>NC_060149.1:660405921-660735564 GCF_021461385.2 Schistocerca piceifrons
TTCCGCCGACCACTGGCGACAACATCGATGTACTGTGGAGACCTCACGCCCCACGTGTTGAGCAATTCGGCGGTACGTCCACCCGGCCTCCCGCATGCCCACTATACGCCCTCGCTCAAAGTCCGTCAACTGTACATACGGTTCACGTCCACGCTGTCGCGGCATACTACCAGTGTTAAAGACTGCGATGGAGCTCCGTATGCCACGGCAAACTGGCTGACACTGACGGCGGCGGTGCACAAATGCTGCGCAGCTAGCGCCATTCAACGGCCAACACCGCGGTTCCTGGTGTGTCCGCTGTGCCGTGCGTGTGATCATTGCTTGTACAGCCCTCTCGCAGTGTCCGGAGCAAGTATGGTGGGTCTGACACACCGGTGTCAATGTGTTCTTTTTTCCATTTCCAGGAGTGTATTTTATGAATAAACGCAATTAAGATGTCAAACTGTGGCGAAAAATGTTTAGATGATAAAACAAAACAATTACTTATGTACTCGCAAAAAGGTATTCCCATTCTTAATCCATTATTACTAAACGTGTGAGAACAATGCGAAGACACCAAAGACACTGTATAGCACAGCACCAAGCGGAGGCCTGCTCTGTTATCTACATATGATACAAGTGGAATAATAAAGTAAATTTTATATCTAAACATTTACACACCCACAAGCATTATCTTACGTTTAGTGTATGATTGTGTGCCACAATGGGCCACCAAAGAAAGACTGGAACGTCCATCGTTAAGGCCTGCATGGCATCATAAGTGGGTATATACAGTTTCTTAAAACAATGAGTATGCGCACTTATGATTCCTCCAGACCAGAATCATTAAAGTAACACACTGGCTCACAAGTCGAACAACGGTCTCGCATCAGGAAATAGAGCAGTCAAAAACAGTGTCTGGTCATACGAGTTAAGGTCCTCCGTGATTTTACTGAATCGCACAATGCAGATGCTGCTATATTTATGTTGAATACACCCTGAAAGTTCTGAAAGTGGCGCGGATAATATACGAAACGCGAATGATTATTATGTATAATCTATAGCAACGAGATTTCGGTTATAAGAGTTGTAAAATTATTCGTAAAGGATGGAGTGGTTGAGAAGCGAAAGAAACAGTTGTCGTACTCCTACAGTATACAAGCTGTGAAGGAAATCCAGGATACTTTCTGTAAGACAAATGGAATTAAAGGTGCAGAAATTCGAACTTAGAAGGACAGTTGAACGGAATGGGTGGTGTTAATTGAGAAAACATACAAATGTACCGAGACAAGAATAAAATACGATAGCAGGTGCGAATCACATTCGTCTGTAATGATAGTCGCCGGAGTTATGCAGTGTCCGATCGTCAATAGAGAACACTGCAAACGACCCATACAAACATTGCATAGCAGTTCACTAAGCAGGGGCCTGCTCTATTATACACTTATCATTTAAGTGGTATAATAAAGTAAAATTTATGTTTAATAAATTAGCCACTTACCTTCTGCCATTGTCTTACTTCTTTTGGACCATTGTGTGGCACAGTGGGCCAGAGAAGACAGACTGGAACGTCGTTGTTTATGGCCTGCAAGGAGTCGTAAGGGTGAATAAACATTTTCTGAACACAATGTATATTCGCACTTACGACTACTGCAGACCATCAGTACTGGTGTAATACAATGAGTGTGGTGGCGGACAAGAAGAACACGGGACTCGTATCAGGAAAGCCGGCAGTTCAAGTCACCATCAGTCATCTAGATGTTGGTTCGCTGTATTTTCTCTAAATAGCACAGTGCAAACGCGGGTACTCATATATACATTCATATTTATGTTCAGGAAATCGTGCACTAATAATGACTATAAGACAGTCCTCAAATTTCTAAAGGAAGCGTGGATAATATACAAAACGTGAACCGTTATATACAGTTTCCGCTGAAATAAGACTTCAGTTACAAAACAATAAGGGTATTCATGAAGGTGAAACGGTTGAAGAGGAGGGAGAAGAAGTGTTATCCTATCTGTACAGTGAGCAAGTTGTGAAGGAAACCTAGGAGCAACCCATAAAGGCAAATAAAATTCAAGGGGAAGAAATTCAAACTTTGTGGACAGTTGAACGGAATGGCTAGTGACGTGAGATGAGATTATAGGACGAATGTCATCAAAATGTATACATGGCCACTGATATTTAATGCTATTAAATCAAGTAATCTGATTGCATAAGAATAGCATGTGACACACTTCTAAAAGGAGTAAAAGTGGTTTGTGAGTAGGTGCACTGAAATGAGTGATGACGGTCTAAGAGGAGAGAAAAAGAAGATTTGTAATACCAAGAAAAGTCTTTCTGAGAAGTAGAACTTCCTTGGCTTCGCATACATATTTTTTTGTTTCAGTGAGAAGTAGTTGCGTTAAACATGGATCCTCAACAATTCAAATAAGATTAGAATAACAGCTTCTACCGAAGAATGCTTAAGAGTAGATGGGTCGATCGGTTACCTAACGAAAATGTACTGCATCAGAATCTGGTGAAGAGGAATATATGTTACAACTAGACTTAAAGAAGGGATCGGTTGACAGGACTATTATTGTGGCATCAAGTTATCGTCCGTTTCGTAATTGTTGGAAGTGGGAGGGTGGCTGACGGGGGGGATTCCAAAAAAAATGGTTCAAATGGCTCTGAGCACTATGGGACTTAACATCTGTGGTCATCAGTCCCTTAGAACTTAGAACTACCTAAACCTAACCAACCCAAGGACATCACACACATCCATGCCCGAGGCAGGATTCGAACCTGCGACCGTAGCAGTCCCGCGTTTCCGGACTGAGCGCCTGAACCGCTAGACCACCGCGGCCGGCAAGGGGGGGGGGGGGGGGGGGGATTCCAAAGCACGACTAGAGTTAGCGGATTCAAATAGTAGTAAGTCGCTGAATCATGCACAGATCAATCTATCTGAACGGGACACAGTAGTATGAAGAGCTCCAGCAATCCAGTGTTTGAACTGAAGACCACTACAACAACCATAATAACAACATTTAGTGAACCGCAAAAATTTTCCAAATCCTCGTAAATTATCATGTGTCAGAATTGTGTACAGAAGAGAAACTATAATGGTTTATGGACTGCAAGCCGTACAAAGCGCTTAAACTTTCGTAATGTATACTGCCAAAGCACTTAACGTGTTCTGCACATCACCATCCACAGTGAACAAAGCCATGTTACACTTCTGTTCTGCTTCGCGAAAGCAGCTGTCAGAAAATAAAATTGATGTACTAAGGAACAAAGTGGCATTTACTAACCTGTCAAGTAACGAACCAGCACTAGTAGAAAATGCTGAGCTTAACGCCTGTCACATTTGATAGTGGCTGTGGCTGCCTGGAGCTGGGCTATTAAGGCTCCATAGGGGTTGTCGGGTACTAGGTGGGTAACGGACACCTAACGCACTTAGAACATTGCCACTTAGTGATAATTTCAAATGGCAGTAACGATTTAGGAAGAAATAAAAAATATTAAACATTGGTGTTTTTAGTGTACTGAAAGAAAACTTGTGGCAGCTATTGAGAAAGATAACAACTAACGTTACGAGACACTTTCAAGATAAACAATTTCTTATTTCACTGAAAATGCCAGAAGTAATGCAGTAAAGAAAAATGGATAAATGTTCTCCAAGGTTATACGTGCAGTCTTCATATGTCTTATCGAGAAAACATAAAAGCATTTCGAGATAGAAATAAGACAATGCAAGATATACGAAACTGATTCGTCTGTAACGATAAAAAACGAAGTTTTGCAATGCCTGATAGTCAATGGCGTTAACTACATGCGACCCCACAGACACTGCATAGGACTGCATTATTGTTACATGCTTCTCATACAGCCAGGATAACAAAGTACATTTAATAATTAATAAATTCACACTGACACACAACTATCACAATGACACACAACTATACTCTTACAGCTAGCGTACGATGGTGGTCTATAGGTGAATGACTCGAACGTCGTTGTTTATGGCCTGCAGGCCGTCATAAATGAGAAAAAAACATTTTCTTAAGGCAATGCGTAATCGCACTGATGACTCGCGCAGACTACGGTTATTACTGTAACGCACTGTGCGTTGTGGCACCCAAGTGGATCACTGGACACACGCCTGTAAGAATGGCAGTTCAGAAAACGAAGTTGCCAACGAGGTTTAGATCCTCCTAGGTATCTCTACTCGTACGTCGCTCAGTGCAAGTACTGGTATTAATATTTACGATTATGGCTAGAAAATTGGGTACTTACATCGAGATTGGACTTGTTTAGGGAATACAAGATGTTAAAACCACTTAAACTAAGTTTCGTTAAGAAATGTGTCTAGCCACATATGTGCAGATCACCATCCTCAATGGAACAAATTTATGTCACACTTCTGTTCTGCTTACCGGAATCAGTTGCCAGCTATTAGAAATCATGTAGTAAACGTCGTTTCACCTATTAATTTATATTTTCAGTTAGTGATAGTTTCAAATGTTTGTAAAAATTAGAAAAGGTACAGGACATAACCAGTTCTCGTGTAGATTATGCTAGAGTTCATTTTAAAGAAAATTCCTGCCAGATATTTTGAAAAATGTAAACTGACGTTACAAGTCATTTTCAAGAGGATATAATCATTTGCTCCATTGATCGGCGAGAAGGCCAGAAGTGCGAGTACTAAAATATACGAAACGAGAAGAGGGTATCAACTTTCTCCAAGTTTATACTAGCATGCAATACATATTTTACGAAAAAAGCATCAACGTGTTTCGATATAACTTTAAAGTACCAGAACCTGTGTGAAACTGACCCGTGTGTAACGATAAACGTAGGGCAATATTAAGATGTCAAACTGTGGCGAAAAATGTTTAGATGATAAAACAAAACAATTACTTATGTACTCGCAAAAAGGTATTCCCATTCTTAATCCATTATTACTAAACGTGTGAGAACAATGCGAAGACACCAAAGACACTGTATAGCACAGCACCAAGCGGAGGCCTGCTCTGTTATCTACATATGATACAAGTGGAATAATAAAGTAAATTTTGAGCTTAGTCTCGTGCTTGCAAAAAAATAATAATGAATTACGGCTGGGTCTGCCTTTTTGCAAGTACACAAATTATTGTTTCGTTTTTTCACCCAAATATCTTTCACCACAGTTGTGGCATCCTCAATTTCTTTATTATTTTACTGAAATACGTACATACAAGTTATTTTACGATAAGGAATATAACACATCAGTGTTGTTGTCATTTAAAATGTTATGTGCATTTTAGCTTCTATTTTATTTCGTGTTTGTCCTGTGGCCCCCAATGAACCATGGACCTTGCCGTTGGTAGGGAGGCTTGCGTGCCTCAGCGATACCGATAGCCGAACCGTAGGTGCAACCACAACGGAGGGGTATCTGTCGAGAGGCCCGACAAACGTGTGGTTCCTGAAGAGGGGCAGCAGCCTTTTCAGTAGTTGCAGTGGCAACAGTCTGAATGATTGACTGATCTGGCCTTGTAACACTAACCAAAACGGCCTTGCTGTGCTGGTACTGCGAACGCCTGAAAGCAAGGGGAAACTGCAGCCGTAATTTTTCCCGAGGGCATGTAGCTTCACTGTATGGTTAAATAATGATGTCGTCCTCTTGGGTAAAATATTCCGGAGGTAAAATAGTCCCCCATTCGGATCTCCGGGAGGGGACTACTCGGCATGACGTTGTTATCAGGAGAAAGAAAACTGGCGTTCTACGGATCGGAGCGTGGAATGTCAGATCCCTTAATCGGGCAGGTAGGTTTGAAAAATTAAAAAGGGAAATGGATAGGTTAAAGTTAGATATAGTGGGAATTAGTGAAGTTCGGTGGCAGGAGGAACAAGACTTTTGGTCAGGTGACTACAGGGTTATAAATACAAAATCAAATAGGGGCAATTCAAGAGTAGGTTTAATAATGAATAGGAAAATATGAATGCGGGTAAGCTACTACAAACAGCATATTGAACGCATTATTGTGGCCAAGATAGATACGAAGCCCACGCCTACCACAGTAGTAGAAGTTTATGTGCCAACTAGCTCCGCACATGACGAAGAGATTGACGAAATGTATGATGAGATACAAGAAATTATTCAGTTAGTGAAGATAGACGAAAATTTAGTAGTCATGGGTGACTGGAACTCGATAGCAGGAAAAGGAAGAGAAGGAGACGTAGTAGGTGAATATGGAATGGGAGTAAGGCATGATGGAGGAAGCCACCTGGTAGAATTTTGCACAGAGGATAACTTAATCATAGCTAACACTTGGTTCAAGAATCATGAAAGAAGGTTGTATACATGGAAGGAGCCTGGAGATACTGGAATGTCTAAGATAGATTATTTAATGGTAGGACAGAGATTGAGGAACCAGGTTTTAAATTGTAAGAGATTTCCAGGGGCATTTGTGGACTCTGACCGCAATCTATTGGTTACGAACTGTAGATTAAAACTGAAGAAACTCCAAAAAGGTGGGAATTTGAGGAGATGGGACCTGGATAAACTGAAAGAACCAGAGGTTGTAGAGAGCTTCAGCCAGAGCATTAGGGAACGATTGACAAAAATGGGGGGAAAAATACAGTAGAAGGAGAATGGGTTGCTTTGAGAGATGAAATAGTGAAGGTAGCAGAAGATCAAGCAGGTAAAAAGACGAGGGCTATTAGAAATCCTTGGGTAACAGAAGAGACATTGAATTTAACTGATGAAAGGAAAAAATATAAAAATGCAGTAAATGAAGCAGGCAAAAAGGAATACCATCGTCTCAAAAATGAGATCGACAAGAAGTGCAAAAAGGCTAAGCAGGGATGGCTAGTGGACAAATGTAAGGATGCAGAGGCGCATATCACTAGGGGTAAGATCGATACTGTGTACAGGAAAACTAAAGAGACCTTTGGAGAAAAGTGCACCACTTGCATAAATATCAAGAGCTCAGATGAAAACCAGTTCTAAGCAAAGGAGGGAAAGCAGGAAAGAGGAAGGATTATATAGACGGTCTATACAAGAGCGATGTTCTTGAGGACAATATTATAGAAATGGAAGAGAATGTAGATGAAGATAAAATAGGAGATATGAAACTGCGTGAAGAGTGTGACAGAGCACTCAAGGACCTAAGTCGAAACAAGGGTCTGGGAGTAGACAACATTCCATTAAAACTACTGACAGCCTTGGGAGAGCCAGGCCTAACAAATCTCTACCATATAGTGAGCAAGATGTATGAGACAGGCGAAATACCCTCAGACTGCAAGAAGAATACAATAATTCCAATCCCAAAGAAAGCAGATGATGACAGATGTGAAAATTACCGAACTATCAGTTTAATAAGCCTCGGCTGCAAAATACTAACACTAATTCTTTACAGACGAATGAAAAAACTAGTAGAAGCCGACCTCGGGGGAGATCAGTTTGGATTCTGTAGAAATGTTGGAACACGTGAGGTAACACTGACCCTACGACTTATCTTAGAAAATAGATTAAGGAAACGCAAACCTACGTTTCTAGCATTTGTAGACTTAGAGAAAGCTGTTGACAATGTTGACTGGAATACTCTCTTTTAAATTCTTAAGGTGGCAGGGGTAAAATACAGGGAACGAAAGGCTATGTGCAATTTGTACAGAAAGTAGAAGTCGAGGGTCATGAAAGGGAAGCAGTGGTTGGGGAGGGAGTGAGACAGGGTTGTAGCCTATCCCTGATGTTATTCAATCTGTATATTGAGCAAGCAGTAAAGGAAAGAAAAGAATAATTCGGAGTAGGAATTAAAATCCACAGAGAAGAAATAAAAACTTTGAGGTTCACCGATGACTTTGTAATTCTGTCACAGACAGCATAGAAACCTGGAAGAGCAGCTGAACGGAATGGACAGTGTCTTGAAAGGAGGATATAAGATGAACATCAACAAAAGCAAAACGAGGGTAATGGAATGTAGTCGAATTAAATCGGGTGATGCTGCGGGAATTAGATCAGGAAATGAGACGCTTAAAATAGTAAATGAGTTTAGCTATTTGGGGAGCAAAATAACTGATGATGGTCGAAGTAGAGAGGATATAAAATGTAGATTTGCGATGGAAAGGAAAGCGTTTCTGAAGAAGAGAAATTTTTTAACATCGAGTATAGATTTAAGTGTCAGGAAGTCTTTTCTAAACGTATTTGTATGGAGTGTAGCCATGCATGGAAGTGAAACGTGGATGATAAATAGTCTGGACAAGAAGAGAATAGAAGCTTTCGAAATGTGATGCTACAGAAGAATGCTGAAGGTTAGATGGGTAGATCACATAACTAATGAGGAAATATTGAATAGAATTGGAGAGAAGAGAAATTTGTGGCACAACTTGACTAGAAGAAGGGATCGGTTGGTAGGACATGTTCTGAGGCATCGCGGAATCACCAATTTAGTACTGGAGGGCAGCGTGGAGGGTAAAAATCGTAGAGGGAGATCAAGAGATAAATACACTAAACAGATTCAGAAGGATGTAGGATGCAGTAGGTACTTGGAGATGAAGAAGCTTGCACAGGATAGGGTATCATGGAGAGCTGCATCAAACCAGTTTCTGGACGGAAGACCACAAAAGGAACGTGCCCTGTGGCTTCCAACTAAAATCAGCCGCATGTCTAAATTAGTGCACCATGTCATCTGAAAACATGAAAGATGTTAGAAAATCGTCTGCATTGATTTTTTGGTTATTACCCAATCTATAAAATGCATCTTCTGGTAAAATTCGTGTCATATGCCCGTTTTTGGCCTTACCATTCTATTATTTTGCTAGTCCTTAGCTGTGACAAGTTTGTTTTTATGCACATTATTGCTTGGCAATTCAGACAGTGAACAGTCCTTTTTTTGTATTCAGGTTCAAAAATGGTCAAATGGGTCTGAGCACTATGGGACTTAACATCTGAGGCATCAGTCCCCTAGAACTTAGAACTACTTAAACCTAACTAACCTAAGGACATCACACACATCCATGCCTGAGGCAGGATTCGAACCTGCGACCGTAGCGGTCGGGCGGTTCCGGACTGTAGCTCCTCGAATGTATTCAAGTGTTAAAAGTCATACCCGAACGGCAATAGCAGCTAACGCTTAGAAAACGCATTGGACGCTCGAAGCTTATTTTGTCAGCTGCTGCCGGCCTATGTGTCCGAGCGGTTCTAGGCGCTTCAGTCTGGAACCGCGCGACCGCTACGGTCGCAGGTTCGAATCCTGCCTCGGGCGTGGATGAGTGTGATGTCCTTAGGTTAGTTAGGTTTAAGTAGTTCTAAGTCTAGGGGACTGATGACCTCAGATGTTAAGTCCCGTAGTGCTCAGAGCCATTTGAACCATTTCGTCAGCTGCTATGATGGTGGTAAATACACGAGTGTGTGTCGCGTTTTGTCACTACAGGGCTCAGTAGTTCCCTGAATAACATCTATGAGGGTAATTTTGTTGCCACACATAGGCCGACTGGAGCATATTTCAATGCGAAAGTGCACAGTTCGCGAGTCGACACAGATATGACATTCACCATTAACGATGGTCTTTTTATCAAATTTCGATGCTTCTCTATCAGTGGGGAGGGCTGATAATTTTACCTAGGCAAGCCAGTTGTTACTCTGAGGCATTCCGTAACCCATGACATATCATTTATATTTGCACCAGACAACGCAACTTAAAAGTTGCGAAACCGTTTGTGTGGGTTTATAAGTGCCGTGAACAAATACAGCTACTGTTGACCATTATACATTTCATTTAGGTTCATTTTAATAGTTTAAACACCTGTATTTAAAAAAAACTGTACCGTATATGCTCTGTCAAGCATCCGTGTAAAACTATTTTAGCCGTGGTTGCCCCAGATTTAAAATATAATATTCTTATATAACAACGTAAGTCTATATTTCAGGAAAAAACGCAATGAGGATGCCACAAGACTGGCGAAACATGTTTGGATGATAAAACAAAACAATGACTTGTGTACTCGCAAAAAGGTGGGCCCTTGCTTAATGTATTTTTAACGAACGTATGAGAAAAATGCCAAGATCCCAAAGACGCTACATTGCATTGCACCAAGCTGAGGCCTTCTCTGTTATCTGCATATGATACAAGTGCAATAATAAAGTAAATTTCATATTTAATAAAATACACACCCACAAGCATTATCTTACGTTTGGTGGATGATTGTGGCCGCAATGGCCCACCGAAGAAAGACTAGAACGTCCATCGTTAAGGCCTGCAGGGCCTCATAAGTGGGCATATACATTTTCTTAAAGCAATGTGTATGCACACTTACGAGTCCTCCAGACCACCATTATGAAGGTAACACACTGGCGCACAAGTCGAACAACGGTCTCGCATCACGAAATACAGCAGCCCAAAACACTGTCAGGTCATACGGGTTAAGGTCCTCCGTGATTGTACTCAGTCGCACAATGCAGATAATACTGTATCTATGTGATTATCTACAGTCTAAAGCAACGAAATTTCGGTTATAAGAGTCGTAAGATTATTCGTAAAAGAAGCAGTAATTCAGAAGTGATAGAAACTGTTGTTGTACCCGTACAGCATGCAAGCTGTGAAGGAAATCCAGGTTAATTTCTGAAACGCAAATAGAATTAAAGGTGCAGAAATTCGAACTTAGAGGGACAGTTCAACGGAATCGATGGTGCTAATTGAGAAAACATACTAGTGTTCCGAGATAAGAATAAAATACGGTAGCAGGTGCGAATCACATCCTTCTGTAATGATAGTCGCCAGAGTTTTGCAGTGTCTGATCGTCAATAGAAAACACTGCAAAGGACCCAAACAAACATTGCATAGCAGTTCACTAAGCAGGGGCCTGCTCTATTATACACTTATCATTTAAGTGGTATAATAAAGTAAAACTTATATTTAATAAATTAGCCACTTGCCTTCTACCATTGTCTTACTGCTTGTGTACCATCGTGTGGCACAGTGGGCCAGAGAAGACAGACTGGAACGTCGTTGTTTATGGCCTGCAAGGAATCGTAAGGGTGAATAAACATTTTCTGAACACAATGTATATTCGCACTTACGACTCCTGCAGACCATCAGTACTGGTGTAATACAATGAGTGTGGTCGTGGACAAGAAGAACACGGGACTCGTATCAGGAAAGCTGGCAGTTCAAGTCACAATCAGGTCATCTAGGTATAGGTTCTCGGTAGTTTCTCTAAATGGCTCAGTGTAAATGTTGGTACTCATATTTACAATCATATTTACGTTTAGCAAATCATTTACTAATATTAAATTGAATACGCTCCTCGAAATTCTGAAGGTATTGTGGATAATATAAGAGACGTGAACGGTTTTGTACAGTTTCCGCTGAAATAAGAATTCATTTATAAAACCCTAGGGGTATTCATGAAGGTGAAGCAGTAGAAGAGGAGGGAAAAGAAGTGTTGTCCTATCTGTACAGTGAGCATGTTGAAAAGGAAACCAAACGGCATTCCGGAAAAGCAAATAAAATTCAAGGCGAAGAAATTCGAACTTGGAAGAAGAGTTGAACGGAATGGATAGTACCATGAGAAGAGATTATAAGATGCTCATCAATAATAGTTAATCAAGGGTCTTGGAATGTAATCTAATTACATTAAGTAATGCTAAGGGAATCAGAATAGGAAATGAGACACTACTAAAAGCAGTAAATGAGATTTTTTACTATAAGCAATGAACCAACTGTCGATGGCCTACGTAGACCTAAAACGTGGAGTATCAACAGCAAGAAAATGGTTTCTTAAAAAGAGCAGTTTCTTGACATCCATAATATCTGCATTTACATCTACATCTGCACACACACTACACAAGCTACCGCGCGGCACGTGGCAGAGAGTACGCTGTATCACTACAAACTCTTTCCTCTACCGTTCCGCTCGGCCGGCCGAAGTGGTCGAGCGGTTCTAGGCGCTACAGTCTGGAACCGCGAGACCACTACGGTCGCAGGTTCGAATCCTGCGTCGGGCATGGATGTGTGTGATGTCCTTAGGTTAGTTACGTTTCGGAAGTCCCATAGTGCTCAGCGACAGCCCGTTGCAGTCAAATAATAGAGCGTGGGAAAAATGAGCGTCTATGCGCCTCCGTAGGAGCCCTTCGGTCCTTGCACGTAATGAACGTTGTAGGCAGTATAGTCGTTGTGCAGTCAGCTTTAGATGTTTTTCCTCTGATTTTCTCAATAGTGTTCCCTTCCACGCGCAGATTCCCATTTAAGTTCCCGGAGCATCTACGTAGCACCTGCACTTTGTTCGAATCCATCAGTACTAAAACTGTCAGCCCGTTTCTGAATTCCTTCGATGTCTTTCTTCAATACGACTCAGTACGCATCTGACACACTTGAGCAATACTGAAGAATAGGTCGCGCCAGAGTCCTATACGCCGTCCCCCTTATAGATGACCCACGCTTTCCTAAAATACTCCCAATGAAACTGTTACACATGCTCGTAGCTTCGTTAACAGCCTGTAACCGTCAAATGCTTTGCGGAAATCTAAAAATATGCAGTGTGCCTGCTGCTCTCCATCCATAGTTCGCAGTATAACATTTGAGGGAAGGGCAAGCTGTGTTTCGCAGGAGCGATGCTTCCTAAAACTATGCCGATTCGTGAACATAAGCTTCTCGCTATCATGAAAATTTATTATATTCAAGCTGAGAATATTTTCCAGGATTTTGTAACAAAACGAAATTAGGGATATTAATCCGTAATTTTGCGGGTCCATTCTTTTACCCTTCCTAAACATAAGAGTCACCTGCACTTTTTCCCAATCCCTTGGGACAAAAGAAAAATTCGGAGTAGGAATTAAAATCTATGGAGAATAAATAAAAACTTTGAGGTTCACCGATGACACTGTAATTCTGTCAGAGAGAGCAAAGGACCTACAAGAGCAGTTGAACGGAATGGACATTGTCTTGAAAGGAGGATATAAGATGAACATCAACAAAAGCAAAACGAGGGTAATGGAATGTAGTCGAATTAAATCGGGTGATGCTGCGGGAATTAGATCAGGAAATGAGACGCTTAAAATAGTAAATGAGTTTAGCTATTTGGGGAGCAAAATAACTGATGATGGTCGAAGTAGAGAGGATATAAAATTTAGATTGGCGATGGAAAGGAAAGCGTTTCTGAAGAAGAGAAATTTTTTAACATCGAGTATAGATCTAAGTGTCAGGAAGTCTTTTCTAAACGTATTTGTATGGAGTGTAGCCATGCATGGAAGTGAAACGTGGACGATAAATAGTTTGGACAAGAAGAGAATAGAAGCTTTCGAAATGTGATGCTACAGAAGAATGCTGAAGGCTAGATGGGTAGATCACATAACTAATGAGGAAATATTGAATAGAATTGGAGAGAAGAGAAATTTGTGGCACAACTTGACTAAAAGAGGGGATCGGTTGGTAGGACATGCTCTGAGGCATCAAGGGATGACAAATTTAGTATTGGAGGGCAGCGTGGAGGGTAAAAATCGTAGAGGGAGACCAAGAGATGAATACACGATGCAGATTCAGAAGGATGTAGGTTGCAGTAGGTATTGGGAGATGAAGAAGCTTGCACAGGATAGCGTAGCATGGAGAGATGCATGAAACCACTCTCAGGACTGAAGACCACAACCACAACAACGGGACTTTGAGCTAGGTGAGAGATTCACGATAAATACAAGCTAGGTAAGGCGCTTATGCCGACGCGTACTCGTAGTAGAACCGAACTGGCATTCCATCCCGACATGGTTGTTTCTCTACGCCAGGAATACTTATTACTATGCCGTCCATACGGGAGTCTGTTCAATGGTCAAAGGACGGTATGTTTGGTTGGTTTGTGGGATTGAAGGGACCAGACTGCTACGGTCATCGGTCCCTTATTCCAAAACCTTCAAACACCCACAAAGAATAAAAAACGAACAATTGACATGACAACAGACGACATAGGACAAGAAAGAGGCAGACAGAGATCAGACAAAAGAAATTAAAATCACACAGAGTGTGAAAGTGGTTGGCCGACCATAGGGACAAAAAAGGAAAAGCCAACCACCGAGAAACACACTAAAAACTCAGACTCAAATCGTAGGCCAAAGGCCAGAATCAATACAAAAAGGACAAACACTTAGATTAAGTGACAAAAACCCACTGCCTGAATAAAACGCAAAACTAAGCCTGCCATAGCAATGTCATCTTTTAAAAGGGCAGGGAGCGTATCAGGCAGCGCAAACGTCTGCCTGAGCACAGTTAAAAAGGGGCAGGCCAACAAAATATGGAGCACTGTGAAAGTCGACCTGCAGCGACATACAGGCGGGTCCTCATGGCGCAGTAAATGGCTCTGTGTCAAGCGGGTGTGGCCAATGCGGAGCCGACAAAGGACTACTGAGTCGCTGCGAGTGGCTTGCATGGATGACCACCACACATCCGTCGTCTCCTTGATAGGACGGAGTTTGTTTGGCGTCGTCAGGTTGCCCCATTTAGTGTCCCTAAGCTCGATAACTTTGCGACGTAAGATCGCTAGCAAATCAGCCTCCGGGAGGCCAATGTCCAGAGATGGTTTACTGGTGGCCTATTTGGCCACGCTGTCGACATGTTCATTGCCTGGTATCCCAACATGGCCTGGGGTCCACACAAACAGCATAGAGCGGCCGCAACGGGCAAGAGTATGGTGGGACTGCTGGACAGCCATCACCAGACGAGAGCGAGGGAAGCACTGGTCGATAGCTCGTAAACTGCTCAGGGGGTCGCTACAGATAACGAAGGACTCACCTGAGCAGGAGCGGATATACTCTAGGGCACGAAAGATGGCGACCAGCTCAGCAGTGGTCCCCTAGAGTCAGAGCATAACCGACACGACCAGCAACCATCGAACTGTCAGTGTAAACAACGCCAGAGCCCTGAAACGTGGCAAGGAGCGAAAGAAAGCGGCGGCGGAAGGCCTCTGGAGGGACAGAGTCCTTCGGGCCCTGTGCTGAATCGAGCTGAAGGCTAGGGCGGGGCACGCACCACGGGGGTGCACGCAGGGGGCCCGGAAAAGACGTGGAAGAGGGAAAACCTCAAGCGCTGAGAGAAGCTCTCTGACTCGGACCGCGATCGTACAACCCGACCGGGGCCGACGTTCTGGGAGATGGACGACTGACTGAGGGAACAGGAGACGATAATTAGGTTGCCCAGGCATGCTAAAAACATGTGCAGCATAAGCGGCCAGTAAACGTTGGCGCCGTAACTTCAGTGGAGGGACACCTGCCTCCACAAGTAAGCTGTTCACAGGGCAGGTCCGGAAAGCACCAATGGCAAGTCGTATCCCGCTGTGAAGGATTGGGTGCAGCAACTGCAATGCAGAAGGGGATGCTGAACCATAAGCCAGGCTCCCAAATCCAGACGGGACTGGATTAACGCCTGGTAGAGCCGTAAGACGGTAGTCCGGTTGGCGCCCCAGCTAGTGTGGCTCAAGCATCGCAGAGCATTAAGATGCCGCCAACACATCTGTTTAAGCTGCCGAATATGTGAGAGCCAAGTCAACTGGGCATCAAAAACCACACCCAAAAATTGATGTGTCTCCACTACAGCAAGAAGTTCGCTGGCAAGATAAAGTCGCGGCTCAGGGTGAACTGTTTGTCGCCGGCAGAAATGCATAACGCAGGTCTTGGCAGCCGAAAACTGGAAGCCATGCGCTACAGCCCAAGACTGCGCCTTGCGGATAGCGCCCGGCAGCTGACGTTCAGCAGCTGCAATGCCAATGGAGCTATAGTAGAGGCAGAAGTCGTCAGCATACAAGGAAGCTGAGACAGACGTTCCCACCTCCGTAGCGAGCCCGTTAATTGCAATTAAAAACACATAGGACAGATCCCTGTGGTACCCCGTTCTCCTGAACTCGGGAGAAACTATGGGAGGCCGCGACTTGCACGCGCAAGGTACGATGCGACAGAAAATTTCGTAGGAAAATCGGCAGTGGACCCCGAAGACCCCAATCATGAAGCGTAGAGAGGATGTGATTGCGCCATGTCGTATCGTACGCCTTCCGCATGTTGAAAAAGACAGCGACGAGGTGCTGACGGCGGCCAAAGGTCGTATGGATGGCTGACTCCAGGCTCACCAGATTGTCGGCGGCAGAGCGGCTTTCACGGAACCCACCCTGGGACGGGGCCAGACGGCCCCGAGACTCGAGTACCCAACTTAGCCGCTGGCTCACCATGCGTTCGAGCAACTTGCAAAGAACGTTGGTGAGGCTAATGGGGCGGTGGCTGCCCACCTCCAATGGGTTCTTGCCAGGTTTCAAAACGGGGATAACAAATGCTTTCCAGCCATTGCGACCGAAACTCACCCACGACCCAGATACTGTTGTAAAGGTCGAGGAGGCGTCGCTGGCAGTTCACTGAGAGGTGTTTCAGCATCTGACAGTGGACGCGTTCCGGCCCGGGAGCTGTAGCAGGGCAAGCAGCTAGGGCACTGTGCAATTCCCACTCAGTGAATGGGACATTGTAGGATTCAGGATGGCGGGTGTGAAATGAAAGGCTACCACGTTCCAACCGCTCTTTAATGGAGCGGAAGGCCAGTGGGTAATTCACAGAAGCGGAACTGAGAGCAAAATGGTCTGCTAACCGGTTTGCAATGATGTCGGGGTCAGTACAAACTGTTCCATTCAGTCAGAGGGCAGGGACATTGACTGGGGTCCAATAGCCATAGAGGCATCTAATCTTGGCCCAGACCTGCGATGGAGAGATATGGAGGCCAATGGTGGACACATGCCGTTCCCAGCACTCCTGCTTGCGTTGACGAATGATGCGGCGAGCCCGAGCACGGAGCCGTTTAAAGGCGATGAAGTTTTCTAAAGATGGATGCCGTGTATGACGTTAGAGCGCCCGCCTGCGATCTTTAATCGCCTCATCGATCGCAGGCACAGTCCTCCGCCGAGGGGACCCAGAAGAACTGTCGAATGACATATTCTGCGGCAGTAACGATGCCGGTGGTGATCGAGTGAACCACCGCATCAATGGCTTCATTAGAAAGAGCCTCAATAGCGGCAGTGGAGGAGAACAAGTCCCAGTCAGCCTTATTCATAGCCTATCTGCAAGGGCGCCGAGAAGAGTGACGCTGTGGCAGTGACAGAAAGATTGGGAAGTGGTCACTACCACACAGGTCGTCATGCACACTCCATTGGACAGACGGTAAGAGACTAGGGCTGCAGATCGAAAGGTCGGTGGCGGAGTACATGCCATGCGCCACACTGAAATGTGTGAAGGCTCCATCGTTTAAAAGGGAGAGGTCAAGCTGTGCCAATACATGCTCAACGGTGGCGCCTCGACCTGTCGCCACTGACCCACCCCACAGAGAGTTATGGGCGTTGAAGTCGCCCATTAACAGGAAAGGTGGCGGCAATTGGGATATCAGCGTAGCCAGGACACGCTGCGGGACATCACCATCCAGTGGAAGATTGCAGACAGTAACAGCCTGTGGCGTCCACACCCGAACAGCGACAGCCTCTAAAGGTGTTTGTAGAGGGCAGACTCGCTGTGAAGAGAGTGAAAGACAGATTACGCCGCTGGGTCACCTGCTGCCTCCGATTGAGCACCAGGGCAAGTGCTATCCATTGCGTCTGATTGACCGGCGAGATCGAGGTCCTCAGCAGACACCAGAAAAGAATCTCAACCTCGTCCTCAGACGCAGAGTTGGAAGGTTGTGGACAGAGGAGGATCGCGAAGCCCTATGACCAGCTGGTTGTGGGCACTTATGCCACTGTTGGGCGTCAGCCTTCCCGCTTGTGGAAACCTGGGAAGGGAGGGACTCAAGGGACCCCTTCCGAGCGTGAGAAGCTGAAGAAGTTGGACACTTCCTTGGCTTAGAAGCGGGGACAGATGTCCCTGATGTGTGTGTGTGTGTGTGGGGGGGGGGGGGGGGGTTGCTCCCGAGTTAGGTGGCGTAGGAGCAACAGGAGGTATAGTGCCCCCTACGGGCAAGGGAGCATGCTTGCTACGAATCGGCGAGCCGACTGGAAGTCGTGTAACTGATGGGGTTAACACAGTTGCCGTTGCAGTGGCATAGGAGGAAGTCAAAAAAATGGTTCAAATGGCTCTGAGCACTATGGGACTTAACTTCTGAAGTCATCAGTCCCCTAGAACTTAGAACTACTTAAACCTAACTAACCTAAGGACATCACACACATCCATGGCCGAGGCAGGATTCGAACCTGCGACCGTAGCGATCGCGCGGTTCCAGACTGTAGCGCCTAGAACTGCTCGGCCACTCCGACCGGCTAGGAGGAAGTCATTCGCACAGCATGGAGGCGTTCGTATTTCCTCTTAGCCTCAGTATAGGTCTGTCGGTCCAGGGTCTTATATTCCATGAATTTGCGCTCTTTCTGTAAGATCCTGCAGTCTGGCGAGCAATGTGAATGAGGCTCTCCTCAGTTGACACAGATGGGAGGCGGGGCACATGGAGTATCGGGATGTGATGGGCGTCCGCAATCTCGACCTGTGAGGCTGGAAGTACAGCGCGAAGACTTATGGCCAAACTTCCAGCACTTAAAGCATCGCACTGGGGGAGGGATATAGGGCTTGAAGTCACAACGGTAGACCACCACCTTGACATTCTCCGGTAATGTATCACCGTCGAAGGCCAAGATGAAGGCACTGGTACCAAACTGATTGTCCCTTGGACCCTGATGAACACCTCGACGCTGTAAGTTGGCGCGCAGCTCGTCGTCAGACTGCAAAAGTAGGTCCCTATGGAAAATAATACCCTGGACCATACTTAAACTCTTATGTGGTGTGATGGTAACGTTAACATCCCCCAACTTGTCACCAGCAAGTAACCGGCGTGGCTGGGCAGAGGATGCTGTTTTTATCAAAACTGACCCAGAGCGCATTTTGGACAAGCCCTCTACCTCCCCAAACTTGTCCTCTTAAATGCCCTACAAAGAACTGAGGCTTCCCAGATACAAAGGATTCCCCATCAGCTCTGGTACAGACGAGATATTGGGGCGAATACGTTTCACTGTCATTCATAGCCTTTCGTTCCTCCCAAGGTGTGGCCATGGAGGCGAACGATTTGGTGTCATACACGTTAGCTCTAAAATGAGCCCTCGAACACTTAGAGACTGCTGGTGGCTGGTCACCAGCAAGAGATGATGTGTCACGCTTCATTGCGTGTCATCCACCCTGATGCCACCTACTCCGACCAAGGGCCCTCCCCATGTGCGCCACCCAGCCGCAGCAAGGGTCACCAGCCAGGATGGCCATTGCCGGGAGTCCTGATGCCCCAAGGAGATGGGCATCTACTCCTTGGCATACATGGGGAGTAAATGGCGCAGGCATCAGCAGAGCGATCCCTGCGTTGTCGGGGGGTTACAACCAATAGGCTACATGGCAGCCCCACCACAACGGACTGGCTACCGTGCTGGATCTTAGGTGCAAAAAAGTCCAAGGTCGTCGTCGCAGCAAAAAGCAACACTGCAGAGTGCAGAGTGGTAATCGCATCCGGGAACGTATCCTAGCCCAAGAGATGTAAAACGAGCGGGACAGCATTGCGACGACGAGAAAGCTGGCGCAAGGTCTCAACGCACGATGGATACAGCGCACCATGTAAGGCGCCCTTCCCCATTTGGCTCACTCTTCGGAAGAATTTAGAAAGATGGAGGTGAAACCCGAGAGGGGACCATCACATAAGGCCGAAACGTTTGAGACTCCTTTTAGTCGCCTCTTACGACAGGCAGGAATACCGTGGGCCTATTCTCACCCCCGAACCCGCAGTGGGAGGACGGTATGTTTATACGATCCTTCCGTGTGAAAGATTTCTTGAATGCGAAATTTGAAACTTCGGCCTTCGCTTTGCTATTTTCATCTGCAACACCAGACTGGTCAATAAGTGAGTGGGTGGAAGCTTTAGACCTGCTTAAAGATTTCACATAACACCAGATTTTTCTCGGATTCTCTGGCAGAACTTTTGCTAAGGTATGACGTTGGTAGTTGCTTGATGTTTCACGCGTAGATATTTTCACAGACGCACGATTCTCTGCTAACCTTTGCTTCTAGTCATTTGCGTGTTCTCTTTTGAACTGAGAGTATAACATCCTCTGCTTCCTCAACATTTTCCGCATTTCGTTATTAAACTATGGTGAGGCTTTTCCGTTCTTAATCCACTTATTAGGAACATAAATCTCCAGATCACCATTTATATCCTGTAAAACCTTGAGCAATAATTTCTCCACGTGCATCCTGCTGTAACTATGTGATGTTAATTCGCTGCATAACTGAAATTCTAACCATTTCTTATCTGCTCTTTCTAGCAGAAATATTCTTCTAGCCTTCTTGACTCATTTGTTAACTTTCATAACCATAGTTGCTTTAATGAGTTACTGAGCTATAAACTCCCTTACTATCCCGACGTTACGATAAGACCCAACATATTTGTAGCCACAAAGTTTAATATATTTCTACTGCTTGTGGGTTGCCGAACTAGCTGCTCAAGCAAGTTTTCAGAAAACGTGTTCAAAAGTACTTCGCACGATTGTCTGTCTGATAGTAGCTGAAAAGTTTGTGGGACAAAAGTTACATGGGACAACGGGGGCGATAATATGATGTTGGTTTTTTGTTATTAGGTAGGGTCGCGTCACAGATATGAAGGTCAACTTCGTTTTTTTTTTAAATGGGATGCTATAGTTTGATATTTATTTTCTGATAGCGGCTATCGAGACGAATCCAATGAAGTGTAACAGTAAGGTCTTTGAAGGTCAAGGAAGGTGAAAAAGGTGGCATGATCGTCCATTTACAGAAGGTGTTCAAGTGATGACCATTGGTGTTAATGCAGTGCTGCAATCTTCTTATCATTGATTGAGTGGTATTCCTTACCACTTCGGCACTTGTCGAAACACATGCTCTGACAATTCTCTCACGTATATCGTGCAAATAGTAAACATTCGCCGAATACGGCGTCTCCATCTAACGTGCCATTGACATGTAAACACCATTCGACGGTTTCGCAATAAAACACTAATAGGAACGGTAAGACTATTATCGTCGAATCAAGCGAGTGTGAATGATGTATAACTTCGAAGAACAAATCGATATGCTTCTCATTTACGGAGAATGCCAACGAAATTCAGTGAGAACTAGAGACATACGCTGAAAGATATCCTCGACGTACTCACCCTACACGTCGTACATTTAAATATGTGTATGATAAATTGAGAACAACTGGATCTTTAACGCATCGGAGACATATCCGGCAAAGGAAAGTTACTACTGGGGAAATGGAAATTGGTATTCTTGCCACTGTGGTTCGAGATCCTTCTGTTAGTTCTTGTTAAATCGCAAGGGAATCTGGCATGAGCCAGGGTAGTTTTGTTCGTGTTCTGCATCGCCATAAATATCATCCTTACCATATCAGTCTCTACCAAGAATCAACTGGTACGGATTGTATGCGTCGCATTGAATTATGTCGATGGGCTCAAACTTCAGATTCCGAAGGATGACACACTTATAAATTTGATTTTATTTACTGGCAAGGCTACATTCACGCACCATAGAAATGTTAATTTGCGTAACATGCATTATTGGACAACTGAAAATCCCTGTTGGCTACGGCAAGTTGCACACTGAAAACCGTGGTCGGTGAATGCATGGTGTGGAATTCTGGAGGACAGAATTACAGGCCCCTATTTCATCGAAGGAAATCTTAATGGTAGGAAGTACACCACACTACTGCAAGAAACATTAGGTCTGTTATTGGAAGAGATACCTTTAGGAACAAGGAACAGAATGTGGTATCAACACGATGGGTGTCCGGCACATTTTTTGCTGATGGCTAGAAATGAGTTGCAGAGACAATTCCCAAATCGTTGGATTGGACGCGGAGGAGATAACTCGTGGCCGGTTCGTTTCCAAGACTTCATGCCTCTGGATTCTTTCTTGTGGGGCTCCATAAAAGACATTGTTTATAAAGACGTTCCAACTACACCTGAAGATAGGCAAGAGAGAATTGTACGAGCATTTTTTTCGATAAGTGCCGATGTGATAAGGAATACTACTCAACCCATGATAAGATGATTGCAGCGCTGCATTGATACCAGTGGTCATGACTTCGAACACCTTCTGTAAATGGACGTTAATGCCACCGTTGTGACCTTTTTTGACCTTCAAAGACCGTACTGTTCTACATCTGCATACATACATCGCAATCCACCATACGGTGCGTGGCGGAGGGTACCTCGTACCACAAGTAGCATCTTCTCTCCCTGTTCCACTCCCAAACAGAACGAGGGAAAAATGACTGCCTATATGCCTCTGAACGAGCCCTAATCTCTCTTATCTTCTCTTTGTGGTCTTTCCGCGAAATATAAGTTGGTGGCAGTAAAATTGTACAGCAATCAGCCTCAAATGCTGGTTCTCTAAATTTCATCAGTAGCGATTCACGAAAAGAACGCCTCCTTTCCTCCAGAGACTCCCACCCGAGTTCTTGAAGCATTTCCGTAACACTCGCGTGATGATTAAACCTACCAGTAACAAATCTAGCAGCCCGCCGCTGAATTGCTTCTATGTCCTCTCTCAATCCGACCAGATAGGGATCCCAAACGCTCGAGCAGTACTCAAGAATAGGTCGAATTAGTGTTTTAGAATCGGTCTCCTTTACAGATGAACCACATCTTCCCAAAATTCTATCAATGAACCAAAGACGACTATCCGTCTTCCCCTCAACTGCCATTACATGCTTTTCCCACTTCATATCCCTCCGCAATGTTACGCCCAAATATTTAATCGACGTGACTGTATCAAGCGCTACACTACTAATGGATTATTCAAACATTACGGGATTCTTTTCCTATTCATCTGCATTAATTTACATATATCTATATTTGGAGTTAGCTGCCATTCTTTACACCAATCACAAATCCTGTCCAAGTCATCTTGTATCCTCCTACAGTCTCTCAACGACGACACCTTCCCGTACACCACAGCATCATCAGCAAACAGCCGCACATTGCTATCCACCCCATCCAAAAGATCATTTATGTAGACAGAAAACAACAGCAGACCTACCACACTTCCCTGGGGCACTCCAGATGAAACCCTCACTTCCGATGAACACTCACCATCGAGGACAACGTACTGGGTTCTATTACTTAAGAAGTCCTCGAGCCACTCACATATTTGGGAACCAATTCCATATGCTCGTACCTTAGTTAGGAGTCTGCAGTGGGGCACCGAGTCAAAAGCTTTCCGAAAGTCAAGGAATATGGCATGGATGTGTGTGATGTCCTTAGGTTAGTTAGGTTTAAGTAGTTCTAAGTTCTAGGGGACTGATGACCACAGATGTTTAGTCCCATAGTGCTCAGAGCCATTTGAACCATTTTCAAGGAATATGGCATCCGTCTGATACCCTTCATCCATGGTTCGCAAGATATCATGTAAAAAAAGGGTGAGTTGCGTTTCGCAGGAGCGATGCTTTCTAAAGCCGTGCTGATGCATGGACAGCAACTTCTCTGTGTCAAGGAAATTCATTATATTCGAACTGAGAATATGTTCGAGAATCCTGCAACAAACCGATGATAAGGATATTGGTCTGTAATTTTGTTACACATCATTGGATTCATCTCGATAGCCGCTATCAGAAAATAAATACCAAACTATAGCATATCATTTAAAAAAACAAAGTTAAACTTCATATCTCTGAAGTGACCCCGCCTAGCAACGAAAAACCAACGTCATATTATATCCCCCATTGTCCCATGCAACTTTTGTCCCAGAAACTTTTCAGCTCCTATCATACTTTCGGAGTTATTCTTGGTGGCAATAGTTAGTGAATCACCCTGTATAATGAAACTGACATGAAGCTCTAATGTGCAGGAATAAGTTGAAATTCGGTTTGGAGGAATAAATACTTATGGTCGGTAATGAAAAAGTAATGTCTGAAAGTGATCAGTCTTATCGCTTGACCTATTTGCCTCCCACTGGCAGAAGTTGGTCTACAACAGCTCTGCAGTGGTCGTCAGGAAACTAGGCTTGCAAGGATCGTTTCACCTATTTATGTATAATCTCAAAAGAGAGTAAAAATTTCGAAGAAAAGACGTACTCATTTCTAGCGCTGAATGTTGTGGAGGCCATTCTAAAAGAAAATTCCTACCAGTCAGTACGGAAAAAATGAAAACCGACACTAAAATGTATTTTGGAGAGAAATATTTTTTATCTCATTGAATGTGAAAATGCCTGAAGGACTAAAATATGTGAAATGAGGAAAACATATCGACTTCCTCCAGGTTTATACAAGTACGCATTATAAACGCCAGCAAGAAGACTTAAAAGTTTCCCGAGATAAATATAAAATAAGGTAGAACTCGCGAAACTCTTCCGTCCGTAACGATAAACGCCGTTGTTTTACAATACCTGACTGTCAACTGAGTGCACTGCATAAGACTCAGACACTGTATAGCAGTGCAATAAGCAGGGCCTGCTATATGACATGCGTATGATGCAAGTAGAATAATGAAGAAAATTAATATTTAATAAATTATACACTTACCCACAGCTATTACCTTACGGTTAGTGGACGATAGCGTTGTACAATGCGCCACAGAAGAGAGACTGGAACGTCGTTGTCTATGGCCTGCAAGGCATCATAAGTGAGAATGACATCTTCATAACACAATGTGTATTCGCACTTATGACTCAGGCAGACCAGCATTTTTTAATGTAACATACTTAACTTGGTGACACACAAGTAGAGTACTGGACTCGATCAGGAAGCACAGCGCTACAAACTATTATCTGATCATCAAGGCTTAGGTGCTCTGTGATTTCAATAAATCGCTCATTTCAAATAATGCTACCTGTATTTATTTTTATGTTATGTACTTACACTGAATTGTATACACTCCTAGAAATTCTGACCGTAGGAAAATACAATTTCTGCTGCATACAGACTGCAGCTATCAAAGCTATAGGAGTGCTCACGAAGGTGAAGCAGTCGCTGAGAAGGGAGAACAAGTATTATCCTGTCTGCACAACGAGCAAGCTGTGAACGAAACCTAGGGGAATTTCGGAAAGGCAAAAAAAGAAGTTGAAGAAATTCATACTTGGAAGAACAGTTGAATGGAGTCCATAATGTCCCGAGATGTTACAAGAAGAACGTAAACAAAAGTTAAGCAAGGGAATGTTGCCAAACTAACTCAAGTAATGTTGAGGGAATTAGTATAGAATATGAGACGCTATTAAATGTAGTAAATGAATTTTTTGTAGGGGCAATAAAATAAATGACGATGGCCCACGTAGATATAAAATGCAAAGTTGGCATCGAAAACATATGTCATGTTTAATTCAGAGATAATCGTTTGTTAAAGTATTTATCTGGAGTGTATGGAAATGTGACATTGACGATAAGCGGTTGAGACAAGACAACATTATAAGTTTTTGAATGTGGTGCTACAGAAGAACGATACAGATTAAATGATTAGACCGGCTATCTAATTATTATCTACAGCATCTAACTATAATGAAAAGACATTTATGGTACAACTAGACTAAAAGAAGAGATCACTTGACTGAACCATTATCGAAGCAATACGTGATCGTTCGTTTCGTAGTTGAGTGGGAGAGGGGGGAGGGTATAAAATTGTAGAGCCATATCAAATCTAGACTACAGTATGCAGGTTCAGCTAGATGTAGGTTACTCTAATTATGCAGCAATTAAGAGCTTTGAACAGGACAGAGTACTATGGAGAGTTGTCCCACACCAATCTTTGGACTGAACACCACGACAAGGTTAACAACGTACACTAATTCAAAAAATTTGCCAAAGGCTAGTAAACGATCGTGTGTCGGAACTGTATACAATATAAATACTGGAGTTGTTCATGGATTTCTAGACGCAAAAAAAATGTAAACTTCCATAATATACAATGTTAAGTGACATGATTTCTGCAGAGCAAAATTCGCTGTGGAACAAAGCCACGTCATACTTCTGTTCTGCTTTACAGAAACAGCTGCCAGATATTAAAGGAACAGCTTCACATTTACCACCCTCCACTACTACTCACACTTTTAACTCTAATCGATGCTACAATGAGATATAATTCAGGCTGGACGGGTAAATCATTGTGGCCAATAATGAAACAGCACTAGCAGAAGTTGCTCCCCATCTAACAATGGCGGTTCGTAACAGGGCTCCTGTGGCACTATAGTAATCATCAGCGATCTAGGTGCGTATAGAACGTCTCACACACTTACTGAATTCTCAGTTAATGATAAATACAATTGGTAGTACAAATTTCAAAGAAAATATAAGTCATCCGTAATTGAAACAGCACTAGCAGAAAATGCTCAAGTTATCGCCTGCCCCACGTGACACTGGGGGCTGCAATTGAGGTACGCCGGCATTATAGTGACCTTCAGGGTACTTGGTGGGAATACGTCATCTCGTATACTTAGTGGTAATTTCAGATGGTAGTAAAAATTTCGAAGAAAATGTGAGACATTTGCATTTATAGTGTAGAATACGTTGGAGTACGTTATGTAGGAGCATTCTTGGCAGCCACCAAGAAAAAAAAAGCAGATGGCGTTACAAGCTATATTCGAAGAGAATAACTGTTTTCCATTGAAAATTCCAGACGTAATAAAGTATATAGCCTGAGAAAATTAATGAACGTTCTCCCGGTATACAAGTATACGCACATGCAATTCGTATTTCTCGAGTAAACATAAAAATACCCCAAGATAAAAATAATATACAGTGATTGGAAACTGATTCGTCTGTAGCGAAAAACTTCAGTGTTCTGCAATGAATGACCGTCAATGGAGAAAACTCCATAGGAATCCACAAATACTGCATATCACTACTATAAGCAGTAGTATAATACATGAAAATTAATGTTTAATAAATTTCACACTTACCCAAGATATCGTCTTATGGTTGGTGGACGATCGCGTGGAACAATGAGCCACAGATGGAACGTCGTTGTCAGTGGCCTGCAAGGGGTCACAAGTGTGCTTTGGCATTTTGTTAACGCAATGGCTATGTACACTTATGACCCCTGCAGACCACCGTTATTAGTATAGCTCACATCTGAGGTCATCAGTCCCTTAGAACTTAGAACTACTTGAACCTAACTAACCTAAGGACATCACACACATCCACGCCAGAGGCAGGATTCGAACCTGCGACAGTAGCGGTCGCAGAATGAAGCGCCTAGAACCACTCGGCCACAGCAGCCGGCCCACAGGACGCGCATCAGAAAGTATGGCATTTCTAAAAACCATCTTATCATCCATGATCAGGTCATCTGTGGATTCTCTAATTCGCTCATATCCAGTACTGGTATATATATTTATAACTGTGATAATTATGTTTATTAAATTATGTACTTACATTGAAGTGAATACCCTGCCTGAAATTCTGAACGTATAATTGACAATAAACAGCAAGTGAAGGATTATCTACAGTTTCTACCACTATCAGATTGCAGTTATAAGATTTATAAGACTAATAAAGTAGTAGTTGAGAAGGGAGAAGAAGTGTGAGCAAGCTCTGAGGGAAATCAAGGTAAAATTCAGAAAGACAATTAAAATTCAATCTAAAGAAATTCTAACTTGAAATAACAGCTGAACGGAATGGCTAGTGGCTTAAGAAGAGCAGTATCAAGGAAACGGTATCAGAAAAACTGTAGTTTCAGAATATCGAATGGGTATCTTACCATTGAAACATACGTTGTACTTTCTGAGGGTATTTATCTGGTCTGTAGCCTCGTATGAAAGTGAAACATGGGCGATAAACAGTTGAAATAAGAAGAGAGTATAGGACTTGGAAATGTGGTGCGACCGAAGATTGCTGAAGGTCAGATGGGTAGATTAGATATCTAATGACTAGTACAGAAGCGAACGACGGTGAAAAGAAATTAAAGGTGATATCCTACTAAAAGAAAGCATCAGTTGAAACGACGCTTACTGACGCACCAAAATATTGTCAATTTGGGAATTGTTGGAAGTGGAGGGTTGTACAGAGAAAACTAGGATGGATAGATGCGTCGATCCAGTCCTCGAACAGAGGACCACAAAAACATTTATAACAAGATTAGCTTTGCTCCGAATGTTTTCCAACGGCTCGTACTCTATCTTACGTCGGAATGGTGCACAGAAAAGAGAAGGACTTATTTATGGAATACAAAATGTTAAAACTAACTTCCATAAATCAGAGTGTGAAGGCACCTACGAGGGGCGTTTGAAAAGTCCGTGCAAAAATAAAAACTACTTACATGTTTGGGGTAAACCTTTTTATTTTTCGACTTAGTCTCCTTTTAGACGTATACACTTCGTTCAACGCTGTTCTAATTTGTTGATCCCTTCCGAATAATAGGAATTATCCAAGTCTGCAAAATAGCTATTAGTTGCTGCAATCACCTCCTCGTTTGAATAAAATATTTGTCCCACCAGCCATTTCTTCAAATTGGGGAACAAATAGTAGTCCTTGGGTGCCAAGTCTGGAGAATAGAGGGGATGTGAAAAGAGTTGGAATCCTGTTTCCACAATTGCTGAGGTTTATGCTGGTGCATTTTCGTGATGGAAAAGGACTTTTTTTGCGGTCCAGTCGCCAGCGTTTTTCCTGCAGCTCGGTTTTCAAACGGTCCAATAACTATGAATAATACTCGCCTGTAATAGTTTTACCCTTTTACAGATAGTCGATGACGATTATCCCTTGCGAATCCCAAAAGACGGTCGCCATAACCTTTCCACACGATATTCCTTTTCGTCCATTTTTTGACAATCATTCGACTTCCTTGATTCACACGAATGCCAAACACAAAGAAATAGACCAATATGGCTGAAACTTGGTGTGAGGGCTTTCCAAAGATGTTACTAACTAAACTTGAACTCGATAAGCGCCGGTGGCGCCATCTCTCGGACTTTGCACGGACTTTACAAACGCCCCTCGTATTTGCAGATCACCATCCGCAGTGAAACAAATCCTGTCACACTACCGTTCTGCTTTACGGAAACAGCTGTCACTTATTAAAATCATGTAATAACGAAAAAAGTAACGTTTACCGTCATCCGCTACCTATATTATTAGTTAGGTATAATGCTATATTGTCCTAGAACGTGGCGAAATCTGGGTTGGACGAATAAATATTATGATCAGTTATAAACCAGAACTTGTAGAAAATGGTCAGATTTGTCACCTGCCCCAATTGACACTGGTAGCTGGAAATGAGGTAGAACGGCGTTATAAAGACGTCAGGAAACTAGACAGGTAAAGGACGTGTCACATAATTACTGCACTGTGGGTTAGGGACTATTTCAGATGCTAGCAAAAATTCCGAAGAAAATTTAAGGCATCTGCATTTGTAGTGTAGAATAATACATAGTACATTCTGTGATAACATTCTTGGCAGCCATTTAGAAAATGTAACAACAGACGTTTCAAGCTATTCTCTTTGCAAATATCGGAAATAATGTAGAATGTGCCATGGGCGAAATGGATACACGGTCTCCAAGTTTATACAGGCATACACTTCACATTTGTAGAGCAATCATAAAACTATTCCAAAATAAAAATAAAATACCATATGAGGTGCGAATCAGACTTGTCTATAACGAAAATCTTTAGTGTTTTGCAATGACTGACCAACAAAGGACCAAACTATATTGAACTCCGTAAACACTGTATATCACAGAACTAGGCAATAAATTACACACTTACCTACAGCCATCGGCTTATGGCAAGAAAACAATCGTGTAGCACAGCGGGCCACGGGAGAGAGACTAGAACGCTGTTGTTTATGGCTTGCAAGGCGTCATAAGTGGGCAGCAACATTTTCCTAACGCAATTTGTATGCGCAGTTAGCATCCGTACAGTAACACAATGACGTGCTGCCCAAACTAGACCACTGGACAAGCATCACGAGATACAGCACTCTCTGTCAGCTCCTCTGAGGTTTCTCTTAATTCTCATTTCAAGGAATGATAGTTCCATTTATTCTTATATTTTTAATTACTTATTAATTTACTAATTAATCTGATGTACTTATAATGAACTGAATACATTTCTTCCAATTCAATTCTGAGCGTAGAATGCATCATATACAGGACGTGAATGAGTATAATCAGTTTCCGCTGCAGTCAGACTGCAATTATAAAATTTGTAAGATTATTAATGAAAGTGGCGCAGTACTTCAGAAAGGAGTAGAAGTGATCTCCTATCTCTGCAGTGAGCTATGTATGAAAGAAAACAAGAGGTATTTCGAGAAGGCAGTTTAATTTGAAGGTGAAGAAATTCAAACTTGTAAGAACAGTAGAACGCAATGGCTAGTGTAGAGGTAAGAAATTACAAAAGTTAAACTAGGAGCTTGGAATGTAGTCGAATTAAGACAATTAATCCTGAGGGAAACAGAATATGAAATGACACACTACTAAAAGTAGTAAAAATGATTTTTTACTGGACGTAGTATAGCAACTGATGATGGCCTATTAGATATTAAACGTAGGTTGGAGGTAGCAAGAAATGGGTTCCTGAAAAAGAATAATTTTTTTGACATTCAATATATATTTTTCAAACAAAATTAATATTTTCAGACAGTTTTGATCTCGATTGTAGCCCTATACGGAAGTGAGATGTTGACGATAAGGAGTTGAAATAAGAAGAGAATATAAGCTTTGGAAAGTGGCACTGCAGATGAATAATAAAGATTAAATGGTTAGGAGGTCAGATATTTAATGAATATGTAGAGCATCAGACTGTGGTGAAAAGAAATTTGTGGTACAACGAGACTAAAAGAAAAGATATGTAGACATAACCCTTATTGAGGCATCAAGTCATCGTCCGTTTCGTAGCTATTTAAACTAACTTTCGTAAATCAGTGTATGATATTTTCGTATCACCATTCGAAGTGGAACAAATATAAGTCACTCTTCTGTTCTGCTTCTCGGAAACAGTTGCCACTTATTAAAAGTCATGCAGTAAGACACAATGCCACATACACCACCCACTACTTCCTAAATAATTAAGAATAAGTGACGTTATAATCTGCAGGAAAAAGTTGGGATTCAGGTTGGACGAACAAATGCTTACGACCACTAATAAACCAGCAATGACAAAGGGTTATCGCCTGACCTATATGCCTCTGAGTGCTAATAAGTGTGCTAGTGTCGTACTGCAGTGACCATAAGGAAACTAGATTTTAGTTAGTCGTTTCATCTGCTTATCACATTGTTAGTGAGTGGAAACTTCAAATGTTAGTAAACTTTTAGGAGAGAAGGTTAAGAAGTTCCCATTAATAGTTTACAATAAGATGGTGTCCATCCTATGGTGTCCATCCTAATAAAAAATTCTTGCCAGTCGGTACCAAAAATAAATGAAATAATATAAACGGACGATAGAACGTATTTTCAAGAAAAATAATGTTTTACTCCATTTACTGTGGAAAATTCCAGAAGTACTAAAATACATTAATTGAGGTAAGGGTTACAACCTCTCCAAATTTCAACTTGCTTGCAATATATATTTCATCGAGAAAACATTAAGGTACTCCGAGGTAAATATAGAACATCATAAGACGTGAGAACCTAATACGTCAGCAACGATTAAATTTGTTGTTTAGTAATGACTGACAATCAATGAAGAACATCGTACAAGACTTTGAAGACATTGCATAGTATTAGAATAAGCAGGCTATTGCTCTGTTATATGCATATAATACAAGTAGGAGGGAAAAGAAAATTCGTTTTTAATAAGTCAAACACTTACCCACAACGATTTTCTTAAAGCAATGAGATGATGGAGTAGGACAACGAGCCACAAAAGACTGTCGAGGACGTAGTTCGTTATGGCCGGCAAGGCGTCATAAGTGGGCATAAACATGTTCTTAAAGCAATGTGTATGGCCACTTACGACTCCTGCAGACCACTCTTATTAATGTAACACACTGGGCTTGAAGACACACAAGTAAAACAATGCACACGCATCAGGAAATACTGCAGTTCGAAACACGATTTATTTAGGTCCTAAGCAATCTGTTTAGTTCTTCTGTGGTTCCCCTAAATCACTCACTTCAAATGCTGGTATTTATATTAACATTTATGTTTATTAAATTATCTACTTACTTTCAACTCAATAGACTTCTTCAAATTCTGAATATAGAGCGGATCATACACAAGAAATGAATGATTTGCTTCACTTTCTGATGTATTCACACAGTAGTTAGAAAAATTGTAAGGGTATTCATGTTGAGAAGCGAGAGGAAGTGTTCTCCTATCTGCGGTATGAGTAAGCTGTGTAGGTAACAAAGGAGAATTTCGGAAAGGCGAAAAAGTTCAGGATAAAGAATTTCAATCTTGGATGAACAGTTGAGCAGATTGGATATTGTCGTGAGAAGAGGTTATAAGATGAACGTCAACAAAAGTTAAACAATGTAATGAAGTCACATTATCTCAAGAAATGCTGACAGTATTGAATTAGGAAATGAGACATTAGTAAAATGAATAACTGAGATTTGTTGCTAGGGGCAATAATGTATGTGACAACGGCCCAAGTTGATTTAAATTGTAGATTGATTGTAGCAAGTAAAAAGGTTTATAAAACAGAGTGATTTCTTAACATGGAATTTAAATGTTATTTCCAGATCAGAAGTATTGTTTCCTCAAAGTATTTGTCTGCAGTGTAGCCTCGTACGGAAGTGAAACGTGGACGATAAACAGTTCAAATAAGATGAGGATAATGATTAGATTGAATATATAATGAATATGGACAGAATCGAACTATGGTAAAAGGAAATTTACAGTACAACTACACCAAAATTAAAAGGTCGGTTGACAGAAACCTCATTGAGCAATGAAAACGTCGGATCGTAAGTTTTGGAAGTCGTGGTGGGGGGGATTAAAAATATAGGGTGCTACCAAAGCTAATCTACATTTCTTATGTTCGAATAGTTGTATGTTGCACTAATTATGCAGAGGAAGTGGCTTGCACATTACAGAGAAGAATGGAAACTTCCACCAACCCAGCTTCAGACTCCGGGTCACAAGAAGAACAACGACAACTTTTTCCAAGTGGTAGGTATTGGACATGTTCATGTACTGTAAATCGTTCTAAGCACTTAAACTTTCGTAATGCATTGTGTCTAGGATCCTATGATTTCTGCAGACCATCGTTCACAATGAAACAAAGCCATATCACACTTCAGTTCAGCTTCTCGGACACTGCTATCACTAACTAAAACTCATTTAATAAAGAACAAAGTTACGTTTACCACCGACCGTTACCTATATACTAAAATCAATGCGATGTCATAATTTTCTGAAATAATTTGGAATTCATGTGCGAGGAATAAATTTCACGGTCATTAATGGTCCAGCACTGGTCGAAAATGCCCAGATGTTTCGCCTACCCCGTTTGACAATGGCTGCTCGAACTGTGGTACTAGGGATTTACAGTGGTCATCATAGAAGTAGCTGAGTAAAGGTTGCCTCTCATACTACATTGTCAATTAGTGATAATTTGAAATGGTAGTAAAAATTGGAGTACATTCTATACGAACATTCTTGACAGCCATTAAGAAAAAGAACAAGTCATGTTAAGAGATCTTTTCATGAGGAATAACTATATTTTATTGAAAATGCCAGAAGTAATGAAGTACACGCACTGAAAAAAGTGGAATAATGGTTGAAGGTTCTGCAGTTTCGTAGATGCATACAGTTTACATATGTCGACTAAATATACAACTATTCTACGATAAAAACAAGATACCATAAGATGTGCTAATCCCATTCGTCAATAACAATGTACATCAATGTTTTACAATGACACTAAGCGTCAGTAGAGAAAACTATATTTGATTCTACAAACACTGAATGTTACTGCACTAAGTATTAGTATAATGAAGTAAAATTAATATTCAATAAATTACACACATATCCACAGACATTTTATTACGATAAATGTACGATTGTGTGGCACAATGGGCAGCAGAACAGTGTATAAATTAATTCTATATGGAGCGCAATGCGTCACGGGCAAAAAATTACATGTTATTACGACAATCTGTATGTGCACTTACAAACCGTACAACCCGCCATTATTAGTCTAACACACTAAATGTGGTTGCACACGAGTAGAACACTGGAATAGCATCGGGAAGTACAGCAGTTCAAAACACAATCCTTCCTCCATGTTTAGTTTCTCTGTTGTTTCTCTTAGTCGCTAAACATCACTGCTGCTGTTTATATTAGTATTTATGTTAATTAAGTCATGTATTTACACTTAATTGAATACACTGATTCTCAACGTAGAATGGATTATGTACAACAAGTGAACGGTTAACTACTGTGTATGCTGCAATTGGCAACAGTTATAAAATTTACAACAGTATTCATGATAGGAAAGTAGGAGTAAGAAGTGAGAAGAAATGTTATCCTATCTCTATAGTGAGCAAGCTATTAAGGAAACAAAGGAGATTTTCGCAAACACAAATATAATGCAAGGTGAAGCAATTCAGGCTTGCAAGAACAGCTGTACATAATGGTTGGTGACATGAGAAGAGATTGAAGTGCAACGTCCGCAAAATATAAACAAGCAGCTTGGAATGTAGTCGAATTAAATCAAGTAATGATGGGGATATTAAAAAAGGTAATGCGACACTAGTAAAAATTGTAAATGACGTCTTTTACTAGGGCCTACGTAGATGTGAAATGTAAATTGGAAATAGTGAGAAAAGGGTTTCTAAAACACTGTAGATTCAGAAGATCATACAGCCTCTTACTATTGAATAATACGCTGTACGTTCGAAAGTATTTGTCTGGAGTGAGCTCTCGTATGGAGGTGAAACATGGATCATGAACAGTTCAAATAAGGAGAAAAAAAACCGCTGGAAATATAATGCTACCAAGGAATGCTGAAAATTGGCTGGGTCGATCGGTCATCTAATGAATAGGTACAGAATCGAACAGCAAATTCGTGGTACAACTAGACTAAAAGAAGGAATCAGCTAGCACGAGACTTGTTGATGCATCAGGCGATCGTTTGTTTCGGAATCGGATTGGTGGGGGCAGGTGGTAAAACGGTAGCAGGGTAATGAAGCAAGTTTACGGTTTTCAGGTTAGCTGCTTGCAGGTTGCAGTAATTATGCATAGACGAAGATGCTTGTACAGCACAGGCTAACATGGATAGCAGCATCGATCCAGTCCTAGACAGAGGACGACGAAAACAACCGCAACAAGAACATTTACTTTGTCCGAAACAGTTTCCAGCGACTTGTATACAGTCGTATATCGGAATGGTACACGGAAGAGAGACTATACCTCTTTATGGAATACAACTTCTACAAAGCCGTGTGTGAGGGCACCTATGAAATTTCCGGATCACCATCGGCGGTGGAAAAATCTTTTCACCCTTCTATTCTGCTTTTCGGGAACAGCTGTCACTTGTTAAACATCATGTAATAACAAAAAAGTTACGTTTACCGACCTCCTTCACCTATGTTAGCAGTTCACTATGATACTATATTGTGATAGAACGAGGCAGAATTCGTGTTGGAGGAATAAATGTTACGGTCAATTATATCTGAAATAGTAGAAAATGGTCAGATTTATTTCCTGTCTCACTTGACACTGGGTGCTAGAACTGAGGTACGACGGCGTGATAGTGACGTAAAGGAACTACGTCAGTGAACGTAGTCTCACATATATACAGCATTGTCAGTAAGTGGTAATTTCAGATGGCAGTAAAATTTTAGTAGAAAATGTAAGATATCTGCATTTCAAAATAATGTGTGTGAATTCTTAAGGGACCAAGCTTCTGACATCACCGGTCACTAGACTTACACACTACTTAAACTAACTTATACTAAGAACAACACACACCCATGTCCGAGGGAGGCCTCGAACCTCCCGGAGGAGGGGCCACGGAATTCGTGACATGGCGCATCGAATGCCGGACATTTGCCACACTTGCCCCTTCGCAGGTAGCTTGAGCAGAGATCCCTCAGGTATGGGACGCCCTTCCTCGTACTACTTTGTCCGCTTTCAAACCGCCGTCTCCACATCTTAATCGATACAACAAGTACGTAAGGAGCTTCTTTTCCGAAATCGAAATATTTATAACTTTTTTGAAACGGAAGCAATACCGACGATTATGTCAGTGTGTAATTAATTCTGCCAAGTATAAATATAGATCCATCTCTCAGTACGGTAGCTTCCTTTCACCCTTACCGATTGCGATAGAAACAGTCCATCGCCATGGGAGCAACAAGAAAGGAAGGATGTAATGAGAATGTGAATGTACGCTAATCGTTTCTTTTTGATCACTGCATTTATGCCTACTTTAATTACTACAACTGCATGCCCAAAAGACAACAAGGAAAGAAGAAATGCCTATGTGAATCTTTGAAAAGAAGAACGACATACTCCATATTAATTTACTCCCTAAAATGCGATATCCCTTTGCGGCGAAACATAAGTTAATAAAGAGTAGCAGGACAATGTTCAAAACATGACTGAAAATACGTTTACTAAATAGAGATAAGAACATCTATGACTGACATGTCGTCTGAAGTCGACGTACAATTTTAAAATGTTAGAAATACGGAAATGAAGTAATACAGAATGCTATGCTTGTAACGCGCGTTGTTGTTCTACATTGTTTACTACTACTACTACTACTACTACGTGATCAGGCCCAGTGGACCGCACGCATCTACAAGATTCCTCCTCCACTGTATTCTGTCCATTGCTACTATCCGCCATTCGTCCACATCGATTGACATTTGTTTTAAATCTTCATGGAATCCATCCTTCCAACGCATCTTGGGTCTCCCTGGCGGTCTCTTTCCTGTAGGTGTGAAATCCAGGAGCTTCCGAGGCCATCTGTGATCCTCCATCCGGCCCACATGGCCGGCCCACTGCATTCGTTTGGGTTTGACAGCTCCCGCTATGTTGGGCTGCTGGTATAGTTCCTCAAGCTCCTGGTTGTATCTGATCCTCCAGTCCCCTGTATCTGCATCCAGAACCGAACCGAAGATCTTCCGAAGCACTTTTCTCTCAAAGACAAGGAGCTTATGGAAGTCCTGTTTCCGGATACTCCATGTCTCACAGCCATATAGAACGACAGGCTGGATCAGGGTTTTGTACAGTCGAATCTTGAACTGTCTGGAGAGAGATTTGGACCGAAGCAGTTGTGCTAGGCTGTGGTAAGATCGGTTTCCTGCTTGTATTCTGGCACTGATCTCTGCTTCACATGACGAGTTCTCAGTGAAAAGTGCCCCTAGGTATTTGAATTCTTGCACTCTCTTGTAGGAATGGTCCCCAACCTGCAGTGATTGTAGATGATCAGCAGTCTGACAATGACCACGCGTCATAACGAGGTACTCTGTCTTAGCTTCGCTTATGTTTAGCCCAAATTTGCAGGCAGCCTCCTTTAGTGCTTTGGTCATTTGCTCCAACTCCTCTTCCGACCTAGAGAGTAAACAGATGTCGTCTGCATAGGCTAAGTATGCCAGTCTCTTTCCTTCGATTTCAATCCCTTCGTTCTCTTGGAAGGTCTCGCGTACGATCTTCTCGAGAGCGAAGTTGAACGGGATAGGGGACAACCCATCACCTTGCCTGAGTCCTGTCACAATTTCAAATCCCTCAGCTACGCGATTTCCCATCTTCACCTTTGCATGTGTTTCGTTCAGACAGATCTTTATCAGATTGATGAGTTTCTCTGCTATGCCAAACTCCCTTAAACAGTTGAGCAGGCTCTTGCGATGTATACAATCATAGGCCTTCTTAAAATCGACGAATAAAATATGCAAATCTTTACCATATTCACCCAGTTTCTCTTGCGATGTATGCAATCATAGGCCTTCTTAAAATCAGCGAATAAAATATGCAAATCTTTACCATATTCACCCAGTTTCTCAGTGAGCTGCCGAAGACTGAAGATGTGATCTACTGTCGACCGTCCTGGCCGGAAGCCTCCCTGGTACTCCCCAATCACCGATTCTGCCACTGGCTGAATTCTATGTATGAGGCAATTGGACAGGATCTTATAGCAGACGTTAAGCAGGGCGATTCCTCGATAGTTGTCACATTTCAGTTTGTCGCCCTTCTTATGTATTGGACAAATCAGAGCTGTTGTCCATTCTCCTGGTAGTTCTTCTTTGGTCCATATTGCCTGTATCAGTCGGTGTATTTTTTCTGCAAGTTTCTCTCCTCCTGCCAGGATCAATTCAGCCTGTATTCCATCTTCACCTGGACTCTTATTCTGTTTAAGGTGTCTGATTCTGGTTTTTATCTCATCCAGGGTAGGTGGGGGATAGTGTGCATCGGCTGTAATTGGGTACTGGAAATCAAACTGCAGTTCCGGTTCATCACAATTTAGCAGCTGTCGAAAGTACTCTTTCCATCTCTCAGCTATGTCCCTATCGTTCGTCAGGATCTTATCACGGGAATCTCTGACAAATTTCTCCTTGGTCTAGTGACCTTTGCAGAGGTACTTCACCCTCAGAAACATTTCCCTTGTCTTTTGTCCTCTGAAGTCTGTTTCTGCTTCAGTGATGATATTCCTTATGTATTTCCTATTTGCTCTTCTCAGAATTGATTGTGTAGTCTTTCGGACCTCCTCAAATTGTGCTTTGGCCTGTGCCAGATTTGACCCCTTCAGCCATTTGTTCCTGGCTTCCTTTCTCCTTTCCAGGGCATCTCCAGATTCCTTTCCAAACCAGGTCTTCTTGGCCACTGGGCTTCCCATGAGTGTTTCCTTTGCTGTATCCCTAACTGAGCTCTGGATGTTTCCCCACATAAGTTCGAGGTCCTGATTCGCGTCCACTTCACTGAGTGCTTCAAAGCGGTTACTAAGTTGCAACTGGTATCTGGTCTTCGTTGCCTCATCTTTTAGTTTCTCCATATGGTAACTTTCCACTCTTTTTAACTTAGGCCCCGTTCTTCCTTTACACTGTATGTTTAGCTCTGGTATTTACAGGGTCGCAGAGAAAGCATCCTAGGTTTTGGAGGGAAAAGTCGTAATTGTAATGATCTGCACTACAACAGAAACGAGAAGGAAAAATTAAGGAAAAATAATGTAATGCGTGCTCCAGTTCACAAGCGACATTGAAGCAGATGGTTCCTGTGACTTAGTATGGGCAGAGGTTATATTCGACAGCCAGAATAAATTAATAACTGGCTTCTTTTACCGACCTCCGATCTCAGATGAAGCAGTTGCTGAAGAGTTCAAAGAAAACTTGAGTCTCATCACAAATAGGTACCCTACTCATACAATTATAGCTGGCAGAGATTTCAATCTACATTCCGTATGTTGACAAAAATACATTTTCAGACCATACCGTAGATAGAAAACTACTTTCGTAATTGTTCTAAATGCTTTTTTGAAAAATTATTTTGAAAATTAGTTCACGAGGACATTCAAATTGTAAATGGTTACGAAAACACACTTGACCTCTTAGCCACAAATAATCCTGATCATCACGACGGATACAGGGATTAGCGAACATACATTCATGGCGACGCTCAATTCCATAACGAAGGGATTCACCAAAACTAAACGCGAAATGTATCTATTTAAAAAAAGCAGTTAAAAATTCGGTTAACGTCTTTGTAATAGACAGTCTCCAATGCTTTCAAAATATGTAAGTGAAGACCAAATGTAGCTGCAGTTTAAAGAAATAGTATCAACAGCACTCGAGAATTCATACCAAATAAATTAATAAGAGACGGAACTGATCCCCCATGGTACACAAAACACGACAGGAAGCTGCTGCAGAAACACCGAAAAAAGCAAGTATAATTTAGACGAACGCAATCTCTCCAAGACTGCCGAAGTTTCACTGAGGCTCGAAATTTGGTGCGGATTTCAATGCGAGATGCAGTTAATAGTTTCCCAACGAAAGTCTCTCTAGAAATGTGGCCGAGTGTTGAAAGTACATCGCCATTCTGTCATGCAGTGAAACATCTTGTAGTTACATTGGTAGAACATTACGTAGGAAATGAGCATACTTTGCACCATTTAGATTGTCATCGATAAAATGGGGCCCAATTATCCTTCCTCCCATAATGCCGCATCATGCATTAATCCGCCAAGGTCGCTGATGTTCCACTTGTCGCAGCCATCATGGAATTTCCGTTGCCCGGTAGTGCATATTATGCCGGTTAACGTTACCGTTGTTGGTGAATGACGTTTAGTCGCTAAATAGACCGCCTGCAAAAAGTCTGTCATCGTCCCGTAATTTCTCTTGTGCCCAGTGACAGAACTGTACACGACGTTCAAAGTCGTCGCCATGCAGTTCCTGGTGCGTAGAAATATGGTACGGGTGCAATCGATGTTGATGTAGCATTCTCAACACCGACATTTTTGAGATTCCCTATTCTCGCGCAATTTGTCTGTTACTGATGTGCGGATTAGCAGCGACAGCAGCTAAAACACCTACTTGGGCATCATCATTTGTTGCAGGTCGTTGTTGACGTTTCACATATGGCTGAACACTTCCTGTTTCCTTAAGTAACGCAACTATCCGGCGAACTGTCCGGACATTTTGATGATGTCGTCCAGGATACCGAGCAGCATACATAGCACACGTTGGGCATTTTGATCACAATAGCCATACATCCACGCGATACCGACCTTTTCCGCAATTGCTAAACGGTAAATTTTAAGACGGGTAATGTATCACGAAGCAAATACCGTCCACACTGGCTGTATGTTACGTGATACCACGTACTTATATGTTTGCGACTATTACAGCGCCATCTACCACAAAGCGTAAAAAGTGGTCCACCTAAAACATTCATATTTCTTTATGTACTACATGAATATGTATAAAAAACGGAGGTTGCTATTTTAAAAAACCCAATTGATATCCGTTTGACCCATGGCAGCGCCATCTACCGGACCCACAGTAGCGCAATCTGGTTTCCCTCTTGAAGCAAAACGAGTTTTGTTCTTTGCAGTTTTTTGTTTGATGCTTATTTCGTGAGATATTTGGCCCGGGCACTATCAATTGACGACCCTGTGTTTATGTTTATTAAATTATGTACTTACACTGAACTCAATACTTTGCTTCAAATTCTAATCGTAGAATGGATAACTTCTAGTGTAGAGTTTGATAGTATCCATTTTAAAAGTAGATTCGTGCCAGTCAGTACAAAACTGATAAATAAAAACCGACTTTACGATGTATTACCAAGAAAAACAGTTTATACTCTATTGACTATTTTGCAATGCCTGACAGTCAATGAAGTACATTTCACGAAACTTACAAGCTTTCGAAGACATTTCATAGCACTACAATAAGCAGTCACCAGCTCTGTTATGTGTGCCTGATAGAAGCAGAAGAACGAAGTAAAATTAATATTTAATAAATCACACACTTACCCACAACGATTTCCTTACGGCTAGTGGACGATGGAGTGGCATAATGGGCCCCAGAAGAGAGACTGGAACGTCGTTCGTTATGGCCTGCAGGTCGTCATAAGTAGGTGTGTATATTTTCTTAAAGCAATACGTACACGCACTTATGACTCCCGCAAACCACCATTATGAATGTAACACACTGAGCGTGGTGGTACACAAGTAGAACACTGGACTCGCATCGGGAAGTACAGCAGTTCAAAACACTATCCTGCCAGCAATGTTTGGTTCCTCTGTGGTTTCTCTAAGTCGCTAAATATCAGTGCTGATATTTACATTTGTATTTATGATAGTTAAATTATGTGCTGTCATTGAATTAAATACATTGCTTGTGAACGTAGAACGAATCATATACGACAAGTGAATGATTAACTACTGTTTCTGCTGCAATTGGACCACAATTATAAAATTTACAAGAGTATTCATGACAGAAAAGCAAGAGTTAAGAATTGAGAAGAACTGTTATCCTATCCCAACAGTGACCAAGCTATGAAGGAAACCAAGGAGATTTTTGCAAACACAAATATAATGCAAGTTGAAAAAATTCAAACGTGGAAGAACAGTTGAATGAAATGGTTGGTGATGTGAGAAGAGATTTAGAGATGAACATCCATAACAGTTAAACAAGCATCTTGGAATGTAATCGAATGAAATCAAGTAATGATGAGGGGATTAGAAAAGAAAATGAGACACTAGTAAAAACAGCAAATCGGTTTTATTACTAGTTCCTATGTAGATACAAAATGTAGCAAGAAAAGGATTTCTTAAACACAGTAGTTTCTGAATATCAAATAGATCTCTTATTATTAAATCACACGTTGTACTTTCTGAAAGTGTTTATTTGGAGTGTAACCTCATATGGAGATGAAACACAGACGACAAACAATTTCAGAAGGAGATAAAATAAACGTTGGGAATATGATGCTGAAGATTAGGTGGGTCCATCGGATATCTAATAACTGGCAAAGAATCGAAAGGTGATGAAGAGGAATTTACGGTACAACTACACGAAAAGAAGGAAACATTTGATACGACACTTACTGAGGAATGAAGCGATTGTCAGATTCGGAATAACTGGAAGTGATTGGGGCAGGTGGTAAAATTTTACAGGGAAAACGGAGCATGTTTACGTTTTGCAGATTAACCGGTTGTTGGTTGTGGTAATTATGCGTAGATTCAGTTGCTTGTACAAGACAGACTGGCATGGATAGCTGCATCGACCCAGTTCTCGAACGGAGGACCACAAAAACAACCACGAGAATAACATTTACTTGTAGTGTAGAATATTATGGAGTACATTCTGTGAGAACATTCTTGGCAGCCATTAAGAAAAAGTAACAACAGGTGTATTAAGCTATTCTCATTGAAAACTGCAGAAGTTACGTAGAATGTGATGTGATAAAAATTGATGAATGCTTACCAAGTACATACAGGCATAGAATTTATTTTTATAAAGTAATCATAAAACTAATCCAGAATAAAAATAAGTTACCGTAAGAGGTGCGAATCTGACTCGTCTACAACGAAAAACATTAGTGCTCTGCAATGACTGACCGACAAGAAGAAAACTACGTAGGACTCTGGAGACATTGCATATCGCAGCACTAAGCGTATTATACCATAGCAAAATTGGTATTTAATAAATTACACACTTACCCACGTTTGAAATTATGGACTGTATACAGAGTGGCGGGGAACAAGTAGAACACTGGAAGTGCAGTAACCCCGTTTACGTCTTCTGTTGTATCTTTTAATCACTCATTTTAAGCGATACTACTTGAATTTATTTTTAGGTTTTTAGATTCTGTACTTACAATGAACGGAATAAACTTCTTCAAATTCTGAGCGTAGCATCATACACAGCAAGTGAATGATTATATACAGTGTCCGCTGCAGTCTGACGGCAGTCATAAAATTTATAAGCTAAATCATGAAGCGAGAGCGGTACGTCAGAAGGGACTAGAAGCGTTGTCCTATCTCTGCAGTGGGCAAGGTATGAAAGAAAACAAGAGGAATTTCGAAAACGCAATTTAAATTGAAGATGAAGAAATTCAAACTTGGAAGATAAATGAACGCAGTGGCTAGTGTCGTGAGAAGACATTACAGGACGTTCGTGAACAGAAGTTAAACTAGGAGCTTGGTATATAGCCGACATAAGTCAAATAATCCTCAGGGAAATAGAATCACTGTATGATATTTTCGTATCACCATTCGAAGTGGAACAAATATAAGTCAATCTTCTGTTCTGCTTCTCGGAAACAGCTGCCACTTATTAAAAGTCATGCAGTAAGACACAATGCCACATACACCACCCACTACTTCCTAAATAATTAAGAATAAGTGACGTTATAATCTGCAGGAAAATGTTGGGATTCAGGTTGGACGAACAAATGCTTACGACCACTAATAAACCAGCAATGACAGAGGGTTATCGCCTGACCTATATGCCTCTGAGTGCTAATAGGTGTGCTAGTGTCGTACTGCAGTGACCATAAGGAAACTAGATTTTAGTTAGTCGTTTCATCTGCTTATCACATTGTTAGTGAGTGGAAACTTCAAATGTTAGTAAACTTATAGGAGAGAAGGTTAAGAAGTTCCCATTTATAGTTTACAATAAGATGGTGTCCATCCTATGGTGTCCATCCTAATAAAAAATTCTTGCCAGTCAGTACCAAAAATAAATGAAATAATATAAACGGACGATAGAACGTATTTTCAAGAAAAATAATGTTTTACTCCATTTACTGTGGAAAATTCCAGAAGTACTAAAATACATTAATTGAGGTAAGGGTTAGAACCTCTCCAAATTTCAACTTGCTTGCAATATATATTTCATCGAGAAAACATTAAGGTACTCTGAGGTAAATATAGAACATCATAAGACGTGAGAACCTAATACGTCAGCAACGATTAAATTTGTTGTTTAGTAATGACTGACAATCAATGAAGAACAGCGTACAAGACTTTGAAGACATTGCATAGTACTAGAATAAGCAGGCTATTGCTCTGTTATATGCATATAATACAAGTAGGAGGGAAAAGAAAATTCGTTTTTAATAAGTCAAACACTTACCCACAACGATTTTCTTAAAGCAATGAGATGATGGAGTAGGACAACGAGCCACAAAAGACTGTCGAGGACGTAGTTCGTTATGACCGGCAAGGCGTCATAAGTGGGCATAAACATGTTCTTAAAGCAATGTGTATGGCCACTTACGACTCCTGCAGACCACTCTTATTAATGTAACACACTGGGCTTGAAGACACACAAGTAAAACAATGCACACGCATCAGGAAATACTGCAGTTCGAAACACGATTTATTTAGGTCCTAAGCAATCTGTTTAGTTCTTCTGTGGTTCCCCTAAATCACTCACTTCAAATGCTGGTATTTATATTAACATTTATGTTTATTAAATTATCTACTTACTTTCAACTCAATAGACTTCTTCAAATTCTGAATATAGAGCGGATCATACACAAGAAATGAATGATTTGCTTCACTTTCTGATGTATTCACACAGTAGTTAGAAAAACTGTAGGGGTATTCATGTGGGTGAAGGGGTAGTTGAGAAGCGAGAGGAAGTGTTCTCCTATCTGCGGTATGAGTAAGCTGTGTAGGTAACAAAGGAGAATTTCGGAAAGGCGAAAAAGTTCAGGATAAAGAATTTCAATCTTGGATGAACAGTTGAGCAGATTGGATATTGTCGTGAGAAGAGGTTATAAGATGAACGTCAACAAAAGTTAAACAATGTAATGAAGTCACATTATCTCAAGAAATGCTGACAGTATTGAATTAGGAAATGAGACATTAGTAAAATGAATAACTGAGATTTGTTGCTAGGGGCAATAATGTATGTGACAACGGCCCAAGTTGATTTAAATTGTACATTGATTGTAGCAAGTAAAAAGGTTTATAAAACAGAGTGATTTCTTAACATGGAATTTAAATGTTATTTCCAGATCAGAAGTATTGTTTCCTCAAAGTATTTGTCTGCAGTGTAGCCTCGTACGGAAGTGAAATGTGGACGATAAACAGTTCAAATAAGATGAGGATAATGATTAGATTGAATATATAATGAATATGGACAGAATCGAACAATGGTAAAAGGAAATTTACAGTACAACTAGACCAAAAATAAAAGGTCGGTTGACAGAAACCTCATTGAGCAATGAAAACGTCGGTTCGTAAGTTTTGGAAGTCGTGGTGGGGGGGATTAAAAATATAGGGTGCTACCAAAGCTAATCTACATTTCTTATGTTCGAATAGTTGTATGTTGCACTAATTATGCAGAGGAAGTGGCTTCCACATTACAGAGAAGAATGGAAACTTGCACCAACCTAGCTTCAGACTCCGGGTCACAAGAAGAACAACGACAACTTTTTCCAAGTGGTAGGTATTGGACATGTTCATGTACTGTAAATCGTTCAAAGCACTTAAACATTCGTAATGCATTGTGTCTAGGATCCTATGATTTCTGCAGACCATCGTTCACAATGAAACAAAGCAATGTCACACTTCTGTTCAGCTTCTCGGACACTGCTATCACTAACTAAAACTCATTTAATAAAGAACAAAGTTACGTTTACCACCAACCGTTACCTATATACTAAAATCAATGCGATGTCATAATTTTCTGAAATAATTTGGAATTCATGTGGGAGGAATAAATTTTACGGTCATTAATGGTCCAGCACTGGTCGAAAATGCCCAGATGTTTCGCCTATCCCGTTTGACAATGGCTGCTCGAACTGTGGTACTAGGGATTTACAGTGGTCATCATGGAAGTAGCTGAGTAAAGGTTGCCTCACATACTACATTGTCAATTAGTGATAATTTGAAATGGTAGTAAAAATTGGAGTACATTCTATATGAACATTCTTGACAGCCATTAAGAAAAAGAACAAGTCATGTTAAGAGATCTTTTCATGAGGAATAACTATATTTTACTGAAAATGCCAGAAGTAATGAGGTACACGCACTGAAAAAAGTGGAATAATGGTTGAAAGTTCTGCAGTTTCGTAGATGCATACAGTTTACATATGTCGACTAAATATACAACTATTCCAAGATAAAAATAAGATACCATAAGATGTGCTAAACTCATTCGTCAATAACAATGTACATCACTGATTTACAATGGCACTAAGCGTCAGTAGAGAAAACTATATTTGATTCTACAAACACTGAATGTTACTGCACTAAGTATTAGTATAATGAAGTAAAATTAATATTCAATAAATTACACACATATCCACAGACATTTCATTACGATAAATGTACGATTGTGTGGCACAATGGGCAGCAGAACAGTGTATAAATTAATTCTATATGGAGCGCAATGCGTCACGGGCAAAAAATTACATTTTATTACGACAATCTGTATGTGCACTTACAAACCGTACAACCCGCCATTATTAGTCTAACACACTAAATGTGGTTGCACACGAGTAGAACACTGGACTAGCATCAGGAAGTACAGCAGTTCAAAACACAATCCTTCCTCCATGTTTAGTTTCTCTGTTGTTTCTCTTAGTCGCTAAACATCACTGCTGCTGTTTATATTAGTATTTATGTTAATTAAGTCATGTATTTACACTTAATTGAATACACTGATTCTCAACGTAGAATGGATTATGTACAACAAGTGAACGGTTAACTACTGTGTATGCTGCAATTGGCAACAGTTATAAAATTTACAACAGTATTCATGATAGGAAAGTAGGAGTAAGAAGTGAGAAGAAATGTTATCCTATCTCTATAGTGAGCAAGCTATTAAGGAAACAAAGGAGATTTTCGCAAACACAAATATAATGCAAGGTGAAGCAATTCAGGCTTGCAAGAACAGCTGTACATAATGGTTGGTGACATGAGAAGAGATTGAAGTGCAACGTCCGCAAAATATAAACAAGCAGCTTGGAATGTAGTCGAATTAAATCAAGTAATGATGGGGATATTAAAAAAGGTAATGCGACACTAGTAAAAATTGTAAATGACGTCTTTTACTAGGGCCTACGTAGATGTGAAATGTAAATTGGAAATAGTGAGAAAAGGGTTTCTAAAACACTGTAGATTCAGAAGATCATATAGCCTCTTACTATTGAATAATACGCTGTACGTTCTGAAAGTATTTGTCTGGAGTGAGCTCTCGTATGGAGGTGAAACATGGATCATGAACAGTTCAAATAAGGAGAAAAAGAAAAACCGCTGGAAGTATAATGCTACCAAGGAATGCTGAAGATTAACTGGGTCGATCGGTCATCTAATGAATAGGTACAGAATCGAACAGCAAATTCATGGTACAACTAGACTAAAAGAAGGAATCAGCTAGCACGAGACTTGTTGATGCATCAGGCGATCGTTTGTTTCGGAATCGGATTGGTGGGGGCAGGTGGTAAAACGGTAGCAGGGTAATGAAGCAAGTTTACGGTTTTCAGCTTAGCTGCTTGCAAGTTGCAGTAATTATGCATAGACGAAGATGCTTGTACAGCACAGGCTAACATGGATAGCTGCATCGATCCAGTCCTAGACAGAGGACGACGAAAACAACCGCAACAAGAACATTTACTTTGTCCCAAACAGTTTCCAGCGACTTGTATACAGTCGTATATCGGAATGGTACACGGAAGAGAGACTATGCCTCTTTATGGAATACAACTTCTACAAAGCCGTGTGTGAGGGCACCTATGAAATTTCCGGATCACCATCGGCGGTGGAAAAATCTTTTCACGCTTCTATTCTGCTTTTCGGGGACAGCTGTCACTTGTTAAACATCATGGTTACGTTTACCAACCTCCTTCACCTATGTTATCAATTCACTATGATATTATATTGTGATAGAACGAGGCAGAATTCGTGTTGGAGGAATAAATGTTATGGTCAATTATATCTGAAATAGTAGAAAATGGTCAGATTTATTTCCTGTCTCACTTGACACTGGGTGCTAGAACTGAGGTACGACGGCGTGATAGTGACGTAAAGGAACTACGTCAGTGAACGTAGTCTCACATATATACAGCATTGTCAGTAAGTGGTAATTTCAGATGGCAGTAAAATTTTAGTAGAAAATGTAAGATATCTGCATTTCAAAATAATGTGTGTGAATTCTTAAGGGACCAAGCTTCTGACATCACCGGTCACTAGACTTACACACTACTTAAACTAACTTATACTAAGAACAACACACACCCATGTCCGAGGGAGGCCTCGAACCTCCCGGAGGAGGGGCCACGGAATTCGTGACATGGCGCATCGAATGCCGGACATTTGCCACACTTGCCCCTTCGCAGGTAGCTTGAGCAGAGATCCCTCAGGTATGGGACGCCATTCCTCGTACTACTTTGTCCGCTTTCAAACCGCCGTCTCCACATCTTAATCGATACAACAAGTACGTAAGGAGCTTCTTTTCCGAAATCGAAATATTTATAACTTTTTTGAAACGGAAGCAATACCGACGATTATGTCAGTGTGTAATTAATTCTGCCAAGTATAAATATAGATCCATCTCTCAGTACGGTAGCTTCCTTTCACCCTTACCGATTGCGATAGAAACAGTCCATCGCCATGGGAGCAACAAGAAAGGAAGGATGTAATGAGAATGTGAATGTACGCTAATCGTTTCTTTTTGATCACTGCATTTATGCCTACTTTAATTACTACAACTGCATGCCCAAAAGACAACAAGGAAAGAAGAAATGCCTATGTGAATCTTTGAAAAGAAGAACGACATACTCCATATTAATTTACTCCCTAAAATGCGATATCCCTTTGCGGCGAAACATAAGTTAATAAAGAGTAGCGGGACAATGTTCAAAACATGACTGAAAATACGTTTACTAAATAGAGATAAGAACATCTATGACTGACATGTCGTCTGAAGTCGACGTACAATTTTAAAATGTTAGAAATACGGAAATGAAGTAATACAGAATGCTATGCTTGTAACGCGCGTTGTTGTTCTACATTGTTTACTACTACTACTACTACTACTACTACTACTACGTGATCAGGCCCAGTGGACCGCACGCATCTACAAGATTCCTCCTCCACTGTATTCTGTCCATTGCTACTATCCGCCATTCGTCCACATCGATTGACATTTGTTTTAAATCTTCATGGAATCCATCCTTCCAACGCATCTTGGGTCTCCCTGGCGGTCTCTTTCCTGTAGGTGTGAAATCCAGGAGCTTCCGAGGCCATCTGTGATCCTCCATCCGGCCCACATGGCCGGCCCACTGCATTCGTTTGGGTTTGACAGCTCCCGCTATGTTGGGCTGCTGGTATAGTTCCTCAAGCTCCTGGTTGTATCTGATCCTCCAGTCCCCTGTATCTGCATCCAGAACCGAACCGAAAATCTTCCGAAGCACTTTTCTCTCAAAGACAAGGAGCTTATGGAAGTCCTGTTTCCGGATACTCCATGTCTCACAGCCATATAGAACGACAGGCTGGATCAGGGTTTTGTACAGTCGAATCTTGAACTGTCTGGAGAGAGATTTGGACCGAAGCAGTTGTGCTAGGCTGTGGTAAGATCGGTTTCCTGCTTGTATTCTGGCACTGATCTCTGCTTCACATGACGAGTTCTCAGTGAAAAGTGCCCCTAGGTATTTGAATTCTTGCACTCTCTTGTAGGAATGGTCCCCAACCTGCAGTGATTGTAGATGATCAGCAGTCTGACAATGACCACGCGTCATAACGAGGTACTCTGTCTTAGCTTCGCTTATGTTTAGCCCAAATTTGCAGGCAGCCTCCTTTAGTGCTTTGGTCATTTGCTCCAACTCCTCTTCCGACCTAGAGAGTAAACAGATGTCGTCTGCATAGGCTAAGTATGCCAGTCTCTTTCCTTCGATTTCAATCCCTTCGTTCTCTTGGAAGGTCTCGCGTACGATCTTCTCGAGAGCGAAGTTGAACGGGATAGGGGACAACCCATCACCTTGCCTGAGTCCTGTCACAATTTCAAATCCCTCAGCTACGCGATTTCCCATCTTCACCTTTGCATGTGTTTCGTTCAGACAGATCTTTATCAGATTGATGAGTTTCTCTGCTATGCCAAACTCCCTTAAACAGTTGAGCAGGCTCTTGCGATGTATACAATCATAGGCCTTCTTAAAATCGACGAATAAAATATGCAAATCTTTACCATATTCACCCAGTTTCTCTTGCGATGTATGCAATCATAGGCCTTCTTAAAATCAGCGAATAAAATATGCAAATCTTTACCATATTCACCCAGTTTCTCAGTGAGCTGCCGAAGACTGAAGATGTGATCTACTGTCGACCGTCCTGGCCGGAAGCCTCCCTGGTACTCCCCAATCACCGATTCTGCCACTGGCTGAATTCTATGTATGAGGCAATTGGACAGGATCTTATAGCAGACGTTAAGCAGGGCGATTCCTCGATAGTTGTCACATTTCAGTTTGTCGCCCTTCTTATGTATTGGACAAATCAGAGCTGTTGTCCATTCTCCTGGTAGTTCTTCTTTGGTCCATATTGCCTGTATCAGTCGGTGTATTTTTTCTGCAAGTTTCTCTCCTCCTGCCAGGATCAATTCAGCCTGTATTCCATCTTCACCTGGACTCTTATTCTGTTTAAGGTGTCTGATTCTGGTTTTTATCTCATCCAGGGTAGGTGGAGGATAGTCTGCATCGGCTGTAATTGGGTACTGGAAATCAAACTGCAGTTCCGGTTCATCACAATTTAGCAGCTGTCGAAAGTACTCTTTCCATCTCTCAGCTATGTCCCTATCGTTCGTCAGGATCTTATCACGGGAATCTCTGACAAATTTCTCCTTGGTCTAGTGACCTTTGCAGAGGTACTTCACCCTCAGAAACATTTCCCTCGTCTTTTGTCCTCTGAAGTCTGTTTCTGCTTCAGTGATGATATTCCTTATGTATTTCCTATTTGCTCTTCTCAGAATTGATTGTGTAGTCTTTCGGACCTCCTCAAATTGTGCTTTGGCCTGTGCCAGATTTGTCCCCTTCAGCCATTTGTTCCTGGCTTCCTATCTCCTTTCCAGGGCATCTCCAGATTCCTTTCCAAACCAGATCTTCTTGGCCACTGGGTTTCCCATGAGTGTTTCCTTTGCTGTATCCCTAACTGAGCTCTGGATGTTTCCCCACATAAGTTCGAGGTCCTGATTCGCGTCCACTTCACTGAGTGCTTCAAAGCGGTTACTAAGTTGCAACTGGTATCTGGTCTTCGTTGCCTCATCTTTTAGTTTCTCCATATGGTAACTTTCCACTCTTTTTAACTTAGGCCCCGTTCTTCCTTTACACTGTATGTTTAGCTCTGGTATTTACAGGGTCGCAGAGAAAGTATCCTAGGTTTTGGAGGGAAAAGTCGTAATTGTAATGATCTGCACTACAACAGAAACGAGAAGGAAAAAATTAAGGAAAAATAATGTAATGCGTGCTCCAGTTCACAAGCGACATTGAAGCAGATGGTTCCTGTGACTTAGTATGGGCAGAGGTTATATTCGACAGCTAGAATAAATTAATAACTGGCTTCTTTTACCGACCTCCGATCTCAGATGAAGCAGTTGCTGAAGAGTTCAAAGAAAACTTGAGTCTCATCACAAATAGGTACCCTACTCATACAATTATAGCTGGCAGAGATTTCAATCTACATTCCGTATGTTGACAAAAATACATTTTCAGACCATACCGTAGATAGAAAACTACTTTCGTAATTGTTCTAAATGCTTTTTTGAAAAATTATTTTGAACAATTAGTTCACGAGGACATTCAAATTGTAAATGGTTACGAAAACACACTTGACCTCTTAGCCACAAATAATCCTGATCATCACGACGGATACAGGGATTAGCGAACATACATTCATGGCGACGCTCAATTCCATAACGAAGGGATTCACCAAAACTAAACGCGAAATGTATCTATTTAAAAAAAGCAGTTAAAAATTCGGTTAACGTCTTTGTAATAGACAGTCTCCAATGCTTTCAAAATATGTAAGTGAAGACCAAATGTAGCTGCAGTTTAAAGAAATACACTCCTGGAAATTGAAATAAGAACACCGTGAATTCATTGTCCCAGGAAGGGGAAACTTTATTGACACATTCCTCGGGTCAGATACATCACATGATCACACTGACAGAACCACAGGCACATAGACACAGGCAACAGAGCATGCACAATGTCGGCACTAGTACAGTGTATATCCACCTTTCGCAGCAATGCAGGCTGCTATTCTCCCATGGAGACGATCGTAGAGATGCTGGATGTAGTCCTGTGGAACGGCTTGCCATGCCATTTCCACCTGGCGCCTCAGTTGGACCAGCGTTCGTGCTGGACGTGCAGACCGCGTGAGACGACGCTTCATCCAGTCCCAAACATGCTCAATGGGGGACAGATCCGGAGATCTTGCTGGCCAGGGTAGTTGACTTACACCGTCTAGAGCACGTTGGGTGGCACGGAATACATGCGGACGTGCATTGTCCTGTTGGAACAGCAAGTTCCCTTGCCGGTCTAGAAATGGTAGAACGATGGGTTCGATGACGGTTTGGATGTACCGTGCACTATTCAGTGTCTCCTCGACGATCACCAGTGGTGTACGGCCAGTGTAGGAGATCGCCCCTCACACCATGCTGCCGGGTGTTGGCCCTGTGTGCCTCGGTCGTATGCAGTCCTGATTGTGGCGCTCACCTGCACGGCGCCAAACACGCATACGACCATCATTGGCACCAAGGCAGAAGCGACTCTCATCGCTGAAGACGACACGTCTCCATTCGTCCCTCCATTCACGCCTGTCGCGACACCACTGGAGGCGGGCTGCACGATGTTGGGGCGTGAGCGGAAGACGGCCTAACGGTGTGCGGGATCGTAGCCCAGCTTCATGGAGACGGTTGCGAATGGTCCTCGCCGATACCCCAGGAGCAACAGTGTCCCTAATTTGCTGGGAAGTGGCGGTGCGGTCCCCTACAGGCACTGCGTAGGATCCTACGGTCTTGGCGTGCATCCGTGCGTCGCTGCGGTCCGGTCCCAGGTCGACGGGCACGTGCACCTTCCGCCGACCACTGGCGACAACATCGATGTACTGTGGAGACCTCACGCCCCACGTGTTGAGCAATTCGGCGGTACGTCCAACCGGCCTCCCGCATGCCCACTATACGCCCTCGCTCAAAGTCCGTCAACTGCACATACGGTTCACGTCCACGCTGTCGCGGCATGCTACCAGTGTTAAAGACTGCGATGGAGCTCCGTATGCCACGGCAAACTGGCTGACACTGACGGCGGCGGTGCACAAATGCTGCGCAGCTAGCGCCATTCGACGGCCAACACCGCGGTTCCTGGTGTGTCCGCTGTGCCGTGCTTGTGATCATTGCTTGTACAGCCCTCTCGCAGTGTCCGGAGCAAGTATGGTGGGTCTGACACATCGGTGTCAATGTGTTCTTTTTTCCATTTCCAGGAGTGTAGTATCAACAGCACTCGAGAATTCATACCAAATAAATTAATAAGAGACGGAACTGATCCCCCATGGTACACAAAACACGACAGGAAGCTGCTGCAGAAACACCGAAAAAAGCAAGTATAATTTAGACGAACGCAATCTCTCCAAGACTGCCGAAGTTTCACTGAGGCTCGAAATTTGGTGCGGATTTCAATGCGAGATGCAGTTAATAGTTTCCCAACGAAAGTCTCTCTAGAAATGTGGCCGAGTGTTGAAAGTACATCGCCATTCTGTCATGCAGTGAAACATCTTGTAGTTACATTGGTAGAACATTACGTAGGAAATGAGCATACTTTGCACCATTTAGATTGTCATCGATAAAATGGGGCCCAATTATCCTTCCTCCCATAATGCCGCATCATGCATTAACCCGCCAAGGTCGCTGATGTTCCACTTGTCGCAGCCATCATGAAATTTCCGTTGCCCGGTAGTGCATATTATGCCGGTTAACGTTACCGTTGTTGGTGAATGACGTTTAGTCGCTAAATAGACCGCCTGCAAAAAGTCTGTCATCGTCCCGTAATTTCTCTTGTGCCCAGTGACAGAACTGTACACGACGTTCAAAGTCGTCGCCATGCAGTTCCTGGTGCGTAGAAATATGGTACGGGTGCAATCGATGTTGATGTAGCATTCTCAACACCGACATTTTTGAGATTCCCTATTCTCGCGCAATTTGTCTGTTACTGATGTGCGGATTAGCAGCGACAGCAGCTAAAACACCTACTTGGGCATCATCATTTGTTGCAGGTCGTTGTTGACGTTTCACATATGGCTGAACACTTCCTGTTTCCTTAAGTAACGCAACTATCCGGCGAACTGTCCGGACATTTTGATGATGTCGTCCAGGATACCGAGCAGCATACATAGCACACGTTGGGCATTTTGATCACAATAGCCATACATCCACGCGATACCGACCTTTTCCGCAATTGCTAAACGGTAAATTTTAAGACGGGTAATGTATCACGAAGCAAATACCGTCCACACTGGCTGTATGTTACGTGATACCACGTACTTATATGTTGGCGACTATTACAGCGTCATCTACCACAAAGCGTAAAAAGTGGTCCACCTAAAACATTCATATTTCTTTATGTACTACATGAATATGTATAAAAAATGGGGGTTGCTATTTTAAAAAACCCAATTGATATCCGTTTGACCCATGGCAGCGCCATCTACCGGACCCACAGTAGCGCAATCTGGTTTCCCTCTTGAAGCAAAACGAGTTTTGTTCTTTGGAGTTTTTTGTTTAATGCTTATTTCGTGAGATATTTGGCCCGGGCACTGTCAATTGACCACCCTGTGTTTATGTTTATTAAATTATGTACTTACACTGAACTCAATACTTTGCTTGAAATTCTAATCGTAGAATGGATAACTTCTAGTGTAGAGTTTGATAGTATCCATTTTAAAAGTAGATTCGTGCCAGTCAGTACAAAACTGATAAATAAAAACCGACTTTACGATGTATTACCAAGAAAAACAGTTTTTACTCTATTGACTATTTTGCAATGCCTGACGGTCAATGAAGTACATTTCACGAAACTTACAAGCTTTCGAAGACATTTCATAGCACTACAACAAGCAGTCACCAGCTCTGTTATGTGTGCCTGATAGAAGCAGAAGAACGAAGTAAAATTAATATTTAATAAATCACACACTTACCCACAACGATTTCCTTACGGCTAGTGGACGATGGAGTGGCATAATGGGCCCCAGAAGAGAGACTGGAACGTCGTTCGTTATGGCCTGCAGGTCGTCATAAGTAGGTGTATACGTTTTCTTAAAGCAATGCGTACACGCACTTATGACTCCTGCAAACCACCATTATGAATGTAACACACTGAGCGTGGTGGTACACAAGTAGAACACTGGACTCGCATCGGGAAGTACAGCAGTTCAAAACACTATCCTGCCAGCAATGTTTGGTTCCTCTGTGGTTTCTCTAAGTCGCTAAATATCAGTGCTGATATTTACATTTGTATTTATGATAGTTAAATTATGTGCTGTCATTGAATTAAATACATTGCTTGTGAACGTAGAACGAATCATATACGACAAGTGAATGATTAACTACTGTTTCTGCTGCAATTGGACCACAATTATAAAATTTACAAGAGTATTCATGACAGAAAAGCAAGAGTTAAGAATTGAGAAGAACTGTTATCCTATTCCAACAGTGACCAAGCTATGAAGGAAACCAAGGAGATTTTTGCAAACACAAATATAATGCAAGTTGAAAAAATTCAAACGTGGAAGAACAGTTGAATGAAATGGTTGGTGATGTGAGAAGAGATTTAGAGATGAACATCCATAACAGTTAAACAAGCATCTTGGAATGTAATCGAATTGAATCAAGTAATGATGATGGGATTAGAAAAGAAAATGAGACACTAGTAAAAACAGCAAATCGGTTTTATTACTAGTTCCTATGTAGATACAAAATGTAGCAAGAAAAGGATTTCTTAAACACAGTAGTTTCAGAATATCAAATAGATCTCTTATTATTAAATCACACGTTGTACTTTCTGAAAGTGTTTATTTGGAGTGTAACCTCATATGGAGATGAAACACAGACGACAAACAATTTCAGAAGGAGATAAAATAAACGTTGGGAATATGATGCTGAAGATTAGGTGGGTCCATCGGATATCTAATAACTGGTAAAGAATCGAACAGTGATGAAGAGGAATTTACGGTACAACTACACGAAAAGAAGGAAACAGTTGATACGACACTTACTGAGGAATCAAGCGATTGTCAGATTCGGAATAACTGGAAGTGATTGGGGCAGGTGGTAAAATTTTACAGGGAAAACGGAGCATGTTTACGGTTTGCAGATTAACCGGTTGTTGGTTGTGGTAATTATGCGTAGATTCAGTTGCTTGTACAAGACAGAATGGCATGGATAGCTGCATCGACCCTGTTCTCGAACGGAGGACCACAAAAACAACCATGAGAATAACATTTACTTGTAGTGTAGAATATTATGGAGTACATTCTGTGAGAACATTCTTGGCAGCCATTAAGAAAAAGTAACAACAGGTGTATTAAGCTATTCTCATTGAAAACAGCAGAAGTTACGTAGAATGTGATGTGATAAAAATTGATGAATGCTTTCCAAGTACATACAGGCATAGAATTTATTTTTATAACGTAATCACAAAACTAATCCAGAATAAAAATAAGTTGCCGTAAGAGGTGCGAATCTGACTCGTCTACAACGAAAAACATTAGTGCTCTGCAATGAGTGACCGACAAGAAGAAAACTACGTAGGACTCTGGAGACATTGTACATCGCAGCACTAAGCGGTATTATACTATAGCAAAATTGGTATTTAATAAATTACACACTTACCCACGTTTGAAATTATGGCCTGTATACAGAGTGGCGGGGAACAAGTAGAACACTGGAAGTACAGTAACCTCGTTTACGTCTTCTGTAGTATCTTTTAATCACTCATTTTAAGCGATACAACTTGAATTTATTTTTAGGTTTTTAGATTCTGTACTTACAATGAACGGAATAAACTTCTTCAAATTCTGAGCGTAGCATCATACACAGCAAGTGAATGATTATATACAGTTTCCGCTGCAGTCTGACGGCAGTCATAAAATTTATAAGCTAAATCATGAAGCGAGAGCGGTACGTCAGAAGGGACTAGAAGCGTTGTCCTATCTCTGCAGTGGGCAAGGTATGAAAGAAAACAAGAGGAATTTCGAAAACGCAATTTAAATTGAAGATGAAGAAATTCAAACTTGGAAGATAAATGAACGCAGTGGCTAGTGTCGTGAGAAGACATTACAGGACGTTCGTGAACAGAAGTTAAACTAGGAGCTTGGTATATAGCCGACATAAGTCAAATAATCCTCAGGGAAATAGAATCACTGTATGATATTTTCGTATCACCATTCGAAGTGGAACAAATATAAGTCAATCTTCTGTTCTGCTTCTCGGAAACAGTTGCCACTTATTAAAAGTCATGCAGTAAGACACAATGCCACATACACCACCCACTACTTCCTAAATAATTAAGAATAAGTGACGTTATAATCTGCAGGAAAAAGTTGGGATTCAGGTTGGACGAACAAATGCTTACGACCACTAATAAACCAGCAATGGCAGAGGGTTATCGCCTGATCTATATGCCTCTGAGTGCTAATAAGTGTGCTAGTGTCGTACTGCAGTGGCCATAAGGAAACTAGATTTGAGTTAGTCGTTTCATCTGCTTATCACATTGTTAGTGAGTGGACACTTCAAATGTTAGTAAACTTTTAGGAAAGAAGGTTAAGAAGTTCCCATTAATAGTTTACAATAAGATGGTGTCCATCCTATGGTGTCCATCCTAATAAAAAATTCTTGCCAGTCGGTACCAAAAATAAATGAAATAATATAAACGGACGATAGAACGTATTTTCAAGAAAAATAATGTTTTACTCCATTTACTGTGGGAAATTCCAGAAGTACTAAAATACATTAATTGAGATAAGGGTTAGAACCTCTCCAAATTTCGACTTGCTTGCAATATATATTTCATCGAGAAAACATTAAGGTACTCCGAGGTAAATATAGAACATCATAAGACGTGAGAACCTAATACGTCAGCAACGATTACATTTGTTGTCTAGTAATGACTGACAATCAATGAAGAACATCGTACAAGACTTTGAAGACATTGCATAGTACTAGAATAAGCAGGCTATTGCTCTGTTATATGCATATAATACAAGTAGGAGGGAAAAGAAAATTCGTTTTTAATAAGTCAAACACTTACCCACAACGATTTTCTTAAAGCAATGAGATGATGGAGTAGGACAACGAGCCACAAAAGACTGTCGAGGACGTAGTTCGTTATGGCCGGCAAGGCGTCATAAGTGGGCATAAACATGTTCTTAAAGCAATGTGTATGGCCACTTACGACTCCTGCAGACCACTCTTATTAATGTAACACACTGGGCTTGAAGACACACAAGTAAAACAATGCACACGCATCAGGAAATACTGCAGTTCGAAACACGATTTATTTAGGTCCTAAGCAATCTGTTTAGTTCTTCTGTGGTTCCCCTAAATCACTCACTTCAAATGCTGGTATTTATATTAACATTTATGTTTATTAAATTATCTACTTACTTTCAACTCAATAGACTTCTTCAAATTCTGAATATAGAGCGGATCATACACAAGAAATGAATGATTTGCTTCACTTTCTGATGTATTCACACAGTAGTTAGAAAAACTGTAAGGGTATTCATGTGGGTGAAGGGGTAGTTAAGAAGCGAGAGGAAGTGTTCTCCTATCTGCGGTATGAGTAAGCTGTGTAGGTAACAAAGGAGAATTTCGGAAAGGCGAAAAAGTTCAGGATAAAGAATTTCAATCTTGGATGAACAGTTGAGCAGATTGGATATTGTCGTGAGAAGAGGTTATAAGATGAACGTCAACAAAAGTTAAACAATGTAATGAAGTCACATTATCTCAAGAAATGCTGACAGTATTGAATTAGGAAATGAGACATTAGTAAAATGAATAACTGAGATTTGTTGCTAGGGGCAATAATGTATGTGACAACGGCCCAAGTTGATTTAAATTGTACATTGATTGTAGCAAGTAAAAAGGTTTATAAAACAGAGTGATTTCTTAACATGGAATTTAAATGTTATTTCCAGATCAGAAGTATTGTTTCCTCAAAGTATTTGTCTGCAGTGTAGCCTCGTACGGAAGTGAAACGTGGACGATAAACAGTTCAAATAAGATGAGGATAATGATTAGATTGAATATATAATGAATATGGACAGAATCGAACTATGGTAAAAGGAAATTTACAGTACAACTACACCAAAAATAAAAGGTCGGTTGACAGAAACCTCATTGAACAATGAAAACGTCGGTTCGTAAGTTTTGGAAGTCGTGGTGGGGGGGATTAAAAATATAGGGTGCTACCAAAGCTAATCTACATTTCTTATGTTCGAATAGTTGTATGTTGCACTAATTATGCAGAGGAAGTGGCTTGCACATTACAGAGAAGAATGGAAACTTGCACCAACCCAGATTCAGACTCCGGGTCACAAGAAGAACAACGACAACTTTTTCCAAGTGGTAGGTATTGGACATGTTCATGTACTGTAAATCGTTCAAAGCACTTAAACTTTCGTAATGCATTGTGTCTAGGATCCTGTGATTTCTGCAGACCATCGTTCACAATGAAACAAAGCCATGTCACACTTCTGTTCAGCTTCTCGGACACTGCTATCACTAACTAAAACTCATTTAATAAAGAACAAAGTTACGTTTACCACCGACCGTTACCTATATACTAAAATCAATGCGATGTCATTATTTTTTGAAATAATTTGGAATTCATGTGGGAGGAATAAATTTCACGGTCATTAATGGTCCAGCACTGGTCGAAAATGCCCAGATGTTTCGCCTATCCCGTTTGACAATGGCTGCTCGAACTGTGGTACTAGGGATTTACAGTGGTCATCATGGAAGTAGCTGAGTAATGGTTGCCTCACATACTACATTGTCAATTAGTGATAATTTGAAATGGTAGTAAAAATTGGAGTACATTCTATATGAACATTCTTGACAGCCATTAAGAGAAAGAACAGGTCATGTTAAGAGATCTTTTCATGAGGAATAACTATATTTTACTGAAAATGCCAGAAGTAATGAAGTACACGCACTGAAAAAAGTTCTGCAGTTTCGTAGATGCATACAGTTTACACATGTCGACTAAATATACAACTATTCCAAGATAAAAATAAGATACCATAAGATGTGCTAAACTCATTCGTCAATAACAATGTACATCACTGTTTTACAATGGCACTAAGCGTCAGTAGAGAAAACTATATTTGATTCTACAAACACTGAATGTTACTGCACTAAGTATTAGTATAATGAAGTAAAATTAATATTCAATAAATTACACACATATCCACAGACATTTTATTACGATAAATGTACGATTGTGTGGCACAATGGGCAGCAGAACAGTGTATAAATTAATTCTATATGGAGCGCAATGCGTCACGGGCAAAAAATTACATTTTATTACGACAATCTGTATGTGCACTTACAAACCGTACAACCCGCCATTATTAGTCTAACACACTAAATGTGGTTGCACACGAGTAGAACACTGGACTAGCATCAGGAAGTACAGCAGTTCAAAACACAATCCTTCCTCCATGTTTAGTTTCTCTGTTGTTTCTCTTAGTCGCTAAACATCACTGCTGCTGTTTATATTAGTATTTATGTTAATTAAGTCATGTATTTACACTTAATTGAATACACTGATTCTCAACGTAGAATGGATTATGTACAACAAGTGAACGGTTAACTACAGTGTATGCTGCAATTGGCAACAGTTATAAAATTTACAACAGTATTCATGATAGGAAAGTAGGAGTAAGAAGTGAGAAGAAATGTTATCCTATCTCTATAGTGAGCAAGCTATTAAGGAAACAAAGGAGATTTTCGCAAACACAAATATAATGCAAGGTGAAGCAATTCAGGCTTGCAAGAACAGCTGTACATAATGGTTGGTGACATGAGAAGAGATTGAAGTGCAACGTCCGCAAAATATAAACAAGCAGCTTGGAATGTAGTCGAATTAAATCAAGTAATGATGGGGAAATTAAAAAAGGTAATGCGACACTAGTAAAAATTGTAAATGACGTCTTTTACTAGGGCCTACGTAGATGTGAAATGTAAATTGGAAATAGTGAGAAAAGGGTTTCTAAAACACTGTAGATTCAGAAGATCATATAGCCTCTTACTATTGAATAATACGCTGTACGTTCTGAAAGTATTTGTCTGGAGTGAGCTCTCGTATGGAGGTGAAACATGGATCATGAACAGTTCAAATAAGGAGAAAAAAAAACCGCTGGAAGTATAATGCTACCAAGGAATGCTGAAGATTAACTGGGTCGATCGGTCATCTAATGAATAGGTACAGAATCGAACAGCAAATTCATGGTACAACTAGACTAAAAGAAGGAATCAGCTAGCACGAGACTTGTTGATGCATCAGGCGATCGTTTGTTTCGGAATCGGATTGGTGGGGGCAGGTGGTAAAACGGTAGCAGGGTAATGAAGCAAGTTTACGGTTTTCAGCTTAGCTGCTTGCAAGTTGCAGTAATTATGCATAGACGAAGATGCTTGTACAGCACAGGCTAACGTGGATAGCTGCATCGATCCAGTCCTAGACAGAGGACGACGAAAACAACCGCAACAAGAACATTTACTTTGTCCCAAACAGTTTCCAGCGACTTGTATACAGTCGTATATCGGAATGGTACACGGAAGAGAGACTATGCCTCTTTATGGAATACAACTTCTACAAAGCCGTGTGTGAGGGCACCTATGAAATTTCCGGATCACCATCGGCGGTGGAAAAATCTTTTCACGCTTCTATTCTGCTTTTCGGGGACAGCTGTCACTTGTTAAACATCATGGTTACGTTTACCAACCTCCTTCACCTATGTTATCAATTCACTATGATATTATATTGTGATAGAACGAGGCAGAATTCGTGTTGGAGGAATAAATGTTATGGTCAATTATATCTGAAATAGTAGAAAATGGTCAGATTTATTTCCTGTCTCACTTGACACTGGGTGCTAGAACTGAGGTACGACGGCGTGATAGTGACGTAAAGGAACTACGTCAGTGAACGTAGTCTCACATATATACAGCATTGTCAGTAAGTGGTAATATCAGATGGCAGTAAAATTTTAGTAGAAAATGTAAGATATCTGCATTTCAAAATGTGTGTGAATTCTTAAGGGACCAAGCTTCTGACATCACCGGTCACTAGACTTACACACTACTTAAACTAACTTATACTAAGAACAACACACACCCATGTCCGAGGGAGGCCTCGAACCTCCCGGAGGAGGGGCCACGGAATTCGTGGCATGGCGCATCGAATGCCGGACAGTTGCCACACTTGCCCCTTCGCAGGTAGCTTGAGCAGAGATCCCTCATGTATGGGACGCCCTTCCTCGTACTACTTTGTCCGCTTTCAAACCGCCGTCTCCACATCTTAATCGATACAACAAGTACGTAAGGAGCTTCTTTTCCGAAATCGAAATATTTATAACTTTTTTGAAACGGAAGCAATACCGACGATTATGTCAGTGTGTAATTAATTCTGCCAAGTATAAATATAGATCCATCTCTCAGTACGGTAGCTTCCTTTCACGCTTACCGATTGCGATAGAAACAGTCCATCGCCATGGGAGCAACAAGAAAGGAAGGATGTAATGAGAATGTGAATGTACGCTAATCGTTTCTTTTTGATCACTGCATTTATGCCTGCTTTAATTACTACAACTGCATGCCCAAAAGACAACAAGGAAAGGAGAAATGCCTATGTGAATCTTTGAAAAGAAGAACGACATACTCCATATTAGTTTACTCCCTAAAATGCGATATCCCTTTGCGGCGAAACATAAGTTAATAAAGAGTAGCGGGACAATGTTCAAAACATGACTGAAAATACGTTTACTAAATAGAGATAAGAACATCTATGACTGACATGTCGTCTAAAGTCGACGTACAATTTTAAAATGTTAGGAATACGGAAATGAAGTAATACAGAATGCTATGCTTGTAACGCGCGTTGTTGTTCTACATTGTTTACTACTACTACTACTACTACTACTACTACGTGATCAGGCCCAGTGGACCGCACGCATCTACAAGATTCCTCCTCCACTGTATTCTGTCCATTGCTACTATCCCCCATTCGTCCACATCGATTGACATTTGTTTTAAATCTTCATGGAATCCATCTTTCCAACGCATCTTGGGTCTCCCTGGCGGTCTCTTTCCTGTAGGTGTGAAATCCAGGAGCTTCCGAGGCCATCTGTGATCTTCCATCCGGCCCACATGGCCGGCCCACTGCATTCGTTTGGGTTTGACAGCTCCTGCTATGTAGGGCAGCTGGTATAGTTCCTCAAGCTCCTGGTTGTATCTGATCCTCCAGTCCCCTGTATCTGCATCCAGAACCGAACCGAAGATCTTCCGAAGCACTTTTCTCTCAAAGACAAGGAGCTTATGGAAGTCCTGTTTCCGGATACTCCATGTCTCACAGCCATATAGAACGACAGGCTGGATCAGGGTTTTGTACAGTCGAATCTTGAACTGTCTGGAGAGAGATTTGGACCGAAGCAGTTGTGCTAGGCTGTGGTAAGATCGGTTTCCTGCTTGTATTCTGGCACTGATCTCTGCTTCACATGACGAGTTCTCAGTGAAAAGTGCCCCTAGGTATTTGAATTCTTGCACTCTCTTGTAGTAATGGTCCCCGACCTGCAGTGATTGTAGATGATCAGCAGTCTGACAATGACCACGCGTCATAACGAGGTACTCTGTCTTAGCTTCGCTTATGTTTAGCCCAAATTTGCTGGCAGCCTACTTTAGTGCTTTGGTCATTTGCTCCAACTCCTCTTCCGACCTAGAGAGTAAACAGATGTCGTCTGCATAGGCTAAGTATGCCAGTCTCTTTCCTTCGATTTCAATCCCTTCGTTCTCTTGGAAGGTCTCGCGTACGATCTTCTCGAGAGCGAAGTTGAACAGGATAGGGGACAACCCATCACCTTGCCTGAGTCCTGTCACAATATCAAATCCCTCAGTTACGCGATTTCCCATCTTCACCTTTGCATGTGTTTCGTTCAGACAGATCTTTATCAGATTGATGAGTTTCACTGCTATGCCAAACTCCCTTAAACAGTTGAGCAGGCTCTTGCGATGTATACAATCATAGGCCTTCTTAAAATCGACGAATAAAATATGCAAATCTTTACCATATTCACCCAGTTTCTATTGCGATGTATGCAATCATAGGCCTTCTTAAAATCAACGAATAAAATATGCAAATCTTTACCATATTCACCCAGTTTCTCAGTGAGCTGCCGGAGACTGAAGATGTGATCTACTGTCGACCGTCCTGGCCGGAAACCTCCCTGGTACTCCCCAATCACCGATTCTGCCACTGGCTGAATTCTATGTATGAGGCAATTGGACAGGATCTTATAGCAGACGTTAAGCAGGGCGATTCCTCGATAGTTGTCACATTTCAGTTTGTCGCCCTTCTTATGTATTGGACAAATCAGAGCTGTTGTCCATTCTCCTGGTAGTTCTTCTTTGGTCCATATTGCCTGTATCAGTCGGTGTATTTTTTCTGCAAGTTTCTCTCCTCCTGCCAGGATCAATTCAGCCTGTATTCCATCTTCACCTGGACTCTTATTCTGTTTAAGGTGTCTGATTCTGGTTTTTATCTCATCCAGGGTAGGTGGGGGATAGTCTGCATCGGCTGTAATTGGGTACTGGAAATCAAACTGCAGTTCCGGTTCATCACAATTTAGCAGCTGTCGAAAGTACTCTTTCCATCTCTCAGCTATGTCCCTATCGTTCGTCAGGATCTTATCACGGGAATCTCTGACAAATTTCTCCTTGGTCTAGTGACCTTTGCAGAGGTACTTCACCCTCAGAAACATTTCCCTCGTCTTTTGTCCTCTGAAGTCTGTTTCTGCTTCAGTGATGATATTCCTTATGTATTTCCTATTTGCTCTTCTCAGAATTGATTGTGTAGTCTTTCGGACCTCCTCAAATTGTGCTTTGGCCTGTGCCAGATTTGTCCCCTTCAGCCATTTGTTCCTGGCTTCCTATCTCCTTTCCAGGGCATCTCCAGATTCCTTTCCAAACCAGATCTTCTTGGCCACTGGGTTTCCCATGAGTGTTTCCTTTGCTGTATCCCTAACTGAGCTCTGGATGTTTCCCCACATAAGTTCGAGGTCCTGATTCGCGTCCACTTCACTGAGTGCTTCAAAGCGGTTACTAAGTTGCAACTGGTATCTGGTCTTCGTTGCCTCATCTTTTAGTTTCTCCATATGGTAACTTTCCACTCTTTCTAACTTAGGCCCCGTTCTTCCTTTACACTGTATGTTTAGCTCTGGTATTTACAGGGTCGCAGAGAAAGCATCCTAGGTTTTGGAGGGAAAAGTCGTAATTGTAATGATCTGCACTACAACAGAAACAAGAAGGAAAAAATTAAGGAAAAATAATGTAACGCGTGTTCCAGTTCACAAGCGACATTGAAGCAGATAGTTCCTGTGACTTAGTATGGGCAGAGGTTATATTCGACAGCCAGAATAAATTAATAACTGGCTTCTTTTACCTACCTCCGGTCTCAGATGAAGCAGTTGCTGAAGAGTTCAAAGAAAACTTGAGTCTCATCACAAATAGGTACCCTACTCATACAATTATAGCTGGCAGAGATTTCAATCTACATTCCGTATGTTGACAAAAATACAGTTTCAGACCATAGTGTAGATAGAAAACAACTTTCGTAATTGTTCTAAATGCTTTTTTGAAAAATTATTTTGAACAATTAGTTCACGAGGACATTCAAATTGTAAATGGTTACGAAAACACACTTGACCTCTTAGCCACAAATAATCCTGATCATCACGACGGATACAGGGATTAGCGAACATAAATTCATAGCGACGCTCAATTCCATAACGAAGGAATTCACCAAAACTAAACGCGAAATGTATCTATTTAAAAAAGCAGCTAAAAATTCGGTTGACGTCTTTGTAATAGACAGTCTCCAATGCTTCCAAAATATGTAAGTGAAGACCAAATGTAGCTGCAGTTTAAAGAAATAGTATCAACAGCACTCGAGAATTCATACCAAATAAATTAATAAGAGACGGAACTGATCCCCCATGGTACACAAAACACGACTGAAAGCTGCTGCAGGAACACCGAAAAAAGCAAGTATAATTTAGACGAACGCAATATCTCCAAGATTGCCGAAGTTTCACTGAGGCTCGAAATTTGGTGCGGATTTCAATGCGAGATGCAGTTAATAGTTTCCCAACGAAAGTCTCTCTAGAAATGTGGCCGAGTGTTGAAAGTACATCGCCATTCTGTCATGCAGTGAAACATCTTGTAGTTACATTGGTAGAACATTACGTAGGAAATGAGCATACTTTGCACCATTTAGATTGTCATCGATAAAATGGGGCCCAATTATCCTTCCTCCCATAATGCCGCATCACGCATTAACCCGCCAAGGTCGCTGATGTTCCACTTGTCGCAGCCATCATGGAATTTCCGTTGCCCGGTAGTGCATATTATGCCGGTTTACGTTACCGTTGTTGGTGAATGACGTTTAGTCGCTAAATAGACCGCCTGCAAAAAATCTGTCATCGTCCCGTAATTTCTCTTGTGCCCAGTGACAGAACTGTACACGACGTTCAAAGTCGTCGCCATGCAGTTCCTGGTGCGTAGAAATATGGTACGGGTGCAATCGATGTTGATGTAGCATTCTCAACACTGACATTTTTGAGATTCCCTATTCTCGCGCAATTTGTCTGTTACTGATGTGCGGATTAGCAGCGACAGCAGCTAAAACACCTACTTGGGCATCATCATTTGTTGCAGGTCGTGGTTGACGTTTCACATATGGCTGAACACTTCCTGTTTCCTTAAGTAACGCAACTATCCGGCGAACTGTCCGGACATTTGGATGATGTCGTCCAGGATACCGAGCAGCATACATAGCACACGTTGGGCATTTTGATCACAATAGCCATACATCCACGCGATACCGACCTTTTCCGCAATTGCTAAACGGTAAATTTTAAGACGGGTAATGTATCACGAAGCAAATACCGTCCACACTGGCTGTATGTTACGTGATACCACGTACTTATATGTTTGCGACTATTACAGCGCCATCTACCACAAAGCGTAAAAAGTGGTCCACCTAAAACATTCATATTTCTTTATGTACTACATGAATATGTATAAAAAATGGGGGTTGCTATTTTAAAAAACCCAATTGATATCCGTTTGACCCATGGCAGCGCCATCTACCGGACCCACAGTAGCGCAATCTGGTTTCCCTCTTGAAGCAAAACGAGTTTTGTTCTTTGCAGTTTTTTGTTTAATGCTTATTTCGTGAGATATTTGGCCCGGGCACTATCAATTGACCACCCTGTGTTTATGTTTATTAAATTATGTACTTACACTGAACTCAATACTTTGCTTGAAATTCTAATCGTAGAATGGATAACTTCTAGTGTAGAGTTTGATAGTATCCATTTTAAAAGTAGATTCGTGCCAGTCAGTACAAAACTGATAAATAAAAACCGACTTTACGATGTATTACCAAGAAAAACAGTTTTTACTCTATTGACTATTTTGCAATGCCTGACGGTCAATGAAGTACATTTCACGAAACTTACAAGCTTTCGAAGACATTTCATAGCAATACAACAAGCAGTCACCAGCTCTGTTATGTGTGCCTGATAGAAGCAGAAGAACGAAGTAAAATTAATATTTAATAAATCACACACCTACCCACAACGATTTCCTTACGGCTAGTGGACGATGGAGTGGCATAATGGGCCCCAGAAGAGAGACTGGAACGTCGTTCGTTATGGCCTGCAGGTCGTCATAAGTAGGTGTGTACATTTTCTTAAAGCAATGCGTACACGCACTTATGACTCCTGCAAACCACCATTATGAATGTAACACACTGAGCGTGGTGGTACACAAGTAGAACACTGGACTCGCATCGGGAAGTACAGCAGTTCAAAACACTATCCTGCCAGCAATGTTTGGTTCCTCTGTGGTTTCTCTAAGTCGCTAAATATCAGTGCTGATATTTACATTTGTATTTATGATAGTTAAATTATGTGCTGTCATTGAATTAAATACATTGCTTGTGAACGTAGAACGAATCATATACGACAAGTGAATGATTAACTACTGTTTCTGCTGCAATTGGACCACAATTATAAAATTTACAAGAGTATTCATGACAGAAAAGCAAGAGTTAAGAATTGAGAAGAACTGTTATCCTATCCCAACAGTGACCAAGCTATGAAGGAAACCAAGGAGATTTTTGCAAACACAAATATAATGCAAGCTGAAAAAATTCAAACGTGGAAGAACAGTTGAATGAAATGGTTGGTGATGTGAGAAGAGATTTAGAGATGAACATCCATAACAGTTAAACAAGCATCTTGGAATGTAATCGAATTGAATCAAGTAATGATGATGGGATTAGAAAAGAAAATGAGACACTAGTAAAAACAGCAAATCGGTTTTATTACTAGTTCCTATGTAGATACAAAATGTAGCAAGAAAAGGATTTCTTAAACACAGTGGTTTCAGAATATCAAATAGATCTCTTATTATTAAATCACACGTTGTACTTTCTGAAAGTGTTTATTTGGAGTGTAACCTCATATGGAGATGAAACACAGACGACAAACAATTTCAGAAGGAGATAAAATAAACGTTGGGAATATGATGCTGAAGATTAGGTGGGTCCATCGGATATCTAATAACTGGCAAAGAATCGAAAGGTGATAAGAGGAATTTACGGTACAACTACACGAAAAGAAGGAAACATTTGATACGACACTTACTGAGGAATGAAGCGATTGTCAGATTCGGAATAACTGGAAGTGATTGGGGCAGGTGGTAAAATTTTACAGGGAAAACGGAGCATGTTTACGGTTTGCAGATTAACCGGTTGTTGGTTGTGGTAATTATGCGTAGATTCAGTTGCTTGTACAAGACAGACTGGCATGGATAGCTGCATCGACCCAGTTCTCGAACGGAGGACCACAAAAACAACCATGAGAATAACATTTACTTGTAGTGTAGAATATTATGGAGTACATTCTGTGAGAACATTCTTGGCAGCCATTAAGAAAAAGTAACAACAGGTGTATTAAGCTATTCTCATTGAAAACAGCAGAAGTTACGTAGAATGTGATGTGATAAAAATTGATGAATGCTTTCCAAGTACATACAGGCATAGAATTTATTTTTATAGAGTAATCATAAAACTAATCCAGAATAAAAATAAGTTACCGTAAGAGGTGCGAATCTGACTCGTCTACAACGAAAAACATTAGTGCTCTGCAATGACTGACCGACAAGAAGAAAACTACGTAGGACTCTGGAGACATTGTACATCGCAGCACTAAGCGGTATTATACTATAGCAAAATTGGTATTTAATAAATTACACACTTACCCACGTTTGAAATTATGGCCTGTATACAGAGTGGTGGGGAACAAGTAGAACACTGGATGTACAGTAACCTCGTTTACGTCTTCTTAGTATCTTTTAATCACTCATTTTAAGCGATACTACTTGAATTTATTTTTAGGTTTTTAGATTCTGTACTTACAATGAACTGAATAAACTTCTTCAAATTCTGAGCGTAGCATCATACACAGCAAGTGAATGATTATATACAGTTTCCGCTGCAGTCTGACGGCAGTCATAAAATTTATAAGCTAAATCATGAAGCGAGAGCGGTACGTCAGAAGGGACTAGAAGCGTTGTCCTACCTCTGCAGTAGGCAAGGTATGAAAGAAAACAAGAGGAATTTCGAAAACGCAATTTAAATTGAAGATGAAGAAATTCAAACTTGGAAGATAAATGAACGCAGTGGCTAGTGTCGTGAGAAGACATTACAGGACGTTCGTGAACAGAAGTTAAACTAGGAGCTTGATATATAGCCGACATAAGTCAAATAATCCTCAGGGAAATAGAATAGGAACTTACACACTATTAAAAGTAGTAAAAAAGATTTTTTAGTAGACGTAGTACAGCAACTGATGATGGCCTATTAGATATTAAATGCAGGTTGGTAGCAGCAACAAATGGGTTCGTGAAAAAGAATAATTTTTTTGACATCCAATACATTTTTTAAAATAAGAATTAATAATTTCTGAAATCTTTGGCTCTGAGCACTACGGGACTCAACATCTGAGGTCATCAGTCTCCTAGAACTTAGAACTACTTGAACCTAACTAACCTAAGGACATCACACACATCCATGCACGAGGCAGGATTCGAACCTGCGACCGTAGCAGTCACGCGGTTCCGGACTGAAGTGCCTAGAACCGCACGGCCACCGCGGCCGTTTCTGACACTTTTGATCTGGATTGTAGCCCCATATGGAAGTGAAACGATGACAGTAAGGAGTTGAAATAAGAAGAGAAAATAACCTTTGGAAAGTACCATTGCAGATGAATGATGCAGATTAAACGGTTAGGAGGTAGGAATTTTAATGATATGTAGAGCATCAGACTGTAGTGAAAATAAATTTATGGTACAACATGACTAAAAGAAAAGATATTTTGACGGAACCCTAATTGAGACATCAAGTCATCTTCCGTTTCGTAGCCATTTAAAATCACTTTCGTAAAGCGGCGTATGAAATTTTCATTTGCTTCTCAGAAAAAGCTGCCACTTATTAAAAATCATGTGGTAAGACACAAAGTCACATACACCACCCCCTACATCCTAAATAATGAAACTGAAGTAACGCTGTAAGCTGTAGAATAAAATGGAATTCAGGTTGGAGGAATTAATTCTTATGACCACTAATGAACCAGCAACAACACAGCGCTCTCGCCTGACGTATATGCCTATGAGTGCTAAGCAGTGTGCTACTGTCGTACTGTAGTGGTCATAAGGAAACTAGATTTGAGTTAGTCGTTTCACCTGCTTATCACATTGGTAGTGATAATTCAAATCATAGTGAAATTTTAGGATTAAAAGTTACGAAGTTCCCATTTCTAGTGTAGAATAAGATGGTGCCCATCCTAAAGTTCTTGCCAGTCAGTATAAAAAAAAATATAAACGGACGATAGAACGTATTTTCAAGAAAAATAATGTTTTACTCCATTTACTGTGGAAAATTCCAGAAGTACTAAAATACATTAATTGAGGTAAGGGTTAGAACCTCTCCAAATTTCTGCTTGCTTGCAATATGTATCTCATCGACAAAACATTAGGGTACTCCGAGATAAATATAGAATTTACAAGACGTGTAACCTCAACCGTCAGCAACGATATAAATTTGTTGCTTTGTAATGACTGACCATCAATAAGGAACATCGTACAAGACTTTGAAGACATTCCATAGCACTAGAATAAGCAGGCTATTGCTCTGTTATATGCATATGATACAAGTAGGAGGGGAAAAAAAGTTCATTTTTAATAGATCAAAGACTTACCCACAACGATTTTCTTAAAGCAATGTAATGATGGAGTAGGACAATGTGCCACAGAAGACTGTCGAGAACGTAGTTCGTTATGGCCGGCAAGGCGTCATAAGTAGGCATATACATGTTCTTAAAGCAATGTGTATGGCCACTTACGACTCCTGCAGACCACTCTTATTAATGTAACACACTGGGCTTGAAGACGCACAAGTAAAACAATGCACACGCATCAGGAAATACTGCAGTTCGAAACACAATTTATTTAGGTCCTAAGCAATCTGTTTAGTTCTTCTGTGGTTCCACTAAATCACTCACTTCAAATGCTGGTATTTATATTAACATTTATGTTTATTAAATTATCTACTTACATTCAACTCAATAGTCTTCTTCAAATTCTGAATATAGTTGCGGATCATACACAAGAAATGAATGATTTGCTTCACTTTCTGATGTATTCACACAGTAGTTAGAAAAGCTGTAGGGATATTTATGTGGGCGAAGGAGTAGTTGAGAAGCGAGAGGAAGTGTTCTCCTATCTGCAGTATGAGTAACTTGTGTAGGAAACAAAGGAGAATTTCGGAAAAGCGAAAGAGTTCAAGATAAAGAATTTCAATCTTGGAAGAACAGGTGAGCAGATTGGATATTATCTTAAGAAGAGGTTATAAAATGAACGTCAACACAAAGTTAAACAACGTAATGAAGTCACATTAACTCAAGAAATGCTGACAGCATTGAATTAGGAAATGAGACATTAGTAAAATGAATAACTGATATTTGTAGCTAGGGGCAATACTGTATACGACAACGGCCTAAGTTGATTTAAATTGCAGATTGACTGGAGCAAGAAAAAGGTTTCTAAAACAGAGTGATTTCTTAATATGGAACTTTTATATTATTTCTAGATGAGAAGTAATGTTTTCTCAAAGTTATTGTCAGCCGTATAGTCTCGTACAGAAGTGAAACGTGGACGATAAACAGTTCAAATAAGATGAGGACAATGATTAGATTGAATATATAATGAATATGGACAGAATAGAACAATGGTAAAAGGAAATTTATAGTACAACCTGACCAAAAAAAGAAGGTCGGTTGACAGAAACCTCACTGAGCAATGAAAACGTCGGTTCGGGAGTTTTGGAAGTCGTGGTTGGGGGCATTAAAAATATAGGGTGCTACCCAAGCTATTCTACATTTCACATTTTGGAATAGTTCTATCTTGCACTAATTATGCAGAGAGAAAGTGGCTTGCACATTACAGAGAAGAATGGAAACTTGCACCAACCCAGCTTCAGACTCCGGGTCACAAGAAGAACAACGACAACGTTTTCCAACTGGTAGTACACGAAGGTGTGCCGGAATTGCGTACAGGATAGGTATTGGACATGTTCATGTACTGTAAATCGTTCAAAGCACTTATTAACTTTCGTCATGAATTGTGTCTAGGATCCTATGATTTCTGCAGACCATCGTTCACAATGAAACAAAGCCATGTCACACTTCTGTTCAGCTTCTCGGACACTGCTATCACTAACTAAAACTCATTTAATAAAAAACAAAGTTACGTTTACCACCGACCGTTACCTATATACTTAAATCAATGCGATGTCATAATTTTCTGAAATAATTTGGAATTCATGTGGGAGGAATAAATTTTACGGTCATTAATGGTCCAGCAATGGTCGAAAATGCCCAGATGTTTCGCCTACCCCGTTTGACAATAGCTGCTCGAACTGGGGTACTAGGGATTTACAGTGGTCATCATGGAAGTAGCTGAGTGAAGGTTGCCTCACATACTACATTGTCAATTAGTGATAATTTGTGATGGTAGTAAAAACTGAAGTGCATTCTTGACAGCCATTAAGAAAAAGATCAAGTCATGTTAAGAGATCTTTTCATGAGGGATAACTACATTTATTGAAAATGCCAGAAGTAATGAAGTACACGCACTGAAAAAAGTGGAATAATGGTTGAAGGTTCTGCAGTTTTGTAGATGCATACAGTTTACATATGTCGAGTAAATATACAACTATTACAAGATAAAAATAAGATGCAATAAGATGTGCCAATCTCATTAGTCAATAACAATGTACATCACTGTTTTACAATGACACTTAGCGTCAGTAGAGAAAACTATATTAGGTTCTACAAACACTGAATGTTACTGCACTAAGTATTAGTATAATGAAGTAAAATTAATATTCAATAAATTACACACATATCCACAGATATTGTATTACGATAAATGTACGATTGTGTGGCACAGGGGCCGCAGAAGAGTGTATAAATTCATTCCATATGCAGCGCAATGCGTCACGGGCGAAAATTTACATTTTCTTACGGCAATCTGTATGTGCACTTACAAACCGTACAACCCGCCATTATTAGTCTAACACGCTAAATGTGGTTGCACACGAGTAGAACACTGGACCGCATCAGGAAGTACAGCAGTTCAAAACACAATCCTTCCTCCATGTTTAGTTCCACTGTTGTTTCTCTAAGTCGCTAAATATCACAGCTGCTATTCATATTCGTATTTACGTTAATTAAATTATGTTCTTACACTTAATTGAATACACTGATTCTGAACGTAGAATGCATTATATATGACAAGTGAACGATTAACTACAGTTTATGCTGCAATTCGCAGCAGTTATAAAATTTACAACAGTATTCATGATAGGAAAGTAGGAGTTAAGAAGTGAGAAGAAATGTTATCCTATCTCTACAGTGAGCAAGCTATTAAGGAAACAAAGGAGATTTTCGCAAACACAAATATAATGCAAGGTGAAACAATTCAAGCTTGGAAGAACAGTTGTACAGAATGGTTGGTGACATGAGAAGAGACTGAAGTGAAACGTCCGCAAAATATAGACAAGCAGCTTGGAATGTAGTCGAATTAAATCAAGTAATGATGGAGAAATTAAGTAAATAACGTCTTTTACTAGGGCCTACATAGATGTGAAATGTAGATTGGAAATAGTGAGAAAAGGGTTTCTAAAACACGGTAGTTTCGGAACATCAAATAGCCTCTTATTATTGATTAATACTCTGTACTTTCTGAAAGTATTTGTCTGCAGTGGGCTCTCGTATGGAGGTGAAACATGGATCATGATCAGTTCAAATAAGGAGAAAAAAAACCGCTGGAAATATAATGCTACCAAGGAATGCTGAAGAACAGCTGGGTCGATCGGACATCTAATGAATAGGTACAGAATCGAACAGCAAATTCACGGTACAACTAGACTAAAAGAAGGAATGAGGTGGCACGAGACTTGTTGTTGCATCAGACGATCGTTTGTTTCGGAATCGGATTGGTGGGGGCAGGGGGTAAAACGGTAGCAGGGTAATGAAGCAAGTTTACGGTTTTCAGCTTAGCTGCTTGCAGGTTGCAGTAATTATGCATAGACGAAGATGCTTGTACAGCACAGGCTAACATGGATAGCTGCATCGATCCAGTCCTAGACAGAGGACGACGAAAACAACCGCAATAAGAACATTTACACTGTCCCAAACAGTTTCCATCGACTTGTACACAGTCGTATTTCGGAATGATACACGGAAGAGAGACTATACCTCTTTATGGAATACAACTTCTACAAAGCCCTGTGTGAGGGCACCTATGAAATCTCTGGATCACCATCGGCGGTGGAAAAATCTTTTCATGCTTCTATTCTGCTTTTCGAAAACAGCTGTCACGTGTTAAAAGTCATGTAGTAAGGAAAAAAGTTACGTTTACCAACCTCCTTCACCTATATTATCAATTTACTATGATACTATATTGTGACAGAACGAGATAGAATTCGTGTTGGGGGAATAAATGTTATGGTCAGTTATATCTGAACTAGTAGAAAATGGTCAGATTTATTTCCTGTCTCACTTGACACTGGGTGCTGGAACTGAGGTACGACGGCGTGATAGTGACGTAAAGGAACTACGTCAGTAAACGTAGTCTCACATATATACTGCATTATCAGTATGTGGTAATTTCAGATGGCAGTAAAAATTTAGTGGAAAATGTAAGATATCTGCATTTCAAAATAATGTGTGTGAATTCTTAAGGGACCAAGCTTCTGACATCACCGGTCACTAGACTTACACACTACTTAAACTAACTTATACTAAGAACAACACACACTCATGCCCGAGGGAGGTCTCGAACCTCCGGGAGGAAGGGCCGCGCAATTCCTGACATGGTGCCTCGAATGCCGGACATATGCCACGCCGGACATTTGCCACTCTTGCCCCTTCGCAGGTAGCTTGAGCAGAGATCCCTCAGGTATGGGACGCCCTTCCACGTACTACTTTGTCCGCTTTCAAACCGCCGTCTCCACGTCTTAATCGATACAAAAAAAAGTACGTAAGGGACCTTCTTCTCACACATCTTGGTCAAATACTGAGCTTCTTTTCCGAAATCGAAATATTATATCTTCTGGGAAACAAAAGCAATACCGACGATTATTTCAGTATGTAATTAATTCTGCCAAGTATAAAAATAGATCCATCTCTCAGTACGGTAGCTTCCTTTCACGCTTACTGATAGAAACAGTCCATCGCCATGGGAGCAGCAAGAAAGGAACGATGTAAAGAGAATTTGAATGTACTCTAATCGTTTCTTTTTGATCTCTGCATTTGTGCCTACTTTAATTATTACAGCTGCATGCCCAAAAGACAACAAGGAAAGAAGAAATGCCTATGTGAATGTTTGAAAAGAAGAACGACATACTCCATATTAATTTACTCCCTAAAATGCGATATCCCTTTGCGGCGAAACATTAGTTAATAAAGAGTAGCGGGACAATGTTCGAAACATGACTGAAAACACGTTTACTAAATAGAGATAAGAACATCTATAACTGACATGTCATCTAAAGTCGACGTACAATTCTAAAATGTTAGAAATAAGGAAATGAAGTAATACAGAATGCTATGCTTGTAAGGCGCGTTGTTGTATTACAATGTTTAGCTCCGGTATTTACAGGGTCGCAGAGAAAGCATCCTAGGTTTTGGAGGGAAAAGTCGTAGTTGCAATGATCTGCACTACAACAGAAACAAGAAGCACAACTTAAGGAAAAATAAAGTAATGTGTGTTCCAGCTACCAGCGACATTGAAGCAAATAGTTCCTGTGACTTAGTATGGGCAGAGGTTAAATTCGACAGCCAGAATAAATTAATAACTGGCTTCTTTTACCGACCTCCGGTCTTAGATGAAACAGTTGCTGAAGAGTTCAAAGAAAACTTGAGTCTCATCACAAATAGGTATCCTACTCATACAATTATAGATGGAAGAGATTTCAATCTACATTCCGTATGTTGACAAAAATACATTTTCAGACCCTACTGTAGATAGAAAACAACTTTCGTAATTGTTCTAAATGCTTTTTTGAAAAATTATTTTGAACAATTAGTTCACGAGGACATTCAAATTGTAAATGGTTACGAAAACACACTTGGCCTCTTGGCCACAAATAATCCTGAGCATCACGACTGATACAGGGATTAGCGAACATACACTCATAGCGAGGCTCAATTCCAAAACGAAGAAATTCACCAAAACCAAATGCGAAATATATCTATTTATAAAAGTAGCTAAAAATTCGGTTGATGTCTTTGTAATAGACAGTCTCCAATGCTTACAAATTATGTAAGTGAAGACCAGATGCGGCTTCAGTTCAAAGAAATAGTATCAACAGCACTCGAGAATTCATACCAAATAAATTAATAAGAGATGGAACTGATCCCCCATAGTACACAAAACACGACAGAAAGCTGCTGCAGGAACACCGAAAAAATGGGAAGTTTTATTGAGGCTCCAAATTTGGTGCGGATTTGAATGCGAGATGCATTTAATAGTTCACACAACGAAACTCTCTCTAGAAATGTGGCGGAAAATCCAAAGAGATTCTGGTTCTATGTTTAGTAAACCAACTGAAAGGCTCAGTAAGCGATGAGGAGGAGGAGGAGGCGGAGACAAGGGACCCAACCCTTCGGAGCAGGTAAAATAGTGGTAAATGTCCAGCGTGTCAAATGTCCGCACACCAGCACCTCAAACCTCGCGGCCATCCGCATTTGTAGTGTGGAATAGGATGGAATACATTCTGTGAGAACATTCTACCTCGATTTATTCCTTACTCCGAGATAAATATAGAATATTACAAGACGTGTGAACCTAATCCGTCAACAACGGTTAAAGTTGTTTTGTAATGACTGACCATCAATGAAGAACATCGTATAAGACTTTAAAGACATTGCATAGCATTACAGTAAGCAGGCTATCGTTCTATTATATGCGTATGATACAAGTAGGAGGAGAAAGTTAAATTCGTTTTAATAAATCAAACACTTACCCACAACGATTTTCTTAAAGCTATGGGATGACGGAGTAGGACAATGAGCCACAGCAGACAATAGGGAACGTCGTTCGTTATGGCCGGCAAGGCGTCATAAGTCGGCATACACATGTTCTTAAAGCAATGCGTATGGCCACTTATGACTCCTGCAGACCTCTCTTAGTAATGTAACACACTGGGCTTGAAGACGCACATGTAAAACAATGGACTCCCATCAGGAAATACTGCAGTTCGAAACATTATCTATTTAGATTCTAAGCAATATGTTTAGTTCCTCTGTGGTTCCCCCAAATCACTTACTTCAAATGCTGGTATTTATATTAACATTTATGTTTATTAAATTATCTAGTTACATAGAACTCATTAGACTTCTTCAAATTCTGGATATACAGCGGAACATACACGACAAGTGCATGATTTGCTAAACTTTCTGTTGTATGCACACAGGAGTTAGAAGAGCTTTTAGAGTATTCATGCAGGTGAAGGAGTAGTTGAGAAGCGATAAGAAGTGTTCTCCTATCTGCAGAGTGAGTAAGCTGTGAAGGAAGCGAAGGAGAATTTCGGAAAGGCTAAAAAGTTCAAGAGAAAGAATTTCTACTTGCTTGCAATATATATTTCATCGAGAACACATTAAGGTATTCCGAGACAAATACAGAATATCATAAGACGTGCGAATCTAATCCGTCAGCAATGGTAAAAGTTGTTGTTTTGTAATGACTGACCGTCAATGAAGAACATCGTATAAGACTTTGAAGACATTGCATAGCACTAGAATAATCAGGTTATTGCTCTGTTATATGCATAAGATACAAGTCGAAGGGGAAAGTAAAATTCATTTTTAATAAATCAAACACTTACCCAAAACGATTTTCTTAAAGCTATAGAATGGTGGAGTAGCCCAATGAGCCACAGAAGACATTCGGGAACGTCGTTCGTTATGGCCGGCAAGGAGTCATAAATGGCCATACACATGTTCTCAAAGCAATGTGTAAGACCAGTTACGACTCCTGCAGACCACTTTTATTAATGTAACACACTGAGTTTGAAGAAGCACAAGTAAAACAATGGACTAGCATTAGGAAATACTGCTGTTCAAAACACGATCTATTTAGTTCGTAAACAATCTGTTTAGTTCCTCTTTGGTTCCCCTAAATCACTCACATCAAATTCTGATACTTATTAACATTTATGTTTATTAAATTATCTAGTTATATACAACTCGATTGACTTCTTCAAATTCTGGATATAGAGCGGATCATACACGACAAGTGTATGACTTGCTAAACATTCTGCTGTATTCACACAGCAGTTAGAAAAGCTTTAAGAATATTCATACAGGTGAAGGAGTATTTGAGAAGCGAGAAGATGTGTTCTATCTGCAGAGTGAGTAAGCTGTGAAGGAAGTGGAGGAGAATTTCGGAAAGGCTAAAAAGTTCAAGATAGAGGTTTTTGAATCTTGGAAGAACCGTTGAACAGATTGGATATTGTCGTGAGAAGAGGTTATGAGATGAACTTCAACGGAAGTTAAACAATGGAATGAAGTCACGTTAACTCAAGAAATGCTGAGGGCGTTCTATTAGGAAATGAGACACCACTAAAATGAGTAGCTGAGATTTGTTGCTAGGGGCAATAATGTATGTGACGGTGGCCTAAGTTGCTATAAATAGTAGCACGAACAGGGTTTCTGAAAGAGAGTGATTTCTTAACATTGAATTTATATGTTATTTCTAAATGAGAAGTATTATTTACTGAAAGTATTTGTCTGCAGTGTAGCCTCGTACGGACGGGAAACGTGGATGATAAATAGTTCATATAAGATGAGAATAATGATTATATCGAGTATCTAATGAATATTGACAGAATCGAACTGTGATAAAAGGAAATTTATAGTTCAACTAGGAGTAAAAGAGAAGGTCGGTTGACAGAAATTGTATTGAGCAATCAAATCAACGTCGGTTCGTAAGATTTGGAAGTCGGTGGGAGATTAAAAACATAGGGTGGTACCAATCCTAATCTACATTTTACGTGCTCAAATAGTTTGATGTTGCTCTAATTATGCAGAGAGGAAGAGCATTGCACATTACAGAGAAGCATGGAAAGTTGCACCAACCCAACTTCGGACTCAAGATTACAACAACAATAACTACATCATTTTCCACGGGATAGACACTAGGCTGTGCCAGATTTTCGTATAGAATAATTATTGGACATGTTCATGGACTGTAAGTCGTTAAAACCATTTAAACTTTCGTAATGCACTTTGTCTAGGATACTATGATTTCTGCAGACCATCGTTCACAATGAAACAAAGCCATGTCACACTTCTGTTCAGCTTCTCGGATACTGCTATCACTAACTAAAACTCATTTAATAAAGAACAAAGTTACGTTTACCACCAACCGTTACCTATATACTAAAATCAATGCGATGTCATAATTTTCTGAAATAATTTGGAATTCATGTGGGAGGAATAAATTTTACGGGCATTAATGGTCCAGCACTGGTCGAAAATGCCCAGATGTTTCGCCTATCCCGTTTGACAATGGCTGCTCGAACTGTGGTACTAGGGATTTACAGTGGTCATCATGGAAGTAGCTGAGTAAAGGTTGCCTCACATACTACATTGTCAATTAGAGATAATTTGAAATGGTAGTAAAAATTGGAGTACATTCTATATGAACATTCTTGACAGCCATTAAGAGAAAGAACAGGTCATGTTAAGAGATCTTTTCATGAGGAATAACTATATTTTACTGAAAATGCCAGAAGTAATGAAGTACACGCACTGAAAAAAGTTCTGCAGTTTCGTAGATGCATACAGTTTACACATGTCGACTAAATATACAACTATTCCAAGATAAAAATAAGATACCATAAGATGTGCTAAACTCATTCGTCAATAACAATGTACATCACTGTTTTACAATGGCACTAAGCGTCAGTAGAGAAAACTATATTTGATTCTACAAACACTGAATGTTACTGCACTAAGTATTAGTATAATGAAGTAAAATTAATATTCAATAAATTACACACATATCCACAGACATTTTATTACGATAAATGTACGATTGTGTGGCACAATGGGCAGCAGAACAGTGTATAAATTAATTCTATATGGAGCGCAATGCGTCACGGGCAAAAAATTACATTTTATTACGACAATCTGTATGTGCACTTACAAACCGTACAACCCGCCATTATTAGTCTAACACACTAAATGTGGTTGCACACGAGTAGAACACTGGACTAGCATCAGGAAGTACAGCAGTTCAAAACACAATCCTTCCTCCATGTTTAGTTTCTCTGTTGTTTCTCTTAGTCGCTAAACATCACTGCTGCTGTTTATATTAGTATTTATGTTAATTAAGTCATGTATTTACACTTAATTGAATACACTGATTCTCAACGTAGAATGGATTATGTACAACAAGTGAACGGTTAACTACAGTGTATGCTGCAATTGGCAACAGTTATAAAATTTACAACAGTATTCATGATAGGAAAGTAGGAGTAAGAAGTGAGAAGAAATGTTATCCTATCTCTATAGTGAGCAAGCTATTAAGGAAACAAAGGAGATTTTCGCAAACACAAATATAATGCAAGGTGAAGCAATTCAGGCTTGCAAGAACAGCTGTACATAATGGTTGGTGACATGAGAAGAGATTGAAGTGCAACGTCCGCAAAATATAAACAAGCAGCTTGGAATGTAGTCGAATTAAATCAAGTAATGATGGGGAAATTAAAAAAGGTAATGCGACACTAGTAAAAATTGTAAATGACGTCTTTTACTAGGGCCTACGTAGATGTGAAATGTAAATTGGAAATAGTGAGAAAAGGGTTTCTAAAACACTGTAGATTCAGAAGATCATATAGCCTCTTACTATTGAATAATACGCTGTACGTTCTGAAAGTATTTGTCTGGAGTGAGCTCTCGTATGGAGGTGAAACATGGATCATGAACAGTTCAAATAAGGAGAAAAAAAAACCGCTGGAAGTATAATGCTACCAAGGAATGCTGAAGATTAACTGGGTCGATCGGTCATCTAATGAATAGGTACAGAATCGAACAGCAAATTCATGGTACAACTAGACTAAAAGAAGGAATCAGCTAGCACGAGACTTGTTGATGCATCAGGCGATCGTATGTTTCGGAATCGGATTGGTGGGGGCAGGTGGTAAAACGGTAGCAGGGTAATGAAGCAAGTTTACGGTTTTCAGCTTAGCTGCTTGCAAGTTGCAGTAATTATGCATAGACGAAGATGCTTGTACAGCACAGGCTAACGTGGATAGCTGCATCGATCCAGTCCTAGACAGAGGACGACGAAAACAACCGCAACAAGAACATTTACTTTGTCCCAAACAGTTTCCAGCGACTTGTATACAGTCGTATATCGGAATGGTACACGGAAGAGAGACTATGCCTCTTTATGGAATACAACTTCTACAAAGCCGTGTGTGAGGGCACCTATGAAATTTCCGGATCACCATCGGCGGTGGAAAAATCTTTTCACGCTTCTATTCTGCTTTTCGGGGACAGCTGTCACTTGTTAAACATCATGGTTACGTTTACCAACCTCCTTCACCTATGTTATCAATTCACTATGATATTATATTGTGATAGAACGAGGCAGAATTCGTGTTGGAGGAATAAATGTTATGGTCAATTATATCTGAAATAGTAGAAAATGGTCAGATTTATTTCCTGTCTCACTTGACACTGGGTGCTAGAACTGAGGTACGACGGCGTGATAGTGACGTAAAGGAACTACGTCAGTGAACGTAGTCTCACATATATACAGCATTGTCAGTAAGTGGTAATATCAGATGGCAGTAAAATTTTAGTAGAAAATGTAAGATATCTGCATTTCAAAATGTGTGTGAATTCTTAAGGGACCAAGCTTCTGACATCACCGGTCACTAGACTTACACACTACTTAAACTAACTTATACTAAGAACAACACACACCCATGTCCGAGGGAGGCCTCGAACCTCCCGGAGGAGGGGCCACGGAATTCGTGACATGGCGCATCGAATGCCGGACAGTTGCCACACTTGCCCCTTCGCAGGTAGCTTGAGCAGAGATCCCTCATGTATGGGACGCCCTTCCTCGTACTACTTTGTCCGCTTTCAAACCGCCGTCTCCACATCTTAATCGATACAACAAGTACGTAAGGAGCTTCTTTTCCGAAATCGAAATATTTATAACTTTTTTGAAACGGAAGCAATACCGACGATTATGTCAGTGTGTAATTAATTCTGCCAAGTATAAATATAGATCCATCTCTCAGTACGGTAGCTTCCTTTCACGCTTACCGATTGCGATAGAAACAGTCCATCGCCATGGGAGCAACAAGAAAGGAAGGATGTAATGAGAATGTGAATGTACGCTAATCGTTTCTTTTTGATCACTGCATTTATGCCTACTTTAATTACTACAACTGCATGCCCAAAAGACAACAAGGAAAGAAGAAATGCCTATGTGAATCTTTGAAAAGAAGAACGACATACTCCATATTAATTTACTCCCTAAAATGCGATATCCCTTTGCGGCGAAACATAAGTTAATAAAGAGTAGCGGGACAATGTTCAAAACATGACTGAAAATACGTTTACTAAATAGAGATAAGAACATCTATGACTGACATGTCGTTTAAAGTCGATGTACAATTTTAAAATGTTAGAAATACGGAAATGAAGTAATACAGAATGCTATGCTTGTAACGCGCGTTGTTGTTCTACATTGTTTACTACTACTACTACTACTACTATTACGTGATCAGGCCCAGTGGACCGCACGCATCTACAAGATTCCTCCTCCACTGTATTCTGTCCATTGCTACTATCCGCCATTCGTCCACATCGATTGACATTTGTTTTAAATCTTCATGGAATCCATCCTTCCAACGCATCTTGGGTCTCCCTGGCGGTCTCTTTCCTGTAGGTGTGAAATCCAGGAGCTTCCGAGGCCATCTGTGATCCTCCATCCGGCCCACATGGCCGGCCCACTGCATTCGTTTGGGTTTGACAGCTCCCGCTATGTTGGGCTGCTGGTATAGTTCCTCAAGCTCCTGGTTGTGTCTGATCCTCCCGTCCCCTGTATCTGCATCCAGAACCGAACCGAAGATCTTCCGAAGCACTTTTCTCTCAAAGACAAGGAGCTTATGGAAGTCCTGTTTCCGGATACTCCATGTCTCACAGCCATATAGAACGACAGGCTGGATCAGGGTTTTGTACAGTCGAATCTTGAACTGTCTGGAGAGAGATTTGGACCGAAGCAGTTGTGCTAGGCTGTGGTAAGATCGGTTTCCTGCTTGTATTCTGGCACTGATCTCTGCTTCACATGACGAGTTCTCAGTGAAAAGTGCCCCTAGGTATTTGAATTCTTGCACTCTCTTGTAGTAATGGTCCCCGAACTGCAGTGATTGTAGATGATCAGCAGTCTGACAATGACCACGCGTCATAACGAGGTACTCTGTCTTAGCTTCGCTTATGTTTAGCCCAAATTTGCTGGCAGCCTACTTTAGTGCTTTGGTCATTTGCTCCAACTCCTCTTCCGACCTAGAGAGTAAACAGATGTCGTCTGCATAGGCTAAGTATGCCAGTCTCTTTCCTTCGATTTCAATCCCTTCGTTCTCTTGGAAGGTCTCGCGTACGATCTTCTCGAGAGCGAAGTTGAACAGGATAGGGGACAACCCATCACCTTGCCTGAGTCCTGTCACAATATCAAATCCCTCAGTTACGCGATTTCCCATCTTCACCTTTGCATGTGTTTTGTTCAGACAGATCTTTATCAGATTGATGAGTTTCTCTGTTATGCCAAACTCCCTTAAACAGTTGAGCAGGCTCTTGCGATGTATACAATCATAGGCCTTCTTAAAGTCGACGAATAAAATATGCAAATCTTTACCATATTCACCCAGTTTCTCTTGCGATGTATGCAATCATAGGCCTTCTTAAAATCAACGAATAAAATATGCAAATCTTTACCATATTCACCCAGTTTCTCAGTGAGCTGCCGGAGACTGAAGATGTGATCTACTGTCGACCGTCCTGGCCGGAAACCTCCCTGGTACTCCCCAATCACCAATTCTGCCACTGGCTGAATTCTATGTATGAGGCAATTGGACAGGATCTTATAGCAGACGTTAAGCAGGGCGATTCCTCGATAGTTGTCACATTTCAGTTTGTCGCCCTTCTTATGTATTGGACAAATCAGAGCTGTTGTCCATTCTCCTGGTAGTTCTTCTTTGGTCCATATTGCCTGTATCAGTCGGTGTATTTTTTCTGCAAGTTTCTCTCCTCCTGCCAGGATCAATTCAGCCTGTATTCCATCTTCACCTGGACTCTTATTCTGTTTAAGGTGTCTGATTCTGGTTTTTATCTCATCCAGGGTAGGTGGGGGATAGTCTGCATCGGCTGTAATTGGGTACTGGAAATCAAACTGCAGTTCCGGTTCATCACAATTTAGCAGCTGTCGAAAGTACTCTTTCCATCTCTCAGCTATGTCCCTATCGTTCGTCAGGATCTTATCACGGGAATCTCTGACAAATTTCTCCTTGGTCTAGTGACCTTTGCAGAGGTACTTCACCCTCAGAAACATTTCCCTCGTCTTTTCTCCTCTGAAGTCTGTTTCTTCTTCAGTGATGATATTACTTATGTATTTCCTATTTGCTCTTCTCAGAATTGATTGTGTAGTCTTTCGGACCTCCTCAAATTGTGCTTTGGCCTGTGCCAGATTTGTCCCCTTCAGCCATTTGTTCCTGGCTTCCTTTCTCCTTTCCAGGGCATCTCCAGATTCCTTTACAAACCAAATCTTCTTGGCCACTGGGTTTCCCATGAGTGTTTCCTTTGCTGTATCCCTAACTGAGCTCTGGATGTTTCCCCACATAAGTTCGAGGTCCTGATTCGCGTCCACTTCACTGAGTGCTTCAAAGCGGTTACTAAGTTGCAACTGGTATCTGGTCTTCGTTGCCTCATCTTTTAGTTTCTCCATATGGTAACTTTCCACTCTTTTTAACTTAGGCCCCGTTCTTCCTTTACACTGTATGTTTAGCTCTGGTATTTACAGGGTCGCAGAGAAAGCATCCTAGGTTTTGGAGGGAAAAGTCGTAATTGTAATGATCTGCACTACAACAGAAACAAGAAGGAAAAAATTAAGGAAAAATAATGTAATGCGTGTTCCAGTTCACAAGCGACATTGAAGCAGATAGTTCCTGTGACTTAGTATGGGCAGAGGTTATATTCGACAGCCAGAATAAATTAATAACTGGCTTCTTTTACCTACCTCCGGTCTCAGATGAAGCAGTTGCTGAAGAGTTCAAAGAAAACTTGAGTCTCATCACAAATAGGTACCCTACTCATACAATTATAGCTGGCAGAGATTTCAATCTACGTTCCGTATGTTGACAAAAATACAGTTTCAGACCATACTGTAGATAGAAAACAACTTTCGTAATTGTTCTAAATGCTTTTTTGAAAAATTATTTTAAACAATTAGTTCACGAGGACATTCAAATTGTAAATGGTTACGAAAACACACTTGACCTCTTAGCCACAAATAATCCTGATCATCACGACGGATACAGGGATTAGCGAACATAAATTCATAGCGACGCTCAATTCCATAACGAAGGAATTCACCAAAACTAAACGCGAAATGTATCTATTTAAAAAATCAGCTAAAAATTCGGTTGACGTCTTTGTAATAGACAGTCTCCAATGCTTCCAAAATATGTAAGTGAAGACCAAATGTAGCTGCAGTTTAAAGAAATAGTATCAACAGCACTCGAGAATTCATACCAAATAAATTAATAAGAGACGGAACTGATCCCCCATGGTACACAAAACACGACTGAAAGCTGCTGCAGGAACACCGAAAAAAGCAAGTATAATTTAGACGAACGCAATATCTCCAAGATTGCCGAAGTTTCACTGAGGCTCGAAATTTGGTGCGGATTTCAATGCGAGATGCAGTTAATAGTTTCCCAACGAAAGTCTCTCTAGAAATGTGGCCGAGTGTTGAAAGTACATCGCCATTCTGTCATGCAGTGAAACATCTTGTAGTTACATTGGTAGAACATTACGTAGGAAATGAGCATACTTTGCACCATTTAGATTGTCATCGATAAAATGGGGCCCAATTATCCTTCCTCCCATAATGCCGCATCACGCATTAACCCGCCAAGGTCGCTGATGTTCCACTTGTCGCAGCCATCATGGAATTTCCGTTGCCCGGTAGTGCATATTATGCCGGTTTACGTTACCGTTGTTGGTGAATGACGTTTAGTCGCTAAATAGACCGCCTGCAAAAAATCTGTCATCGTCCCGTAATTTCTCTTGTGCCCAGTGACAGAACTGTACACGACGTTCAAAGTCGTCGCCATGCAGTTCCTGGTGCGTAGAAATATGGTACGGGTGCAATCGATGTTGATGTAGCATTCTCAACACTGACATTTTTGAGATTCCCTATTCTCGCGCAATTTGTCTGTTACTGATGTGCGGATTAGCAGCGACAGCAGCTAAAACACCTACTTGGGCATCATCATTTGTTGCAGGTCGTGGTTGACGTTTCACATATGGCTGAACACTTCCTGTTTCCTTAAGTAACGCAACTATCCGGCGAACTGTCCGGACATTTGGATGATGTCGTCCAGGATACCGAGCAGCATACATAGCACACGTTGGGCATTTTGATCACAATAGCCATACATCCACGCGATACCGACCTTTTCCGCAATTGCTAAACGGTAAATTTTAAGACGGGTAATGTATCACGAAGCAAATACCGTCCACACTGGCTGTATGTTACGTGATACCACGTACTTATATGTTTGCGACTATTACAGCGCCATCTACCACAAAGCGTAAAAAGTGGTCCACCTAAAACATTCATATTTCTTTATGTACTACATGAATATGTATAAAAAATGGGGGTTGCTATTTTAAAAAACCCAATTGATATCCGTTTGACCCATGGCAGCGCCATCTACCGGACCCACAGTAGCGCAATCTGGTTTCCCTCTTGAAGCAAAACGAGTTTTGTTCTTTGCAGTTTTTTGTTTAATGCTTATTTCGTGAGATATTTGGCCCGGGCACTATCAATTGACCACCCTGTGTTTATGTTTATTAAATTATGTACTTACACTGAACTCAATACTTTGCTTGAAATTCTAATCGTAGAATGGATAACTTCTAGTGTAGAGTTTGATAGTATCCATTTTAAAAGTAGATTCGTGCCAGTCAGTACAAAACTGATAAATAAAAACCGACTTTACGATGTATTACCAAGAAAAACAGTTTTTACTCTATTGACTATTTTGCAATGCCTGACGGTCAATGAAGTACATTTCACGAAACTTACAAGCTTTCGAAGACATTTCATAGCAATACAACAAGCAGTCACCAGCTCTGTTATGTGTGCCTGATAGAAGCAGAAGAACGAAGTAAAATTAATATTTAATAAATCACACACTTACCCACAACGATTTCCTTACGGCTAGTGGACGATGGAGTGGCATAATGGGCCCCAGAAGAGAGACTGGAACGTCGTTCGTTATGGCCTGCAGGTCGTCATAAGTAGGTGTGTACATTTTCTTAAAGCAATGCGTACACGCACTTATGACTCCTGCAAACCACCATTATGAATGTAACACACTGAGCGTGGTGGTACACAAGTAGAACACTGGACTCGCATCGGAAAGTACAGCAGTTCAAAACACTATCCTGCCAGCAATGTTTGGTTCCTCTGTGGTTTCTCTAAGTCGCTAAATATCAGTGCTGATATTTACATTTGTATTTATGATAGTTAAATTATGTGCTGTCATTGAATTAAATACATTGCTTGTGAACGTAGAACGAATCATATACGACAAGTGAATGATTAACTACTGTTTCTGCTGCAATTGGACCACAATTATAAAATGTACAAGAGTATTCATGACAGAGAAGCAAGAGTTAAGAATTGAGAAGAACTGTTATCCTATCCCAACAGTGACCAAGCTATGAAGGAAACCAAGGACATTTTTGCAAACACAAATATAATGCAAGTTGAAAAAATTCAAACGTGGAAGAACAGTTGAATGAAATGGTTGGTGATGTGAGAAGAGATTTAGAGATGAACATCCATAACAGTTAAACAAGCATCTTGGAATGTAATCGAATTGAATCAAGTAATGATGATGGGATTAGAAAAGAAAATGAGACACTAGTAAAAACAGCATATCGGTTTTATTACTAGTTCCTATGTACATACAAAATGTAGCAAGAAAAGGATTTCTTAAACACAGTAGTTTCAGAATATCAAATAGATCTCTTATTATTAAATCACACGTTGTACTTTCTGAAAGTGTTTATTTGGAGTGTAACCTCATATGGAGATGAAACACAGACGACAAACAATTTCAGAAGGAGATAAAATAAACGTTGGGAATATGATGCTGAAGATTAGGTGGGTCCATCGGATATCTAATAACTGGCAAAGAATCGAAAGGTGATGAAGAGGAATTTACGGTACAACTACAAGAAAAGAAGGAAACATTTGATACGACACTTACTGAGGAATGAAGCGATTGTCAGATTCGGAATAACTGGAAGTGATTGGGGCAGGTGGTAAAATTTTACAGGGAAAACGGAGCATGTTTACGGTTTGCAGATTAACCGGTTGTTGGTTGTGGTAATTATGCTTAGATTCAGTTGCTTGTACAAGACAGACTGGCATGGATAGCTGCATCGACCCAGTTCTCGAACGGAGGACCACAAAAACAACCATGAGAATAACATTTACTTGTAGTGTAGAATATTATGGAGTACATTCTGTGAGAACATTCTTGGCAGCCATTAAGAAAAAGTAACAACAGGTGTATTAAGCTATTCTCATTGAAAACAGCAGAAGTTACGTAGAATGTGATGTGATAAAAATTGATGAATGCTTTCCAAGTACATACAGGCATAGAATTTATTTTTATAGAGTAATCATAAAACTAATCCAGAATAAAAATAAGTTACCGTAAGAGGTGCGAATCTGACTCGTCTACAACGAAAAACATTAGTGCTCTGCAATGACTGACCGACAAGAAGAAAACTACGTAGGACTCTGGAGACATTGTACATCGCAGCACTAAGCGGTATTATACTATAGCAAAATTGGTATTTAATAAATTACACACTTACCCACGTTTGAAATTATGGCCTGTATACAGAGTGGTGGGGAACAAGTAGAACACTGGATGTACAGTAACCTCGTTTACGTCTTCTGTAGTATCTTTTAATCACTCATTTTAAGCGATACTACTTGAATTTATTTTTAGGTTTTTAGATTCTGTACTTACAATGAACTGAATAAACTTCTTCAAATTCTGAGCGTAGCATCATACACAGCAAGTGAATGATTATATACAGTTTCCGCTGCAGTCTGACGGCAGTCATAAAATTTATAAGCTAAATCATGAAGCGAGAGCGGTACGTCAGAAGGGACTAGAAGCGTTGTCCTATCTCTGCAGTGGGCAAGGTATGAAAGAAAACAAGAGGAATTTCGAAAACGCAATTTAAATTGAAGATGAAGAAATTCAAACTTGGAAGATAAATGAACGCAGTGGCTAGTGTCGTGAGAAGACATTACAGGACGTTCGTGAACAGAAGTTAAACTAGGAGCTTGGTATATAGCCGACATAAGTCAAATAATCCTCAGGGAAATAGAATAGGAAAATACACACTATTAAAAGTAGTAAAAAAGATTTTTTAGTAGACGTAGTACAGCAACTGATGATGGCCTATTAGATATTAAATGCAGGTTGGTAGCAGCAACAAATGGGTTCGTGAAAAAGAATAATTTTTTTGACATCCAATACATTTTTTAAAATAAGAATTAATAATTTCTGAAAGCTTTGGCTCTGAGCACTACGGGACTCAACATCTGAGGTCATCAGTCTCCTAGAACTTAGAACTACTTGAACCTAACTAACCTAAGGACATCACACACATCCATGCACGAGGCAGGATTCGAACCTGCGACCGTAGCAGTCACGCGGTTCCGGACTGAAGTGCCTAGAACCGCACGGCCACCGCGGCCGTTTCTGACACTTTTGATCTGGATTGTAGCCCCATATGGAAGTGAAACGATGACAGTAAGGAGTTGAAATAAGAAGAGAAAATAACCTTTGGAAAGTACCATTGCAGATGAATGATGCAGATTAAACGGTTAGGAGGTAGGAATTTTAATGATATGTAGAGCATCAGACTGTAGTGAAAATAAATTTATGGTACAACATGACTAAAAGAAAAGATATTTTGACGGAACCCTAATTGAGACATCAAGTCATCTTCCGTTTCGTAGCCATTTAAAATCACTTTCGTAAAGCGGCGTATGAAATTTTCATTTGCTTCTCAGAAAAAGCTGCCACTTATTAAAAATCATGTGGTAAGACACAAAGTCACATACACCACCCCCTACATCCTAAATAATGAAACTGAAGTAACGCTGTAAGCTGTAGAATAAAATGGAATTCAGGTTGGAGGAATTAATTCTTATGACCACTAATGAACCAGCAACAACACAGCGCTCTCGCCTGACGTATATGCCTATGAGTGCTAAGCAGTGTGCTACTGTCGTACTGTAGTGGTCATAAGGAAACTAGATTTGAGTTAGTCGTTTCACCTGCTTATCACATTGGTAGTGATAATTCAAATCATAGTGAAATTTTAGGATTAAAAGTTACGAAGTTCCCATTTCTAGTGTAGAATAAGATGGTGCCCATCCTAAAGTTCTTGCCAGTCAGTATAAAAAAAAAATATAAACGGACGATAGAACGTATTTTCAAGAAAAATAATGTTTTACTCCATTTACTGTGGAAAATTCCAGAAGTACTAAAATACATTAATTGAGGTAAGGGTTAGAACCTCTCCAAATTTCTGCTTGCTTGCAATATGTATCTCATCGACAAAACATTAGGGTACTCCGAGATAAATATAGAATTTACAAGACGTGTAACCTCAACCGTCAGCAACGATATAAATTTGTTGCTTTGTAATGACTGACCATCAATAAGGAACATCGTACAAGACTTTGAAGACATTCCATAGCACTAGAATAAGCAGGCTATTGCTCTGTTATATGCATATGATACAAGTAGGAGGGGAAAAAAAGTTCATTTTTAATAGATCAAAGACTTACCCACAACGATTTTCTTAAAGCAATGTAATGATGGAGTAGGACAATGTGCCACAGAAGACTGTCGAGAACGTAGTTCGTTATGGCCGGCAAGGCGTCATAAGTAGGCATATACATGTTCTTAAAGCAATGTGTATGGCCACTTACGACTCCTGCAGACCACTCTTATTAATGTAACACACTGGGCTTGAAGACGCACAAGTAAAACAATGCACACGCATCAGGAAATACTGCAGTTCGAAACACAATTTATTTAGGTCCTAAGCAATCTGTTTAGTTCTTCTGTGGTTCCACTAAATCACTCACTTCAAATGCTGGTATTTATATTAACATTTATGTTTATTAAATTATCTACTTACATTCAACTCAATAGTCTTCTTCAAATTCTGAATATAGTTGCGGATCATACACAAGAAATGAATGATTTGCTTCACTTTCTGATGTATTCACACAGTAGTTAGAAAAGCTGTAGGGATATTTATGTGGGCGAAGGAGTAGTTGAGAAGCGAGAGGAAGTGTTCTCCTATCTGCAGTATGAGTAACTTGTGTAGGAAACAAAGGAGAATTTCGGAAAAGCGAAAGAGTTCAAGATAAAGAATTTCAATCTTGGAAGAACAGGTGAGCAGATTGGATATTATCTTGAGAAGAGGTTATAAAATGAACGTCAACACAAAGTTAAACAACGTAATGAAGTCACATTAACTCAAGAAATGCTGACAGCATTGAATTAGGAAATGAGACATTAGTAAAATGAATAACTGATATTTGTAGCTAGGGGCAATACTGTATACGACAACGGCCTAAGTTGATTTAAATTGCAGATTGACTGGAGCAAGAAAAAGGTTTCTAAAACAGAGTGATTTCTTAATATGGAACTTTTATATTATTTCTAGATGAGAAGTAATGTTTTCTCAAAGTTATTGTCAGCCGTATAGTCTCGTACAGAAGTGAAACGTGGACGATAAACAGTTCAAATAAGATGAGGACAATGATTAGATTGAATATATAATGAATATGGACAGAATAGAACAATGGTAAAAGGAAATTTATAGTACAACCTGACCAAAAAAAGAAGGTCGGTTGACAGAAACCTCACTGAGCAATGAAAACGTCGGTTCGGGAGTTTTGGAAGTCGTGGTTGGGGGCATTAAAAATATAGGGTGCTACCCAAGCTATTCTACATTTCACATTTTGGAATAGTTCTATCTTGCACTAATTATGCAGAGAGAAAGTGGCTTGCACATTACAGAGAAGAATGGAAACTTGCACCAACCCAGCTTCAGACTCCGGGTCACAAGAAGAACAACGACAACGTTTTCCAACTGGTAGTACACGAAGGTGTGCCGGAATTGCGTACAGGATAGGTATTGGACATGTTCATGTACTGTAAATCGTTCAAAGCACTTATTAACTTTCGTCATGAATTGTGTCTAGGATCCTATGATTTCTGCAGACCATCGTTCACAATGAAACAAAGCCATGTCACACTTCTGTTCAGCTTCTCGGACACTGCTATCACTAACTAAAACTCATTTAATAAAAAACAAAGTTACGTTTACCACCGACCGTTACCTATATACTTAAATCAATGCGATGTCATAATTTTCTGAAATAATTTGGAATTCATGTGGGAGGAATAAATTTTACGGTCATTAATGGTCCAGCAATGGTCGAAAATGCCCAGATGTTTCGCCTACCCCGTTTGACAATAGCTGCTCGAACTGGGGTACTAGGGATTTACAGTGGTCATCATGGAAGTAGCTGAGTGAAGGTTGCCTCACATACTACATTGTCAATTAGTGATAATTTGTGATGGTAGTAAAAACTGAAGTGCATTCTTGACAGCCATTAAGAAAAAGATCAAGTCATGTTAAGAGATCTTTTCATGAGGGATAACTACATTTATTGAAAATGCCAGAAGTAATGAAGTACACGCACTGAAAAAAGTGGAATAATGGTTGAAGGTTCTGCAGTTTTGTAGATGCATACAGTTTACATATGTCGAGTAAATATACAACTATTACAAGATAAAAATAAGATGCAATAAGATGTGCCAATCTCATTAGTCAATAACAATGTACATCACTGTTTTACAATGACACTTAGCGTCAGTAGAGAAAACTATATTAGGTTCTACAAACACTGAATGTTACTGCACTAAGTATTAGTATAATGAAGTAAAATTAATATTCAATAAATTACACACATATCCACAGATATTGTATTACGATAAATGTACGATTGTGTGGCACAGGGGCCGCAGAAGAGTGTATAAATTCATTCCATATGCAGCGCAATGCGTCACGGGCGAAAATTTACATTTTCTTACGGCAATCTGTATGTGCACTTACAAACCGTACAACCCGCCATTATTAGTCTAACACGCTAAATGTGGTTGCACACGAGTAGAACACTGGACCGCATCAGGAAGTACAGCAGTTCAAAACACAATCCTTCCTCCATGTTTAGTTCCACTGTTGTTTCTCTAAGTCGCTAAATATCACAGCTGCTATTCATATTCGTATTTACGTTAATTAAATTATGTTCTTACACTTAATTGAATACACTGATTCTGAACGTAGAATGCATTATATATGACAAGTGAACGATTAACTACAGTTTATGCTGCAATTCGCAGCAGTTATAAAATTTACAACAGTATTCATGATAGGAAAGTAGGAGTTAAGAAGTGAGAAGAAATGTTATCCTATCTCTACAGTGAGCAAGCTATTAAGGAAACAAAGGAGATTTTCGCAAACACAAATATAATGCAAGGTGAAACAATTCAAGCTTGGAAGAACAGTTGTACAGAATGGTTGGTGACATGAGAAGAGACTGAAGTGAAACGTCCGCAAAATATAGACAAGCAGCTTGGAATGTAGTCGAATTAAATCAAGTAATGATGGAGAAATTAAGTAAATAACGTCTTTTACTAGGGCCTACATAGATGTGAAATGTAGATTGGAAATAGTGAGAAAAGGGTTTCTAAAACACGGTAGTTTCGGAACATCAAATAGCCTCTTATTATTGATTAATACTCTGTACTTTCTGAAAGTATTTGTCTGCAGTGGGCTCTCGTATGGAGGTGAAACATGGATCATGATCAGTTCAAATAAGGAGAAAAAAAACCGCTGGAAATATAATGCTACCAAGGAATGCTGAAGAACAGCTGGGTCGATCGGACATCTAATGAATAGGTACAGAATCGAACAGCAAATTCACGGTACAACTAGACTAAAAGAAGGAATGAGGTGGCACGAGACTTGTTGTTGCATCAGACGATCGTTTGTTTCGGAATCGGATTGGTGGGGGCAGGGGGTAAAACGGTAGCAGGGTAATGAAGCAAGTTTACGGTTTTCAGCTTAGCTGCTTGCAGGTTGCAGTAATTATGCATAGACGAAGATGCTTGTACAGCACAGGCTAACATGGATAGCTGCATCGATCCAGTCCTAGACAGAGGACGACGAAAACAACCGCAATAAGAACATTTACACTGTCCCAAACAGTTTCCATCGACTTGTACACAGTCGTATTTCGGAATGATACACGGAAGAGAGACTATACCTCTTTATGGAATACAACTTCTACAAAGCCCTGTGTGAGGGCACCTATGAAATCTCTGGATCACCATCGGCGGTGGAAAAATCTTTTCACGCTTCTATTCTGCTTTTCGAAAACAGCTGTCACGTGTTAAAAGTCATGTAGTAAGGAAAAAAGTTACGTTTACCAACCTCCTTCACCTATATTATCAATTTACTATGATACTATATTGTGACAGAACGAGATAGAATTCGTGTTGGGGGAATAAATGTTATGGTCAGTTATATCTGAACTAGTAGAAAATGGTCAGATTTATTTCCTGTCTCACTTGACACTGGGTGCTGGAACTGAGGTACGACGGCGTGATAGTGACGTAAAGGAACTACGTCAGTAAACGTAGTCTCACATATATACTGCATTATCAGTATGTGGTAATTTCAGATGGCAGTAAAAATTTAGTGGAAAATGTAAGATATCTGCATTTCAAAATAATGTGTGTGAATTCTTAAGGGACCAAGCTTCTGACATCACCGGTCACTAGACTTACACACTACTTAAACTAACTTATACTAAGAACAACACACACTCATGCCCGAGGGAGGTCTCGAACCTCCGGGAGGAAGGGCCGCGCAATTCCTGACATGGTGCCTCGAATGCCGGACATATGCCACGCCGGACATTTGCCACTCTTGCCCCTTCGCAGGTAGCTTGAGCAGAGATCCCTCAGGTATGGGACGCCCTTCCACGTACTACTTTGTCCGCTTTCAAACCGCCGTCTCCACGTCTTAATCGATACAAAAAAAAGTACGTAAGGGACCTTCTTCTCACACATCTTGGTCAAATACTGAGCTTCTTTTCCGAAATCGAAATATTATATCTTCTGGGAAACAAAAGCAATACCGACGATTATTTCAGTATGTAATTAATTCTGCCAAGTATAAAAATAGATCCATCTCTCAGTACGGTAGCTTCCTTTCACGCTTACTGATAGTAACAGTCCATCGCCATGGGAGCAGCAAGAAAGGAACGATGTAAAGAGAATTTGAATGTACTCTAATCGTTTCTTTTTGATCTCTGCATTTGTGCCTACTTTAATTATTACAGCTGCATGCCCAAAAGACAACAAGGAAAGAAGAAATGCCTATGTGAATGTTTGAAAAGAAGAACGACATACTCCATATTAATTTACTCCCTAAAATGCGATATCCCTTTGCGGCGAAACATTAGTTAATAAAGAGTAGCGGGACAATGTTCGAAACATGACTGAAAACACGTTTACTAAATAGAGATAAGAACATCTATAACTGACATGTCATCTAAATTCGACGTACAATTCTAAAATGTTAGAAATAAGGAAATGAAGTAATACAGAATGCTATGCTTGTAAGGCGCGTTGTTGTATTACAATGTTTAGCTCCGGTATTTACAGGGTCGCAGAGAAAGCATCCTAGGTTTTGGAGGGAAAAGTCGTAGTTGCAATGATCTGCACTACAACAGAAACAAGAAGCACAACTTAAGGAAAAATAAAGTAATGTGTGTTCCAGCTACCAGCGACATTGAAGCAAATAGTTCCTGTGACTTAGTATGGGCAGAGGTTAAATTCGACAGCCAGAATAAATTAATAACTGACTTCTTTTACCGACCTCCGGTCTTAGATGAAACAGTTGCTGAAGAGTTCAAAGAAAACTTGAGTCTCATCACAAATAGGTATCCTACTCATACAATTATAGATGGAAGAGATTTCAATCTACATTCCGTATGTTGACAAAAATACATTTTCAGACCCTACTGTAGATAGAAAACAACTTTCGTAATTGTTCTAAATGCTTTTTTGAAAAATTATTTTGAACAATTAGTTCACGAGGACATTCAAATTGTAAATGGTTACGAAAACACACTTGGCCTCTTGGCCACAAATAATCCTGAGCATCACGACTGATACAGGGATTAGCGAACATACACTCATAGCGAGGCTCAATTCCAAAACGAAGAAATTCACCAAAACCAAATGCGAAATATATCTATTTATAAAAGTAGCTAAAAATTCGGTTGATGTCTTTGTAATAGACAGTCTCCAATGCTTACAAATTATGTAAGTGAAGACCAGATGCGGCTTCAGTTCAAAGAAATAGTATCAACAGCACTCGAGAATTCATACCAAATAAATTAATAAGAGATGGAACTGATCCCCCATAGTACACAAAACACGACAGAAAGCTGCTGCAGGAACACCGAAAAAATGGGAAGTTTTATTGAGGCTCGAAATTTGGTGCGGATTTGAATGCGAGATGCATTTAATAGTTCACACAACGAAACTCTCTCTAGAAATGTGGCGGAAAATCCAAAGAGATTCTGGTTCTATGTTTAGTAAACCAACTGAAAGGTTCAGTAAGCGATGAGGAGGAGGAGGAGGCGGAGACAAGGGACCCAACCCTTCGGAGCAGGTAAAATAGTGGTAAATGTCCAGCGTGTCAAATGTCCGCACACCAGCACCTCAAACCTCGCGGCCATCCGCATTTGTAGTGTGGAATAGGATGGAATATATTCTGTGAGAACATTCTACCTCGATTTATTCCTTACTCCGAGATAAATATAGAATATTACAAGACGTGTGAACCTAATCCGTCAACAACGGTTAAAGTTGTTTTGTAATGACTGACCATCAATGAAGAACATCGTATAAGACTTTAAAGACATTGCATAGCATTACAGTAAGCAGGCTATCGTTCTATTATATGCGTATGATACAAGTAGGAGGAGAAAGTTAAATTCGTTTTAATAAATCAAACACTTACCCACAACGATTTTCTTAAAGCTATGGGATGACGGAGTAGGACAATGAGCCACGGCAGACAATCGGGAACGTCGTTCGTTATGGCCGGCAAGGCGTCATAAGTCGGCATACACATGTTCTTAAAGCAATGCGTATGACCACTTATGACTCCTGCAGACCTCTCTTAGTAATGTAACACACTGGGCTTGAAGACGCACAAGTAAAACAATGGACTCCCATCAGGAAATACTGCAGTTCGAAACATTATCTATTTAGATTCTAAGCAATATGTTTAGATCCTCTGTGGTTCCCCCAAATCACTTACTTCAAATGCTGGTATTTATATTAACATTTATGTTTATTAAATTATCTAGTTACATAGAACTCATTAGACTTCTTCAAATTCTGGATATACAGCGGAACATACACGACAAGTGCATGATTTGCTAAACTTTCTGTTGTATGCACACAGGAGTTAGAAGAGCTTTTAGAGTATTCATGCAGGTGAAGGAGTAGTTGAGAAGCGATAAGAAGTGTTCTCCTATCTGCAGAGTGAGTAAGCTGTGAAGGAAGCGAAGGAGAATTTCGGAAAGGCTAAAAAGTTCAAGAGAAAGAATTTCTACTTGCTTGCAATATATATTTCATCGAGAACACATTAAGGTATTCCGAGACAAATACAGAATATCATAAGACGTGCGAATCTAATCCGTCAGCAATGGTAAAAGTTGTTGTTTTGTAATGACTGACCGTCAATGAAGAACATCGTATAAGACTTTGAAGACATTGCATAGCACTAGAATAATCAGGTTATTGCTCTGTTATATGCATAAGATACAAGTCGAAGGGGAAAGTAAAATTCATTTTTAATAAATCAAACACTTACCCAAAACGATTTTCTTAAAGCTATAGAATGGTGGAGTAGCCCAATGAGCCACAGAAGACATTCGGGAACGTCGTTCGTTATGGCCGGCAAGGAGTCATAAATGGCCATACACATGTTCTCAAAGCAATGTGTAAGACCAGTTACGACTCCTGCAGACCACTTTTATTAATGTAACACACTGAGTTTGAAGAAGCACAAGTAAAACAATGGACTAGCATTAGGAAATACTGCTGTTCAAAACACGATCTATTTAGTTCGTAAACAATCTGTTTAGTTCCTCTTTGGTTCCCCTAAATCACTCACATCAAATTCTGATACTTATTAACATTTATGTTTATTAAATTATCTAGTTATATACAACTCGATTGACTTCTTCAAATTCTGGATATAGAGCGGATCATACACGACAAGTGTATGACTTGCTAAACATTCTGCTGTATTCACACAGCAGTTAGAAAAGCTTTAAGAATATTCATACAGGTGAAGGAGTATTTGAGAAGCGAGAAGATGTGTTCTATCTGCAGAGTGAGTAAGCTGTGAAGGAAGTGGAGGAGAATTTCGGAAAGGCTAAAAAGTTCAAGATAGAGGTTTTTGAATCTTGGAAGAACCGTTGAACAGATTGGATATTGTCGTGAGAAGAGGTTATGAGATGAACTTCAACGGAAGTTAAACAATGGAATGAAGTCACGTTAACTCAAGAAATGCTGAGGGCGTTCTATTAGGAAATGAGACACCACTAAAATGAGTAGCTGAGATTAGTTGCTAGGGGCAATAATGTATGTGACGGTGGCCTAAGTTGCTATAAATAGTAGCACGAACAGGGTTTCTGAAAGAGAGTGATTTCTTAACATTGAATTTATATGTTATTTCTAAATGAGAAGTATTATTTACTGAAAGTATTTGTCTGCAGTGTAGCCTCGTACGGACGGGAAACGTGGATGATAAATAGTTCATATAAGATGAGAATAATGATTATATCGAGTATCTAATGAATATTGACAGAATCGAACTGTGATAAAAGGAAATTTATAGTTCAACTAGGAGTAAAAGAGAAGGTCGGTTGACAGAAATTGTATTGAGCAATCAAATCAACGTCGGTTCGTAAGATTTGGAAGTCGGTGGGAGATTAAAAACATAGGGTGGTACCAATCCTAATCTACATTTTACGTGCTCAAATAGTTTGATGTTGCTCTAATTATGCAGAGAGGAAGAGCATTGCACATTACAGAGAAGCATGGAAAGTTGCACCAACCCAACTTCGGACTCAAGATTACAACAACAATAACTACATCATTTTCCACGGGATAGACACTAGGCTGTGCCAGATTTTCGTATAGAATAATTATTGGATATGTTCATGGACTGTAAGTCGTTAAAACCATTTAAACTTTCATAATGCACTTTGTCTAGGATATTATGATTTCTGCAGACCATCGTTCACAATGAAACAAAGCCATGCCACATTTCTGTTCTCTTTCTCGGACACTGCTACCACTAACTGAAACTCATTTAATAAAGAACGACGTTACGTTTACCACCGTCCGTTACCTATATACTAAAATCGATGTGATGCCATAATTTGCTGAAACAATTTGGAATTCATGTGGGAGGAATAAATTTTACGGTCAGTAATGAACCAGCATTGTTCGAAAATGCCCAAATTTTTTCGCCTACCTCATTTGGCAATGGCTGCTCGAAATGGGCTACTAGAGAATTGCAGTGGTTATCATGGAAGTAGCTGAGTATAGGTTGCCTCACATACTACATCGTCAATTAGTGATAATTTCAAATGGTAGTAAAAATTTCGAAGGAAATATATGACATCTCTAATTGTAGGGTAGAATACGATGGAGTACATTCTATATGAACATTCTTGGCAGCCATTAAGAAAAAGAACAAGTCACGTTACGAGATCTTTTCAAGAGGAATAACTTTATTGAAAATGCCAGAAGTAATGCAGTACATGCACTGACAAAAATGGGAAAATGGATGAATGTTCTGCAATTTTATAGAGGCATGCCATTTACAGATATCGCATAAATGTATAACTATTCCAAGACAAAAATAAAATACCGTAAGAGGTGCGAACATGATTCGTCAACAACATTATAATTCAGTTCTTAGCAGTATCACACGGTCAGTGGAGAAAACTATATATAATTCCACAAACATTGAATATTACTGCACTAAAGATTAGTATAATAAAGTAAATTAATATTTAATAAATTATACACATAGCCACAGACATTGCATTACAATTAACGGACGATCGTGTGGCACAATGGGCCACAGAAGTGTGTAGAACGTAGTTATTTATGGAGTGCAAGGCGTCATGAGTGAAAATTTACATTTTCTTACGGAAATCTGTATGTGCACTTACGACCCGTGTAACACATCATTATTCGTCTGTCACACTGAGTGTGTTTGCACACAAGCAGAACACTGGACTAGCATCAGCACATACAGCAATTCAGAACACCATCCTTCCATCCATGTTTAGGTCCCCTGAGGTTTCCCTAAGTTTCGCAATTCCAATGGTGGTATTTAACAACAATAATGATAGATGCTGAAGAAATAAATCAAAATTTGTGGCATTTCGACGTCTTGAACCTGTGTCTCCTGCTTATTAGACAAATGCGCTAGTCCTTACACCAGAGCGTGAATCACACCCTTACTGACTACGGTACTCCAATACTCTCCCTGACGCAAACTTTAGTTCAGCCTATTTTCCCCTCCTTAAGTCGCCTGTTTCGGCTAGGCTTTCTGATATTGGAGTAGCACTCCCACTATGGCAATATTGACTATTCAAGAAGGGGAAATAATCTGATGGCGTGAATTCAAGTTTGTGCCATGGAGGGCATTGAACGACCGTATGTTACCTGTACTGCTATAGTGTTGTGAGAGCTAGCATATGCGCTTAGTAACCATAAAACCGTGGCTGAAGTATCGGCTGTGGCAAAAATATTGATTATTTTCTCCAGTTTATATCATTATCGTAGATAAAGTTAAGATTCGTGTGTGTCAGGGAAAGTTTAATTACGCTGGTATTTATATTTATGTTGATTAAATTATGCACTTACAGTGAACTGAGTACAATGCTTGAAATTCTGAATGCAGCATGGATCATTTCTAGTGTAAAATACGGTGGTGTCCATCGTAAAAGAAAATCGTGCTGGTCAGTAAAAATAAAATAAAATAAAGAAATACTAATGTTTCAGTACATTTTCAAGAAAAATAATATTTACCCATAGACTGTGGAAAATGCCGTAAGTACTAAAATATGTGAATTGAGGCAAGAGTTTGAACCTTCTCCAAGTTTCTGCTTGCTTTGAGTACATTTTTCATCGACAAAACATGGAGGTACTCCGAGATAAAAATAGAACATCATAAGACGTGCGAAACTGACCCGTCTATAACAATAAAGATCGTTTTACATTTCTTGAGCATCAATGAAGAGCACTGCACTAGACTTACAAGCCGTCGAAGACAATGCATAGCACTACAACAAGTAGGCTCCTGCTCTATTATATTTGTATTATGCAAGTAGAAGATCAAAGTAAAATTCATATTTAATAAATCACACACTTACCCACAACGATTTTCTAACAACTAGTGGACGATGGAGTGGCACAATAGTCTGCAGAAGACAGACTGCAGCGGCGTTCGTTATGGCCTGCAGGGCGTCATAAGTGGGCACCTACATTTTCTTAAAACAATGTGTATGCTCACTTATGACTCCTGCAGACCACCAATATGAATGTGTCACACTGTGCCTGGTGGTTCACAAGTAGAGCACTGGTCTCGCATCAGGAAGTATAGCAGTTCATCCATCCATGTTTAGTTCCTCTGTTGTTTCTCTAAGTCGCTATATATCACTGCTGCTATTTATATTCGTATTTATGTTAATTAAATTATGTACTTACACTGAACTGAATACACTGATTCTGAACGTAGAATGGATCATATACTGCAAGTGAATGATTAACTACTGTTTCTGCTGCAAGTAGACTGTAGGTACAAAATTTATAAGAGTATTCAGGAATGGAAAGCAGGAGTTAAGGAAAGAGGACTGTTATCCTATCTCTACAGTGACCAAGCTATGAAGGAAACCTAGGAGAATTTCGGAAAGGCAAATATAATGCAAGGTGAAAACATGGAAGAACAGTTAAACGGAATGGTTAGTGATGTGAGAAGAGATTAAAAGATTTACTTACTTAATAGTTAAATAAGCACCTTGGAATGTAGTCGAATTAATTTATGTCATGACACGACTCTTACTGACGCACCAAGCGATCGTCAGTTTCGGAATTGATGGAAGTGGTGGGTTGGAGGGGGTAAAATTATAAAGGGATAACGTAGCATGTTCTCGGTTTGCAGGTTTAGCTGGTTGTAGGTTGCTGTAATTATGCAGAGATCAATAGGGTTGTACAGGACAGACTCACATGGATGGCTCCATCGACGCAGTCATCGAACTGGAGATCACAACAACAATCATAACTATGACATTTACTGTCCCCCAATACTTTCGAACGTCGATATCGTACATTGAAGAGTCTATGTGTCAAGGCACCTACGATAGTTGCAGATCACCATCCACTGTGTAACAAATCAATGTCACAATTCTGTTCTGATTCTCGGAAAGTTATCACTGATTAAAAATCATGTAGTAAGACCCGACCTCACGTACACCGCTCTCTGCTTCCTATATAATTAAACTGGACTGATGCTGTGGTGTGCTGGAATAAGTTTGTTCTGATATTGGAGGAATAAATGCTTATCGTCAGTAAAGAGGAACAATGGCAGATAGTCATCCGCCTTATCGTTTGATCCATTCATTTTCCTCTGCCTGGCAAAGACTGGGTTATTATAGTACCGTAGTGATCGTCATGAAATTAGATTTGCAGTGGTAGTTTCCCCTGAAAAAAAAATACAAATCATCCCCATTTTTGGTGTAGAATAAGACGGAGTTCATTTTAAAACAAGTTTCCTGCCAGTCATTATGGGAAAAAATAAATAAAAACTGATGTTACAGGCTATATTCAAGAAGAATAATCAATTACTCCATTGATCGTCGAAAAGTTCAGAAGTACTAAAATGTATGAACTGAGAAGAGGGTACGAACTTTCTTCATGTTCACACTAGCATGCGATACACATGTTATCGAGAAAACATAAAAGTGTTCCGAGAGAAAAGTAAAGTACCGTAACCTATGATGGTAAACGTAGGGGATTTGCAGTCCACGACCGTCACTGGAGACCAACGGCAAGGATCCAAAAACACTCCATAGCACTGCAATAAGCGGAAGCTTCCTCTGTTATATGCATACGATACAAATAAAACAAAATTCATATTTAATAAACTACACACTTAGAGGATATAAAAAGTAGACTGGTAAGGGCAAGGAAAGCGTTTCTGAAGAAGAAAAATTTGTCAACATCGAGTATAGATTTAAATGTCAGGAAGTCGTTTCTGAAAGTATTTGTATGGAGTGTAGTCATGTATGGAAGTAAAACGTGGACGATAAATAGTTTATGTAAGAAGAGAATAGAAGGTTTCGAAATGTGGTGCTACAGAAGAATGCTAAAGATTAGATAGGTAGATCACATAACTAATGAGGAGGTATTGAATAGAATTGGGGAGAAGAGGGGTTTGTGGCACAAGTGTGACTAGAAGAAGGGATCGGTTGGTAGGACATGTTCTGAGACATCGAGGAATCACCAATTTTGTACTGGAGGGCAGCGTGGAGGGTAAAAATCGTAGAGGGAGACCAAGAGATGAATACACTAAGCAGCTTTAGAAGGATGTAGGCTGCAGTAGATATTGGGAGATGAAGAAGCTTGCACAGGATAGAGTAGCATGGAGAGCTGCATCAAACCAGTCTCAGGACTGAAGACCACAACAACAACAACACACTTATCCACAGCCATTGTCTTGCTGCTACTGGACGATCGTGTGGCACGATGGGCCACAGAAGAGAGACTCCTTCGTCGTTTTTAATGGCCTGCAAGAAGTCATAAATGAGAATGACATTCTCTTAACGCAGTGTGTATTCCCACTTATGACTCCTGCGAACCACCGTTATTAGTGTAACACACCGAGCATGGTGGTGCACAAGAAGAACACTGGGCTCACATCAGGAACTACGGCAGTTCAAAACACCATCTGACCACCCAGGTTCAGGTCCTCCGTGATTTTACTAAATGTTACAATGCAGATGCTGGTATTTATATTTATGCTGAATACGCCACAGGAAATTCTGAAGGTAGCATGGATAATATAAGAGAAGAGCATGATTATCAACAGTTTCTACAGCAACCAACCTGAGGTATAAGGGTATTCATGAAAGGAAAGCAGTAGTTCATAAGGGATTGGAGGTATCATTCTGTCAGTACAGTGGGAGAGCTGTGAAGGAAACTGAGGAGAAATTCGAAAAGACAATTAAAATCGAAAATGAAACTTGAAAGAACAATTAAACAGACTAGACAGTGTCGTGAGAAGAGGTTAGAAGGTGAACATCAACAAAACTTAAACAAGGAAGGGTATTAGCTTGCAGTCGAATCAAATCAAGTAATTCTGAAGGAATTAGATTAGGAAATAAGTTACTACTAAAAGTAGGAAACAATATTTTTTTACTAAGGGCAATAAAGCTTCTAACTATGGCCTATGCAGATATAAAATGTAGACCGCCAATAGCCAAAAAGTGTTTCTGAAAAAGGGTAATTTCTTGACATCGAATATATACGTTATGTTTAAATGAGAAGTAGCCTTTAAGAGTGTATTTATCTGGAGTGTATCCTCCTATGGAAGAGAAACATGGACGACAAACACTTTACGTACCAGGAGAATGTAAGTTTCTGAAATGTGGTGCTGCAGAAGAAGGCTGAAAATTAGATAGTTGAATCGCATAATTGTGGAAAGCCATCGAATCGAGTTTAAGTGAAACTGATTTATGGTACAACTAGTGTAAGGAAAAGGATCAGTTGACGGGGTACTTGCTGAAGATTCAACTTATTGCAGTTACTGTCATTTTCATAATTGCGGAAAGTGTGCGAGAGGTAGTGGTGAGAAGGCGCATAAAAATTGTAGACGGATACCAAAGCTTGACTACTGTTTTCAGTTCATGGTGATTACAGGTTGCAGTAATTATGCAGAGATGACTAGGTTTGTGTAAGCTATACTAGCAAGGAGAGCTGCATCAACACAGTCTTTGGGCTGAAGACTGCAACAACAGCAATAAAAATGAAATTTTGTTACCCCCAAAGATTTTCCAGCGGCTGGAAAACTATGGTGTATCGGAATGATACACAAAAAAGAGACTGGAGTTGTTTATGGACTGCAAGACGTTAAAAGCAGTTAGACTTTCCTAATGCACTGTGTAAGGGCCTTATGATTTTTGCAGTTTACCAACCACAGTAGAACAAATCTAAGACACAAATCTGTTCTCCGTTTCGGAAGCAGCTGCCAGTTATTAAAGATTATGTAGTAAGGAACAAAGTCACGTTTACCATCTTCCACTTCTTGTACAATTAAATCCAAATGGTGCTATAATGTGCTTGAATAAGATGTATATCAGATTGATAGAATAAATGTTTATGGTCGGTAACTAAGCAACAGTGGCAGGAAGTGCTCAACTTGATGGCCTGCTATTATGGCACAATAGTGGTCGTCAGGCCACTAGATGGATAAGGTCGTCTCACATGCATACCGCGATCTCAGTTGGTGATAATTTCTAATCGTAGCAAAAATTTAAAACAAACGTAAGAGATCTCTGTTTCTTGTGTAGAACATAATGGAATTCATTCTAAACGAAAATTCCTGCCAGTTATAGTGAAAAAATAATAACTGATGTTATAAGGTATTTTCTGTGAAATAATTTTCTTACTACATTGGCCTAGGAAGATGCGAGAATCTATGGACTGAGAAAAATGAGTAAGCTTATTCCAAGTTTATAAACATATACTATACGTATTTTATTACGACAACATAATAGTACTCTGAGATAAAAATGAAATGCCTTAAGAAGTGTGATATTGTTTCGTTTGTAACTATAAAAATCGAATATTTGCAATGCTTGACCGTCAGTGGTGAACACTGCATAAGACTCCAATTAGCACCGTATAGGATCTTACTAGCGAGGAGCCTGCTCTATTATGTGCATCTCATATAAGTAATAAAATAAAATAAAGTTCATATTTAATGAGTTACACACTTGCCCACAACCGTTACCTTATGGATAGTGGACGTTGACGCGGAGTAACGGTCCACAGAAGGCGGACTGGAACGTCGTTTTTTATTACCTGCAAGGCATCATAGGGAACAATACACTATTTCATAATGCACTGTGTATTGTCACTTATGATTCCTGCAGACCAACATTATTAGTGCAGCACACAGAGCTTTGGTGGTGCAAAAGTAGAATACAGGACTCGCATCATTAACTAGGGCAGTTGGCCAACCGTATTTAGGTCCTCTGTGTTTTTACAAAATCGCACAGTGTAAATACTGGTTATCCTATTTATTTTAGTAAGCCATGTACCTACTTTGAACAGAATACACTCCTTGAAGTACTTAAGGTAGCGTGGATAATATGCGAGAAGCGAATAATTAACTACAGTTTCTACAGCTACCGCAGTGCACTTATAAGAGTATTCATGAAAGGGAAGCAGTTGTTGAGAACAGAGTGGAAGTGTTATCCTACCCGCACAGTGAGCAATTTGTGACAAAAAACCAAGGAGAGTTTTGGAAAGGCAATTAAAAGTCTAGGAGAAGTAATTCAAACTTGGAAGACCAGTTGAGAGGAATAGATAGTGTGGGGGAAACGGTTATAAGATGAACGTCAGCAAAAGTTAAGCAAGGAAGAGTATTGAAATGTTGTCGAATTAATCAAGTAATGCTGAGGGAAATAGTTTAGGAAATAAGTCACTACTAAGGGAAGTAAATGAGATTTGTTACTAGGGGCAGTGGAGCAACTGGCTATGGCCTAAGTAGTTATAAGATGTTGACTGTCAATAGCAAGGAAAGAGTTTCTGAAAAAGAAAAATTTCTTGACATGGAATACATATGTTACGTTTAAATGTGAAAAAGTCTTTTCTGAAAGTATTTGTCTTGAGTGTATCCTCGTATGGAGGTGAAATATGGATGATAAACAGTTCAAATAAGACGAGAATATAAGCTTTTGAAATGTGGTGCTGCACAGGAATGCTGAAGATTGGATCAGTGGATCGAATAACTAATGTGGAGTTAGAGAACCGAATTCTGATGCAAAGGAATTTATAATATAAGTACACTAAAAGAAGGGAGAGGTTGACAGGCCATTTATTGAACATCTTATTTCCTGACACAGTCAGGGAGGAGACAAGTTTAATCAATCTAAAAAATTTATGACAAAATCCTTTAACAGTCCAGATCGTTGTTGTATAACATTCAGTCAGTATTCGCTTCGGATTAATTTTCATCCATCTTTAGATCTGGAATGGGAACAGGATATTGCACTTAATGTTGAAGATATATAAAGAATTAATTTCAGTCACTAAAAATGCAAACAATTCTAATACATATCTATTATCAGTGTCATGTACCACTACTATGAAACGTTATGTCAGCAACACCTGAGAAATAAAACGACGAAGCAATGAAAACGTGACACATACAGCTATCGGTCCATGATAGGTACATGAGGAACAAACTTTTCTTACAGAAACACATTAGTATATATCATTCCGTATACAGTCTCAATACACCAGCAACTTGTCAACGACATGTTGTACATGTCTAATTCAATTATGTAATCATTGCATGATTTTCTTTCCCTCTTGTTTGTAAAAATGTTTTGCCATTCATTTCGTAAAGTCTGCCACTGAGCGTAGATACCTGCTTTACTTCCAATGATACACAGTGACTCGAGTTACGACGCACTATTCTTTCACATCAACACTTGTTCTTTTCTTGTAAATAATAACTACGCTACTGACCATTAAAATTGCTACACCAAGAAGAAATGCAGATGATACCAGCCTATTCATTGGACAAATATATTATACTAGAACTGACATGTGCTTACATTTTCACGCAATTTGGGTGCCTAGATCCTGAAAAATCAGTACCGAGAACAACCACCTCTGGCCGTAATAACGACCCTGATTCGCCCGGGCATTGAGTCAAACAGAGCTTGGATGGCGTGTACAGGTACAGCTGCCCATGCAGCTTCAACACGATACCACAGTTCATCAAGAGTAGAGACTGGCGTATTGTGACGAACCAGTGCTCGGCCACCATTGACCACACGTTTTCAATTGGTGAGAGATCTGGAGAATGTGCCAGCCAGGGCAGCAGCCCAACCTTTTTCTGTATTCAGAAATGCCCGTACAGGACCTGTAACATGCAGTCGTGCATTATCTTGCTGAACTGTAGGGTTTCGGAGGGATCGAATGAAGGGTAGAGCCACGGGTCGTAACACATCTGAAATGTAACGTCCAATGTTCAAAGTGCCGTCAATGCGAACAAGAGGTGACCGAGACGTGTAACCAATGGCATCCCATACTATCACGCCGGGTGATACGCCAGTATGGCGATGACGAATAAACGCTTCCAATGTGCGTTCATCGCGATGTCGCCAAACACGGAAGCGACCAACATGATGCTGTAAACAGAACCTGGATTCATCCGAAAAACTGACGTTTTGCCATTCGTGCAACCAGGTTCGTCGTAGAGTACGACATCGCAGGCGCTCCCGTCGGTGATGCAGCGTCAAGGGTAACCGCAGCCATGGTCTGCGAGCTGATAGTCCATACTGCTGCAAACGTCGTCGAACTGTTCGTGCAGATGGTTGTTGTCTTGCAAACGTCCGCATTTGTTGACTCAGGGATCGAGACGTGGCTGCACGATCCGTTACAGCCATGCGGATAAGATGCCTGTCATCTCGACTGCTAGTGATACGAGGCCGTTGGGACCGAGCACGGTGTTCCGTATTACCCTCCTGGACCCACCGATTCCATATTCTGCTAACAATCATTGGATCTCGACCAACGCGAGCAGCAATGTCACGATAGGATAAACCGCAATCGTGACAGGATACAATCCGACCTTTATCAAAGTCGGAAACGTGATGGTACGCATTTCTCCTCCTTACACGAGGCATCACAACAACGTTTCACCAGGCCACACCGGTCAACTGCTGTTTGTATATTAGAAATCGGTTGGAAACTTTCATCATGTCAGCACGTTGTAGGTGTCGCCACTGGCGCCAACCTTGTGTGAATGCTCTGAAAAGCTAATAATTTGCATATCACAGCATCTTCTTCCTGTCGGTTAAATTTCGCGTCCGTAGCACGTCATCTTCGTGGTGTAGCAATTATAATGGCCAATAGTGTTTGTAACCAGAGCCCCGTCTTTCTTGCTTTGTTGTGTAAATATACATACTGGACATGATTAAATTATTTCTATACATTTTCTTTCACATTTGCATGTATATTTGGAAAAATAATTTGTGCTTTTAAGATATAAAGTTCATTATTTTATTATTTCTTTTACATTTTCCCCAGTTATTGTGTTTCTCTATTTATAGTACTGTTTCGTTTAATTATGTCTACACGAGTGGCACCTATCGGCAGTTCGCTTTCCTGCGAGCATGAGCACACATTGCCTGTTAATCTGCTTATTGCTTTGAAATGACCACATAGTACATGTTGTTGGCAAGTTACTGAGACCATATACAGAATACCTTGTACTAACAGGCTTCTGTAAAAAAAGGTTTTTTTCCTCAAGTAATTAAGCTGGGCTGCTTGCCTTTTGTGTCGGGTTTCTTAATGATTTCACTGTTTATTTTTTAGGTTTTGTTTACATAACGTTTCTTCGTAATGGTACATCCCATTATTTCACTGTGGTCAGTCTTGTATATGAGCTACTGCTATGCTGATGGCAATGTGTCTGTACCCAATCTCAGGATCAGACACTGCTGACTTTCTGATAACTCGTATGTACTGGACTCGTTTATACTTTTTGTAATTTTAGGTAATTCTTTAAGGTTCTTCCCCTTTAAGTGCAATTTTTTGTTGTCATTTCAGATCTGAATATGACTGAATATTCAACCAAAACTAGTAATCACCGAATGTCATACAATTGCGATCTGGAGTATTAAAAGGATTTGTCTATAAAATTTTTTTGCTAGACACTTACGAGTCCACAGCGGTACACATCTGGTCTCCTACTTGGAAACAGCTGCCGGTTATTTGAATCCATTTACAATAGAACAACATCACCTACGTCCCTTTGATGATTGTATGGCTAAATCAAAATTATGTCGTCATGCACGGAAACACATTTAAATTCAGATCGGTTGATTAAATCTTAGTCGTTAGAAGTTAGTCGGCAACAGGTAAAAAGACGGTGGCGTGCAGTTCCTGAACATGAGACAATATCTTCCCTCAATTTTTGAAATATTCTGTTATCCTCATATCAAACGTGATAATTAAGTATGGCAGCTTTCGATAGAGCGATATAGATGACAGATCTGTGTTTGTACTTCTTTTCCACATCCTTCAAGAATCAAGAACACGACTGCAAAATCTGGACGCCAACTATATTGATGTACTTTTAGCTCTATAGGCGACAAGTACTTTGGGCCACAATAATGATACTGGCCTCGTACTGAGGCAGTTAAACCCGTGTTTTGCGATCTCTAATTTTTCGAAGTATCACTAGTTTACGTGTGTTTGGTCTCTGATGATATGGTCAAATACAAAGGATTAACTATAACGTTGAAACTTTGTTCCTTTTCCTCTACGTGTCCTTATTCGTAACGGTTACCTCTGAAAGCCTTATAATGCAAGCTTAGCTTGATTTAAGAAAGCATTGTAGGTTCTCTAAGGTCTATTGTGTATTCATTGAGCCTTTTGAGGCCACTTTTCAGATCCTTCGTGTAGGTTATTATTCCGCGTTCTTCGGTGTCGACTGATTATTTGGCGTTTCGCCAGAACGAGTGGCTAGTATTCGCGGTGAATTATTGTCCACTGCTCGTGATGGTGTGATGTTGACGACGCGGGCGGCGGTAATATGCAGTCGGGCGGCATTATCCCAAGATTTTTCCGTGCTCATTACTGGAGTGGCTCTCCACTTGTTACCTGAATAAGTATCATCATCTAAGCCAGAAGGATATACGAGCTGCGGCACGTCGGACGCAAGATACTACATTTGTAACGAATATTCCACGAGGGATATCAAATGTGCTACAAAGCACAATACCACACGAAATATGATATTTAAAGAGGAAATTCACTGTTCGTCCTTCCTGCCATACATTAGCGATGTAACGGATAGAGTCTCGGGATACTCCGAATATGGAGATTAAAGATAGTACACAGACCTATTAAGAAAATGATTTAGTGCCTCAGATCGCCTAAGGCAAACGAGGCCCATTTATAACGTCAGTGGTTTGCAGAATCCGTACGCTAGCCAAAAATATACATATCGAAATGACTAGACGACCCGTTAATATAACGATCAGTGAACATAAACGAAAATTGTAGGGTGGGAGAGAAGAGATATCGATCGTGGCTGAGCACGCGTTACGCAATGCGAAAAAACATATAAAATTCACCGAAAGTCAAGTTCTCTCTGTGGAAAGGAATTCCCACAACCGTTCACAGTGGGAAGTGACAGAGAGCTACAAACACGGTAACAACTTCGACAAGGCAATGAAAGGCCCCAGGAAAGGCTAGTGTAAGACTTCCGTCTTACAGAGACTGATATCCACAGGTAGCAAGTGTGAAGTGGGAATGACCAAGGAAACGTCTCGGACAACGCCGTCGAGGGCAGATAAGACATCCGCGAGCTCTACGTCAGTCCAACCACGAGAAATAGAGGATCATCGAGTAAGTATGCCGGCCATTAGTACTGCCGAAACGTCACCTGATAAAACAACCACAAAGCGACAATGGGCCAACGGTCTGTGTTTGATATCGCCCGCTACAGCATGCTGACAACGTGAATACACAATACACAAGGCAGAAGGCCCAGTTCAAGATTGAAGACACAGCCACTGACATCACCAGAAGATGATGAGTATGACAGTCGACATGTTCTATGGTTACAAGGCAGTGAAAGTCAGGTCCACAAACAGTCCTAAACGTAACTTACAAGGGAAGGCCGCCAATTGTGAAAATCAGATTCGATCATACTGCGCATAATAAAAGCTCATGGCCAGATGTGTAATGTGGCAAAGCACCAAGATGCACTTCTCAGCCGTTGTCGAGAAAATCGACAGTTAAAAGAAACCGTTACAGTGAAATACTCTCTACGATTAATAATTTTCTACAGCGTCCTGGCGCAGCGGTGAGCGCTCGGGGTCGTAATCCAAAGGTCGCCGGGTCGAAGCTCGCGCCATGCAACTTTTTTTTATTATTTGTTTTTTGTAATTCAAATATATATATATATATATATATATATATATATATATAATTCCCGGCAATCAGGTGCAAGAATTATGCATATAATAAGTTGTTGAAAGTCGTTTGTCATGGAAAAACTGGCGACTTCGATCATCATTATGTTTTCCGCAAACAAATTTGTATTTCACAAATGTTATTAATTGTCTTCATAATGTTTACCACGTATAGTTAACGGAAGACGTAGAAACGATATTCCGAAACGAATACGTATAGTGCAAGTCAAACGTTCGAATTAGAATAGAGACCCCACGAACACAAATTTGCTCTGGCAGGTATGAAATATAAACTCCGTTAATCGCTCGTTACACTTGTAGGACAGATGTTGAATGGGCCGAAACGAGCCGCCGCATAACAACGTAGTTGCCTGCTAACTTCGAAAGAAGGTAGATGCGGTCCCTAGCGCAACTTGTAACATCGTCGAAAATCATTGCGTACGTGAGAGCTTTGGTACTGTGGTGTCACCGCCAGACACCACACTTGCTAGGTGGTAGCTTTTAAATCGGCCGCGGTCCGGTAGCATACGTCGGACCCGCGTGTCGCCACAGTCAGTGATCGCAGACCGAGCGCCAGCACACGGCAGGTCTATAGAGACGTACTAGCACTCGCCCCAGTTGTACAGCCGACGTTCATAGCCATGGTTCACTGACAAATACGCCGAGACAATTGTTAGCATAGCCTTCAGCTAAGTTATTTGCTACGACCTAGCAAGGCGCCATCACCAAGTTATATTGAGATGATAATACTGTATCAACAAGAGCGATGTACACCAATTATGGATTAAAGTTAAGTATTCCAGCAGCTACGTACTTTTCTTTATAGCATTCATTACGTATCCTGTTTCAGACCTCACGCCAGCCTGCGTGAGTTTAAACACGTGCTATTCGGCTACAAGTCATAGTGGATTGGCTGTCGGGTCAGTCCACTACAGGTACACCCTGTTAAACAAACGGAAAAATGGAGGCGGTACAATTGGAGAGCGATCCGGGCCCTTCGCATGAAAGTGATGTGATCGAAGAAGATTCTACACACAGTGAAGTGGCGAAACAACAATTGAAAGATGCGTTGGTGTATTTTGAAAGCCTCCTTCGTAACAGTAATCGCATCGCAGCAGAACCGTCATCATGAATCAACGAAGACGCCATGGTAACTGGGGAAGAAATGATCCAGAATACGCTGCAAATGCTCGCCGAAAAAACCCTCGTTCATGATGAGGAACTGATAGACATTAATGAAATCGACGATAATAATGCCTACGAAGACGTTGAAACGAGTCCCATTGCCAACGTATCATCAGACGAATACGAGCTGGACGAGAAGAAAAAAAAGGGTACGACTATATTTCTCTGGTTTACAAAATTAGAGCTGTCAGTCTGGCCAAAGAACATCCGGGCTGGAGTCTCAAAGCTCTACAAAAAAAGAGGTGCTCTCGTTTGACAAATATGGGCCATTTATCCAGGTGGAAAGAGCAAATCAAACGTGGCGGTAGCAAATTTGACAAATATTGTACCATCGATTCATGGGTGTGTGGTCGCTTCGTAGAAGCTCGACAAAACTTCCAGCAAGTTACTACCAGAAACCTGCAGCAGTGGGCCTTGGGCGCTGCAAGTCAGTTCCCAGATTTCAACTTCAAAGCTTCAAAAACATGGGTCACCGAATTTAAAAAGAAGCATTGGATTCGGCAACGGAAAATCACAAAATTTGTTTCCCGGAAAGAGACGGCTGCCCAAGACGAAATTTTGGCCGCAGCGGACACATTTCGGATCCAGACGCGAACGTTGATAACGAACTTCGACAAAGATTTCATAATTAATACTGATCAAACAGGTACGTAAAGAGCTGTTCACAAATGTCATATGACATGATGATAGAATATGATAATCTGATATATGACAGACAACACAAATTTCGTATATTTCTTATATAAACGATATTTTTATATTTTGTTTGTCAGGGTGCCAGTACCAGTCCGCGTTAAACAGGGCTCTCGCCGAAAAAGGGTCAAAGGCTGTCATGGTAACCCGACACGACATGAACAAGGTGACGCATTCGTATACGACACAATATTCAATCACGATGTCTGGACGAGTCTTGCCTCTTGTTTTCGTATGCCTCCAAGAGTCCTCAGGTACGTTTGGACCCAGAGTACAGAAGACAGTCGACGAGTACGCCAAGAAGTATACCAACGTTGTTATTACATCCTACAAATCCGGTAAACTAACAACGGGTTTGTTCATGGACTCCTTGCGTAATGCTTTGCAACCATACGTACAAAAGAAAGAATTTCTCCTTCTGATCGACTCTTGGGGTGGGCAAACGAACCCGGCGTTATACGATGAGATGTTCCACGACGATAAGAAGTTACCAACGTGCACTATAAAAGTCATTCCTCCAAAGTGCACTCCTCTCGTCCAACCGTGTGACGTGTATTTTTACCGGCAGGTAAAAAATTTGGTATGCATCAGACAAGACGAACGATAGAACAATTTTTCAGAATGTCAATCAGGTGTGTTTCCCAACAGAAAATTAAAAAAACAACTGTTCTCGTAAAAACGCATCGTTTATCAGATGTGCTCGATGTCGTGCTGTTTTCTGCTTTCCATGTTTCTATGATAACTATCATTCTGGTTCGTGCGATACTCCAGCTACTTCTGGTCACTAATTATTAATTATGCGCGAGTATATACCGAACTTTTCAATAAATTGTATCCACTTGAATACTATTTGTGATATTGTGTTTTATTTCAAGTATTATTTTTCCACGACAAACGACTTTCAACAACTTATTATATGCATAATTGTTGCAACTGATTTCCGGGAAGCATGGCGCGAGATCCGATCCTGTGACCTTCGGGTTACGAACCCGAGCGCTTACCGCTGCGCCACGACGCTGTAGAAACTTATTAATCGTAGAGAGTATTTCACCGCAACGGTTTCTTTTAACTGTCGATTTTCTCGACAACGGCTGAGAAGTGCATCTTAGTGCTTTGCCAAATTACACCTCTGGCCATGAGCTTTTATTATGCTCAGTATGAATCGACTCTGAATTTCACAATTGGCGGCCTCCCCTTGTTAGTTATATTCAATGATCGATCTGTTGAGGAGGAACAGAAAAAAATGTGTATCATTGCACTGCAATAATAACAGCTGTCGATACACAAATATAGTGGCGATATCTCTTGATCTTAAATTTGGAAATAGTTTAATGATACACTGTCATACTTTAATTACGCTGACTACCTGTTTTCAAGGGCAGTTCACAATTACATTGTGTGATATTTTGTAGTGTACCAGGGGGATATACCTTCTATAAGGAGATATATCACTATACTAACAAGAACATAGACCACAAATATGTTGTAGGATTTGTTACCTTTGTGAAGTTCAAAAAATTAAAAATTGAATACGCATTTTGCCAGATAAGATAAAATCGTACGAAATTGTCTGTCTCTGTCGGTTAACGAGTGTGTAAAAGCATAACAAACAGTAATCATACGACGTTTTTGCAGAATCATTCTCAGGTTCTGCCTGAATACCTTTCATGGGAAACTTTAAGAACAACGAGTACACATGTTACTATGTAGACGTCAAAATTGTGCTGATTTCATGAATAATACTTTACCATTTAACTTCGAAGAGAGAGCTTTCATTGTCAGATAATAGCTCATACTTACGCCCACAGGCATAAAATGTATACGAGGTGATGCCTGACCAAAGCGCAAACACGTACAGTGCACATAACAAATCCTAAATAAGTCAGATGCATTGCAATAGTTTCGACGAATCTTGAAAGCAATATTCCGCATTGGAAAGCATTGCGCGCATTCGATGCGAAATATTCCCGCTAGTGAAATATTGCATCACAGCTGAAAGTCAATCACATGCTGCGACTTTTCATATGACAACTCTCTCTCTGTATACAGGATATATGAAAAGATATGTTACATGTCGTGGTGGTTGGTGGATGGGTAAAACGTACACATATTGTGCCATTTACCGAATATTCAGAAGGACTTCGATCGCATGCTAGCGCCTTTGAAGTGTGGAGGAGGATGAAGGAACTTTTTACAACGAAAGATAGGTAAGGTGTGAAGGTGACACTGAACAATATTGTCAGTAAAGACCAGTGTAATTAATTTACGCGAAGTGCTTTATGACCGCCATCAACATTTTGTGTACAATCTGATATCTTTTGCTGAAAACCAGGAAAAATTCCCGGAATATTACGGATGACTTGATCTCGTACTTGTATCCATCCCACGATAGCTCGTGGTCAATCTACGGGTGTCTCATAGCCTAGGGCTTTTTGTACCCCCAGGAATGAAACTCCAGCGCTGTCACGTCCTCGTAACGGGGAGGATAGGCTGTTAGACCTCCACGTACGATCCATACGTTGCCAAACATGTCATTCAAGTAGCTATTGGAATGCAATTTAGCCGGCCGAAGTGGCCTTGCGGTTAAAGGCGCTGCAGTCTGGAACCGCAAGACCGCTACGATCGCAGGTTCGAATCCTGCCTCGGGCATGGATGTTTGTGATGTCCTTAGGTTTGTTAGGTTTAACTAGTTCTAAGTTCTAGGGGACTAATGACCTCAGCAGTTGAGTCCCATAGTGCTCAGAGCCATTTGAACCATTTTTTGAATGCAATTTACACTGTCTCGTTACGCCTCGCATAGCTTGTGTGGTCCACACTGCCTACGTCCTCTTCCACGTTTCAGAGGCGCTATCACGCCAACTGTCTTCTAAGGTATGTTTATTAGGAGAATATGTTCAAACGGTACCCATCTAACAATCATGACGCCTTGTAACATACCTCTTGATACACCCTGTATACTCTCCCTGCGTCGGTTGAGACCTGTTTGTTATTGTGGTCTGCCTCTAGCACTAGCTCTATATTCACGCCTTCTGTTTCCAGCCAGGCCACGAGAGTAAAAAATCGTTAATATTAAAGTATGAAAATCCCAACGGTCACCAAAAGCTTGCGCTTGAGTTGAGTCCGCAGTTGTGAGAGGTGCAGAAGAGTGCATTAAATTATGAGCTGTCAAAGATTATAATTTCAGTGGCACTGCGTTGGAGTGCAGCGATTAGAAAATATTTGCATTCGCTCAAACGTCCGTGACTGTAATTTACTTGTGTGTATGGCAAAGGTGGAAGAAATAAGTGTTATTATGAGATGAAACGTGTGTGTATTTTGTAAGATTTGAGTCCAGCCTAAGGATTTGCAAATATGTGTGTCATCAGGAGTGGAAATGAAGGTGGAAATAGTGGTCGAAAATCTATTAGCGAGGTCCCAAGGAAAATAATGAGACAGACTAACGTAATGTAATTATTCAATATCGTAGCAGACGTTTGGGATTGTACTGCTAACGTACAGTTATAACTGGTGCTGCATCATTGTATGTGAATGGGTAACGTGGCTGCTAGCTACACAAGTTTTCATTGGTCGATATACAAAGTTGTCTGACAAATTTCGTTGCAATAATATGGTAGCTGACAAACAAATCGTCTTGTACTGTGGTAGTTCACTACGTCTCGACAAGGTTCGAAACGCCATTTTTGGAAGATCATTGCAATCACGGTCTTATCCAATGTGGTTAGAGTTACCACCTGGTAGAAAAAAATTTTATTACTTCGGGAAAATTGGATGTTTTGTGTAGTTAGTAGTTCTGTCTGTTCGAGAGGCATTTCAGCTCCATCTGTTCTTCATATTGTGTTAACATAATACACTCGATTCTAGAACGAAGTGATGACTTTTTTTGCGACACTACCTTCATAATAATCGTTATCCGACTCTGATACAATATCTAATGTTACATCTGGTACACTTCCAATGAGTGGAACTCAGAGATGTTTACGTGTATGTACTGTTGTAACTACTATTGACTGCATCTCAGAGGCGTTTACGTGTATACATTAATAATGTCCACCGATTGCTTTATCAAGCAAGATTACTCTAGGTAGCTTGTTGCAGTTAGTGATGTTATTGCTGTTGACGACATTGATCTCTGTTGACATCCCTTCTTAACTACGAATTTCATTAATAATGATTCCATTAATTTTATTTCCTGTACTCCACAAGCGTGGTGAATGAGAGTGCCGTAACTAAATACATTGTGAGTAACTATTTCATTTCAACACTAGTGTTTATTGCAAATCTGCAATGTTGAAATTGATGTTGCACATCTCTACGTTGACGTTATCTGTTGGAAAAACTCGTATTTCAGGATAAATTAATTGTCGGGCTAAAGTTTGATCTCTAGTATTGTACTCACAAGAAACTTTATTATTTAGCAAGATAATGGTATTCCTTAAGTGTGTACCAGGCCTAAATTCACGGAGGTTTATTCATTTTCAAAGTAATCATGGCTATTGCAGAGACCGATTATTCTTCGACTAAATTTGCTATCTGTTATCAAGAATTTAAACAATTATACGTAACGAAGGTTAGAAGGAGGACAAGTATTCTAGGTGAAATTGCAATGAAATCAAGACCTTTAGCTGCTTACAGGCGTTGATTAATATGAACGGGGTCAGTTGAAAATGTATGCCCCGACCGTGACTCGAACACGGGATCTCCTGCTTGCATGGCAGACGCTCTATCCGTCTGAGCCAGCGAGGACACAGTCGATAGTGCGACTGCAGGGACTTACCTCTGGCTCGCTCTCCCCGTAAGACCTACATTTCCAACTTACTGTGCACACACTACATTTGTAGTGCCCTTGCCCACTATACTCATTACTCGCGGCAGTCAATCTACCGATTCCCGTAAGAAATCTTCATGTAATATCCCAGGTGGTTTCTCCACTTTTACTAACGTGTTCAACACTTCTCGAAATTGTTATTGTGATCAACGACAGCTGTCAAAAGAAGAATGTATTTCATGTTCAGTAAATCCGTTTACGGAATAAAAATTGGAATCAGTGACTTAATCAGATCTTCATTACTCTAAGTATTTTATATTATGTGAACAATAAAAAATAAAAATCTTTTTTTTGAATATCAACGTAGTTTTAGGAAAGGCAGATCAAGTCCTGAAGAAGTATTTATTCTGAAGGCAGTCATTTGCCACAAATTACCGAGTTCAAAAGATATTGGAGTAATGCTTCTCAATTTCAGAAAGGGCTTTGATTCCTTTGTCAGGCAAACTGCAGATACGATAATCCAAGAATTTGGTGGATGGTCTTATTAGCATATCTAATTCTTGAAACGCTTAAAAGACACAGTATGTAAAGAAAATTTGTGGGAGAAATATCTCAGCCCTTTGAAATAAACAAAGGTATATGCAAGGTTATGGTCTGTCCCCAGTTCTTTTTAACTGTATTCTCGAAAAAAAACTGTTAGAACTTGGAATGAAAAACTGAATGACTCTAAGATTTCACCAAAAAGGTTGGGAAGAGAAAACAATAATATTAGAAAGAACTGTCTCGCATTAGTAGACGACTTTTCAATACTTTCTGAAATTGCGAAGTCTGCTGTAACGCGAATTGATCTTTTAGAAGAATAGCTAAATTTCTTCAATCAGATATTGGGCAAACTGAAAAGATTAAAAAATTTAGCTATCTTGGAGAGATAATCCTAGAAAATGCTTTGAAAGAAACTGGTGTAGAGGAAAGGATACATAAAATGGGAAAGACATATATTGAATTAAAGAATTTTACGACAGAAAATGCATGTCCAAAATGCAAAACTATGGCATTTCAATAGAGTAGTAAAGCCAGAACTTATATATGCAAGCGAATGTACGGCATTAAACTATAATTTAGATAAATTATAAATGCTGGAAAGGGGAATCATTAGGGAAATATTCGGCTCACGAGAAACTTTGTAAGGTTGAAAATTACATAGCAATGATGAAAATTATCGGAACATAGTAAACATATTAGACATAACAATAAAAAGTAAACTGATATTTCTTAGACTTTATATCGAATGCGAAATTGTAGATTAACCAAAAAGATCTTCAAATATTTGTGGGAAAAGAAGTCAACAACAAGGTGGATCCATGAAGTAATGGTTATCAGGTATCGCAGGTCGGTAAAGACACATTTTAGATATCGTAAATGCATTTATTAGACATTGAAGCAAGCGAGAACTAACATGGCTGGACAAAAGTGCGCGTCAATAGAGCATAGAACAAAGATAGTCCAAAGGTGTCAGAGTCAAAGATAGGACGCACTACGCCAGAGGCGCCACAAACTACAGAAGGTTTTATAAAATGTAATATAAAAGCTTAAGACACAACAGACAGAGAAGTATTTATGGAAAAAATATTAAATGTGGAAGGATTCCAAAGTGGGAGAGTGAATAACCTAGTCTGAAGTGCTCAGAAGACAGGAAGACAAAACATCGTGAAACGATGATAGAGTACTGCAAGAAAAGAAGAGACTAAAGAATAAGAAACAGAAATTGGAACGTCGTTGTTAGTTGCACCACCCAAGAAGAAGAAAAACTTTGTCTACAAAGCGACGCAAAAACAGAAACAGAAAACCAATTATGAATGAATTTTTGCTGGAAATGTGTAGACTATAGAAATCAAATGTGAGAACGAAGCAAATGGTGAGAAATGTGGGAACACGAGTATAGTACAAGACCACGAACAAACAAAAGTATTCAGTGAGAGAACAATGAAGATAACAGTAGCAACGAAAGAGCTGATGGAGGCGGGTTCGATGCTGCAAACGAGAAGGGAAGAGGGGTTACTTGGATGTTGATAAATGTAATTAATTGTTTAACAAGGGACATAGGCGAAGCTGCAGATAACACTTGTTGTGGTAGAGGCAATTAGAAATCTTTCTCTTGAGTTTTAACAGGGGGGTAGGGGGGGGTGGATTACGAAGAGCACGGAAAGTCTTAGAGCAAGTGACGGTGAAAACATCGAGGTAGCCGACCGGAGTTTAACGTACTCCAAATGATAGAAGTTATTACAGTATCGTAATTAACCGAGTAACTTCCAAAAACTATATATTGACGATGCTATAACTGAAAATAGTTGAACATCTAGTCAACGCAAAGAGCATATCTAAAATTAAAATGAAGAACCACAAACTGAGAACGAAGCATATGTATCGTAAAATGTTTCCACCCAAGACAAAAGGTTAGGGCTGTTTACTGTTGAAGTCCTTAATGCGAAGACTGGTTTGATTCAGTTCTCCGTGCTACCTATACTGTGAAGATCTCTTCATCTTTACCTAGCTGCTACATCCTACATCTAACTGTACCTACTACATGTAGTTAAGCCTTAGAATTCCTCGTATATTCAGAAAAGGTTTCCTAACATCTAAATTTATATTTGATATTAACAAATTTCTCAACTACTGACTCCTTTTCATATCCTTTGACTCCCACGTCAAGTTAGGAGGTTTCGATACAGCTCATAATGAATGAGAATCGACTAATTGAAATATAATTTTATAGAAGAAAGAAGCAGATAGTAACATGCTGTGTAATGTAATAAAGCTAATCATGTAATTAAAAAGACAATTGTCATAAGAGAGAGGAGCATTGAGGATCACGGAGATATTAAAGCTGCAGCAACTTGAAGGCGGCATGCAACAAATATAAAACTGATAAGAAGTGTACCACATGCTTGGATATGCAGATGTTTGGCATTCCAATACAGTCTCATAAAGCAGGTGTCAATAACACGATATACTTTCCGTATACATAGTTCATAGACATTAATGAGACCACCGCCTATGATCGACGTCAACATGCAATAACCAATCACGAACTGAAGGTGGCAGCACTAGCATTGGAGGTTATATAAAGCGTGTCGGGGGGAACGCGGAAAACAATGCAGTCGCTGTCGTAATGAGGAAACAGAACGATTCACCTGATCCAAAAAGGCATCGCAATTGGCTTTCGGGCCAAGCGTGGTTCGTGTGCCGCTGTGGCTACAGTATATCGTGCATGGCAAACATGTTCCGAGGCAACTGTGGTTCACCACGGGCTGTACATGACAGAGGTGAACGTCGGTTGCGGATATCTGTATGGGCGAACAGACGTGCAACTGTTGAGCAACTGAACGCCCGTATGAACCAAGGGGCTACCAACACTGTTCCTCAACAACCGTCCAGCAAACTTTGCTGCGTGTAGGCCTCCGCACCAGGCAGCTGTTTCACGTACCCATGCTGAAAGCTGTCCTTCAGCGACCAAGGCTGGAATTTGCACGCCAATACCTCAACTGCACGTCCAGTTAGTGGCGATAGGTAGCCTTTTCGAATGAATCACATTTTATGCTCCATCGGGCAGAGGGCCGTTGGCGTGTACGGCGTGCCATGTCGGAAAGAAAACAACATGCTACAGTCGTCGGAAAGGTCCGTGCAGGAGGAGGGAGCTTTAGACTCTGGGGAATGTTCGCCTCTACCATGAGTTTGTTTATCCTCGGCAAGGTGGCATGTACTATCATGCGCAAAAGTATCCGAACGACTTGAATTGATATCCGCCTAATTTGCATGCAACCAACATAACGTAGCTGTCTAGCGGGTCCTCTAATCGCTTTGCGGTACAGACGTTCGACTATACAAAATGGATACCACGAGAGACCACTAGACGACAATGTACTTTAAGGCAATCAGTGCGATGTAACATCACACCATGATACTGTCAAAACTAAAAAAACACGTAATTAGAGATGAGTTAGTTCCTAACGCTTGTACAGGTTACAATGATTTTCAAAAGCGTTACCATCTCATTACAATTTGAAACAACTAACTATGGCACATGAACTATGTAGCAATCCTTAAACAAAGTAAATGTTTGCATGAACAAGATATTCTGAGACAATGTCTGGACTAATAAAGGTCTATGACAGTTCGAAGTATTTTTCCTCTGTATAAGGTTTTCCCGCGCCTGCTTAATGTCCCAGTGACGATTGGTTTTAGCATAAACTGGTCGTTAAAGGAACTAGTTAATGAATACGCGATAAACAGCAGTAAACGCTCTATAGAGACCGCAATATTAATGGAGTGTAATCAGTAACATCACTGTACTAATTATTTATGAAGAATTATTTGCCCACATGTTTGAACTATAAATGACATGACGAAATTTTTTGTTCTGGACCTGGACAGAAACCCAGTAGATATAGCCACTACTAACTAAAATACACTTTCGCACGTGCCCGGGACTTGATCAAGGCAACGATCATCAATGATGTATAGCCGTAAAGAGACGTGAAATATACAGGTTTTCACCAGTATTAGTTAACACATATGAACTTGAAACGAAATGACGAAATTATTTCTATTACATCAAAACCATTATTGCTCTGTTAACTAACCACGAAAGGCGTTTAATATACTCTCCTTCACAAGTAACCAAGTATGGGTGTGCTGAAAATTGGAATTCCATGATTTAAAATATTGTGACGGGATTTTCTACCCAGCACGTCATCGGATTGTTAACTAAGTAAAATCAGATGTTAGAAATCGAATTTATTTACCAGAAGCGAGCTGTATCAATGCGAGATGAGGGTACAATTTGTTTTACTTGCCTGGGAATCGAACCTGGCGCATACTATCACTGTTTGCCATCCATAAATAGACGTTAAGTATCAACTGCTTGCTCACCAGTAATGAGATGCTCGCATGTTTCACTAGAAATGACGGCACCTATCGGTATTGTTGACTATTCATGAACAGACATTAAATATGCAAATTGTTTTTCGATGGTAGGTCAGTGTGCACATGCTAGGGCGTAAAATGAAATTAAGAATATGTTTGTGCTGGACCAGAATTGCAACCACGATACGTTCCTTTCGTAGAGATCCGAATTCGAATTCCAGTGGAGGACCAAAAATTGCATCGTCGCAAGTTCAAATTAAATACAAATACTGTGAACGAAATAACCATTCCTAAATTAAATGAAACTAACTGTTTAGTGCTAGTTTACTGGCGACAGAGTTTGTGCCTTAGGCGGCTGCCACCTTTGCCATAGCGCCATTTAAACAGGCTCTGACGCTGTTGGTAGTGAAGGGATATTGTGTTTGATGCGTATTCTGAAGCACAGTGCGACCTAACATTCTGGACTTTGCGTTACCATCTTTCCGTGAATGTTAAAAATGGACGCCATGAGTGAGAATCGAACCTATACCCGCAATTATCAAACAACGATTTTTTTTTTTTTTTTTTTTTTTTTTTTTTTTTTTTTTTTTTTTTTTTTTTTTTTTAGGGCCTCCCATCTCCCCTTATAGCCCTCCTTGCTCTCACCAAATAATGCCTTCAGCGGCGAGCTTCAAAGCTATAATATCGTTTGTGGTAGACTCTTGTCACTGACGGCTTCTCTCTAGGATCTTGTTAAATGAATTGAACGATTGTAGCTTCTTCTGCAAAGGCAAAGCATCCATCCATTCCATGGAAAGATAAAACACTGTACCTCTTCAAATGTAAATCTTCAAAATAAAATATCCAAATTCTAAAAGAAGCCACAGGCGACCAGTAACTAAAATCTTGGGAAAGTTCTTCTTTAATACAGATAGAGGTCCATGTCCGTTCATGGAGAACAAACTGCTCGTTTAGAATACAAAATCACAACTCACTCTGAGGTCATAAAATAAAGAAATAAAAAGAAAATAAATTCTCTTCACTTCCAAGTAAGAAGACAAAGTGCATCACTTCTTTGAGATAAAAAAGAAATATTTATTTTGTAGTGCAAAATTTCATCACAGACCCATTCGAACCTGTGGGTTGAATGCAATCCAAAATGAAAGATAAAGAAAACCCAGCAGACCACTGCAACTCACAGTTGGCAACGTCCTGATGGTGTTGTTGCGTCCAACCCCCTCCGCTGGTGGACAAACTTCGAACATAGAATACGTGTCTGGACATAATGCGTGGTTGGTCCACCCGCGAACCGTATCGCAGGTGTGGCGTGTGGTGGATCCGTCTCCGAACATAGGTCCGCATATATAGTGCGCGGCAGATCCACATTTGAAAGCTAACTCGGATGTGATATGTTGTGGATCTGCATCCCAACACCGCTTCGTTCATTGCGCATGACGGATTCACCTTCAAACCCTATCCCATTCGCGCTGTATTGTGGATCCGCATCTTAACACTGCTCCGGAACTAGTGCAGTGGTAGCACACTGGACTCTCATTCGGGCGGACGACGGTTCAATCCCGCGTCCGGCCATCCTGATTTAAGTTTTCCGTGATTTCCCTAAATCGCTCCAGGCAAATGTTGGGATGGTTCCTTTGAAAGGGCACGGCCGATTTCCTTCCCCATCCTTCCCTAATCCGATGAGACCGATGACCTCGCTGTTTGGTCTCTTCCCCCGAACAACCCAACCCGGAAATAGTGCGCGGCGGATCCACCTTAAAACCCTATCCCATGCGCTGCATATTGTGGATCCGCATCTCAACACCGATCCGGATATAACACTCGGCGGATCCACATCCGAGCATTAACTCGGGTCTACTGAGGGTCCTGGAAGCCGTCCGTTAGGCTTTTATATACACACACATACAGAAAACAGGGCAAACGCTCTCTGAATGTGGAAGTGGCTGGATACAGTCGAGTATAGTGTTGTATTATGTCTCCCGATCAATGCATTTGGGCTAGGTGTTGGTAGCTGTGCTACATTTACAGGCAATTTTAGAACACGGAACGAGATGTTATGCCGTGATCGCATGGATAGATCTGACCTAAAATCAATAGAATTGCGAAAAATGACGAGGGAATAGGTATAAATTGGCAGAATATACTCCGAAATGGTGTGAAATTGGCAAAGTACTTGCGTATCTTCCGGTTGCACCAAACAATTTATACATGGCAACAAGTATGCGGCAATAGGAGGAATCAGGGAAAACGTCGACATCGAAACAAAGGGAATCAGGGAAGTAGTCAATTTTTTCCGTCGAGGCAGTATTATGCGGTATGTCTTTTGAGGTACCAATGATACACGCCAGTTGACTACTGAATTTGATGCTTTTCAGGAGGACAGAGCACCATTCACCTCTAAACTTACTTGCATCTGCGTTAAAGGATAACAGAGAGTGGACGGGGTGATCGATTGAGATAGAGCTGTAACGAGGGACGATTTAATGGTTGACTGATTCATTCTAGAGTAGGAGTAGTTGCTGCAGGTCAATTTTTTTCCAGTGTTCTGTCTGGATGCATCAGTCACGTGACACAGACTGCGTTCTACTCCAATACAGCCACGTGTTCTGTATGCGGTTTAAAGCACTGTCTACTTGCGATCGTTAACGGTAAACCTGTCGGTCATCAGAGGACTTCCATCTCATGTGTGATGAAACTTGACACATTCCTCTAAACGGACTTTGATTTATGCGATCCCCCCTATCGCATTTTGGGTGTAAAATTGAGACTTCAGCGTCATATCTAAGATAGTGATAGAAGCTTGTGAGGCGTTGCAATCCCCGTGTACACATTTTCCCGACAGATGTGCTGTTTACAGAGTTAGTGATGGAATGACTTGTAATTTTCACATGTCGGATGCTGCTGCTATGCGTTTATTTGTTTCCCTGTAGGATGTATCCTCCGCTAATAACGATCATTTTATATAGGTCTGATGCAGTCATCGTATAATTTATGAACGGTGCTCGGATGTGAACAGTGGACACTATACATCTCCGGAAAGCTATAATGTGCTCGTATCACGCAGAGCAAGTTTTTTACCGTTCGATAACATAGATTTTCGTAGAGAAAGCGGGAAAGAGGATGTTTCTCATGCGCTTGAAATATATTTCTCACAAAAGAATATTAACAATGCTACATTCCATACACCTGATAGGTCGGAAAAGCAGGTGATCTAACATTATAGGCCCGTTTTAAGTGCAGAACGGTGTAGCCTTAGGAATGCGTGTGTTTATGATCTCTCTTACCAATACCTTCCAGGTACCGATCCTAGACTCTAGAACAGTACTTTAGAGCAGATAGCTTCGTTGATTTACGTCAAAATGCGTCGAACTCCATCCGTCAGGAGCTCCATCGCCTATTAAAATTATTCGTTTCTTGTTCTTCTTAAATGTCTGCTTTTACTTCCGACACATTGAAACCTGTTACTATACATCGATAAGAGTACTAAGCTCCTCGACATGGATGCATGCCCGCATCTCGTGGTCGTGCGGTAGCGTTCTCGCTTCCCACGCCCGGGTTCCCGGGTTCGATTCCCGGCGGGGACAGGGATTTTCTCTGTCTCGTGATGGCTGGGTGTTGTGTGCTGTCCTTAGGTTAGTTAGGTTTAAGTAATTCTAAGTTCTAGGGGACTGATGACCATAGATGTTAAGTCCCATAGTGCTCAGAGCCATTTGAACCATTTGAACCATGGATGCATCTCGAGATGGGTGAGGACTCAGAAACTCGATTCATTCACGATAGGTGGAGTGCAGCCGTCTTCTTCTGAACGGTTGCAGATTAATTGGCTAACGGTGTTGCATGGTGGGTTGGTCAGTGACAATGTGAGGAGGGTCTTTCACTCTCTAATTTTACCCTAAGACAGCGAGAATGCTCTGTGACTCCCATACGCAGAGAGATAGATCGCAAATTAAAAACTATGCTCGAGGTGATAGAAATATGTAGAGCACTGTTTGGTATACTTTGATGATTTATGTGTTCGAGAATTAACACTGAATGGATGTACTGCACAGTCATCTATCCATGTTGGCACTGATACTCGCACAGTGGAGAAGGGGGTGGTTTAGCTGTGATACTGAAATTGGGGAAACATGCTATCACATTACCGGCCAGTGTTGAACTTACTGTAAAGTTGTTCGCGCTATCAACTGTGATGCTTATTATTAGAGTACATCGATGTTGTCTTTTCCACCCTATCCGTGCGCTGGCTACCACATAATGATTGACTGACATCGCTTCTTCGAGTTAGGGAAAAAGTTTTGGTGGATGGACAGCAACTTCTGGGGTGGATAGCATCGAAACACTGATCGCGTACATGAGTGCAATATGAGGAATCAGTCGAAATGTAACGCAGTCATCTGCTATTCCGTCAGTGTGAGAGACATGTTTAAATGTAGAGCTCTTGCATCACCTTCGGACTGTAGTTTGGAGACCTACGCCAACGGAGCAAAACTCTTCCACTTTGCTTATCTTGTAATTGTCTTTTATTTAAAATCAACCCATGTGCGGCGTGTTATGCTATCCGCCGTAACAATATGGCTTGCGCCATGCAAGGTCTAGTTTCCTGCGAAAGGCGGTGGATCAGAACTTCTTAATGTCAGTTTAGAACCTGACACTGACCTCGAAGTCGAGGCAGAAAAAGGAAATGTTTGGCACTGTACAAAAGCGTGTTAGGAAATACTGTTTGAACCAGGACCAGAGGAAGCCTCTCTTGCGACTTAATATAGTCTGTGGGATAGAATCATTCGCTTAGAGTACAGGTGATCAAAGTTTAAAGTGTCCTCTGCGGTGCCTGTATATTTAATAGGCGGCAGTAGCAGTAGCAGTTTGAGGTGTAAATTCGGTGAGGGACTTGGTAAACAGTTAGGAAGGCTTGGATGCCTGCACGCTGCGGTATTCTGGGGAAGTATTGCGAAATCTCTTTCCCCGTGTTGGAGCCCCGCATCATCTTAGCCTAATTGCGTCAGCATCGGTGCCTAGGTGACTTCTAAATCGGTTGAACTTTTATAGTTCTTAGTTTTTCTCTGTTTGGGGTTAGAGAATAAGGAGGATAGCATGTTGGGCTGATTGACTTGAATGGACGCTAATTTGTAGTACTTGTGTGTAGTTTGGAGACGTATCCGCCGGCCGAAGTGGCCGGGCGGTTCTGGCGCTGCAGTCTGGAACCGCGAGACCGCTACGGTCGCAGGTTTGAATACTACCTCGGGCATGGATGTGTGTGATGTCCTTAGGTTAGTTCGGTTTAACTAGTTCTAAGTTCTAGGGGACTAATGACCTCAGCAGTTGAGTCCCATAGTGCTCAGAGCCATTTGAACCATTTGGAGACGTATCGCATTTCACGCATTTCCATCGAATGGTCAAAACATGCTCCTGTTGTACTAACTCAGGTCGTTCTGTTTCTACACGGGTTGCAGAAGGTGGTGGGTATGGTCTTCTCTGACTTCTGATCAGTTCTGACTTAAAATGGAATGAAGACATGCGCGAAGCTGTAGAAATGGGCGCAGCTGCAGCATGTGTAGGGACTGGCTAAAACCAGGATGTAATTTTACTGTAGCAGCCAGGCTCGAGAAAGGTGACTCGTTGCGAGATATGAGAGTGCAAGAAATATGATTGAGTAGTGGTTGTACTCATTAAAGGAATTGCCAATAGGATTCAACGCAGGTATGTGCTCGAATGGAGAGACCTGATTCCAAATCATTGAGATCATTTCTAGCAGATAATGTAACACCAGAGATCTGAGAAGCTAGTGTACATTTTTCTTCTTACGACCTGAATGGGCACATCATCTACTATTACTGTTTGTGTTCCTTCTCCATCAGTCATCGCCTATAACTCACTGGGTATATTGTGGAACCTATGATATGGTCTCGAGAAAGAATGCACTACAAATACCTAGGTGATTACGTATTTGGATAGGAATTTCTCTGGTGTCAAGTACGAAAGGGGTGTCCCCACCTCATGTGTGCGGGCGTCTGTGCGTGGTTTGACAGCTGACGACCGCGTCACTACACGTTCTAGTGGAGAGGGTGTGGGGGGACGGGGGGGGGGTGCTTGCGTACGTTGATTGCATTATTTTGCGAACGGGCCTGTGGGCTGCGCTATGCGCTATTTGGATAGTTTACGAGTTCTGGGCGTGTCGGCACATCACTGTGCTGCATTATTTAGGAGCATTTTGCAGGTCTGTTCTGAAATTATTTCGGAAAAATGGGAGTTGTTTGCGTGTCTACAGACTGTATATTGTGATCCCAAGCACATCAGGATGAGTGTTTTGTGTCAGTGTGATAAATATACTCCATCCCTAAATAAGATGTTCGAAAATAAATAGAGTGCACTCCTTTCCCAGCAGCCCAGGCCAGCCTGAGTCATTTTCGCGCCATTTTCCCCCTGCAGACCACAATCTGGGATTAGGTCCAGGAGGGATGACAGTACCATCTGGTGGCAGTGATGTGTACTAGGTCAGTTGGTGTCTAGGCCTCCTGGTGGAGACAATGCTTTCAAAATAAAAACTAATGTCCATCATAAGCAGAGTCGTTTTCCAGCCATTTCGCCCCACCATCTTGGATGACATCATGTGCTGTGCACGGTAGTACACTTTATTACACGTTAGTACACGTTAGTGCACGTCAGCCCAACAACATGGATTAGTAAGGGGATGTGGTGGTCGGCTGAGGATCGTGGTAGAGACTTTAACTACTTCCTTCCAAGTCCAGGTGGGCATTGTATTCCCAAAAATTCATTCCAAGTCCAGAGTAGTGCACTCTGGTGGTGTCAATATGTACTAGGCCTCCTGGTGAACACATTGTGTGCCTCCATCTCAGACAACGGTGCTTGCGTCATCACCTGGCGTCACGGTAGCGCCCTGTGGTGCCGGTACTGTGTACTAAGTCAGTTTGAGTCCAGATCTCTTGGCAAACACACTGTTTGCCCCCATCTTGGATTAGGTCACAGATGAGAGTGATGTGTACTAAGTCAGCTGGAGTCTCGAACTCGTGGTGAACACACTGGATGGCTGTAGTGTATGAAAACGATTAAATAAGACTTATGTCCAAGCCCTTTTCCCACGACTCCTTATGAGGAGGTGGCAGTCGGGTGACTGAGGTTAGTACAAGTGTCCTTTCTTTTGCACCATTTTCTTACCTTAGTAGAGATATGCGAATTGACCTTTGTTTACTGCCAAAATTCAAACTTGGTGCCAGTTCATAGGTAGATGTGGCAGTCGGGTGACTTAGGTTAGTGGAGGCAGCCCAAGTGACCTATCTTCCTGCGGTTTTCTTTGCTTAGTAGAGGTGTGATGCATTATTCTGTTGAAATTTGAACTTCGCGCCATTTTTCTGGGGGAGGGGGATTAGGTTAGTGGAGGTAGCCCAATTGACCTTCTTCCTGCCGAAATTCAAACTTCCCACCAAAATCCGCTATCTTTTCAAATGTGGCGCCAGTTCATAGGAGGAAGTGGCGGTCGGGTGACTTAGGTTAGTGGAAGCAGCCCAAGTGAGCTATCTTCGCGCGATTTTCTTAGCTTAGTAGAGATAACCAGGGTGTGCAGCATTATCCTGTTGGAATTTGAAGTTCTTGCCATTTTTTCTGGTGAGGAGGGAGGGGCATGGCACTTTCCCACCAAAATTAAAGCTTGCCGCCAAAATCCGCCACCTTGGATATCGTCATCTCCGCCATCTTGATTGACGTCATCGCCGCCATCTTGGATAACGGTACTTTGGGGTTGTATGACGGTTGTCCCAATACTAACGATGCTTGTAAATGCGAAATCTGGAGGTAAAACACTATTCAAAATGCAGGGATGTTAATGTCTGCTGCTAAATTTCAAGTGTATGCTTTACAGATGACTTGGTCAGGTTGTTGTGAATCATATGGGAGTTACATTGCTGCTGATTAATATATCCCTCATTTCTGTGTGTTGTGATTAATAAACTACCGAAAATACCATATGCAGTATGCAATATAGTAATAAAAATTGATTACAACTTATCATGATAATGGTACAAAAAAAGTCTGCCTTCTTAAGGCAGAATACCCCCAAATCATTACGAATTAGCAAGATAAAGTTAAAAAATCATTCAGTGCCACACTTAAGTCAATATTATTGACAGCGGCAGAAAAAAAGTGATTAACATGTGTGCAATTCTATAAATGTTGTGTCTATACATCCACGGACTAGAGAATAGAGATAGCGATATAATGGCGGAGATATTTTCGTTCGATGTCTTTACTGATTGTTGATCTACCTTCGAGATTCTATTTTACAGAGGAGGAAAAAGTATGGTCGCCACCAGTATTTGAACCGACAATTATTTTGTCTCTCATCTTCATATATAGTAATAATGAAATCGTTTGCAGAGATTTAAAGCAACATTTAGATTCATGTAGTGATTCAGGTCACGGTGCTCTCGCTAATGCACGCCATACACGTCTGTAACAATACATTCAGCCAGTGTCGGGTTAGCGTAGTGGCTCAAGCGCTAGGTTTGAAAACTCTTAGAATGAGGTACGAATCCTGCCATTATAATTATTTTATAATTTGATGTAAACAGCGAGTTATTACTTTAGACGGACAATGCTACTTTTATCGTTTACATTATTTGTAGTATTGTGTGTATACGCCTTCGAATGCTCTGTGGAGGAAATCAAGAACATTTAATCTCCAGCAGGTACCGTATTATAATACGGCTCTTTTTCAAGATGAACTCAGCCTTCAGTATATAATACTTCTGTATTTCTAGCAGTACCATACCTACAGGTGCTATACTCTGCTTCAACTAATGATTTCTACAGCTATACGAACACAACTTGTGATGCCTCTTAGGATAAGTACTTAATGCCGACAGACTTTGGGGACTTTGATTTAAAACTCTTCCTTCCTCAACAATGAGCATTTCATTTTAGGGAAATCAGAGAACGTTGTTGCTTAAGACGTTTTAAGAGGTAACAAAAGTCCTTCACCTACAACAACATTACAATAGTGGGCTGTGGATCTATTACAGGCCACATTTTGCCACATTTCGCTGGCAGGAAGGAAAAGAGCTGATCAATAATAAAACAAATCTCCCAGCAGGAATGGAGGAACGAAATTAAACCTCTCGTGTTGGGAGGTTACGTGATTTTATTTCAGTGATTGCAGAATCAAGTGAAAAGAACAATGCAGTTGGGATCACGAGTACACTGCTGGTGTATGATGTTGCACTACCTGAACCGGAGTTGATGCAGAGCCTTCAATTCTTAAATTCTACAATCGGTATGTATCCATTGCACACGAAATTACTGTTACGGTATAGTTGTTGATCCTAGTTTGATAATCGTGTGGTGTGGGTTCGATTTTCACATAGATCGTTCATTTTTAACACTCACTAACGGATCTACTGCATCTCTGGCAACGCCGAGTGAAGAATATTATGTCTCACCGTAGTTCAGGATCCGCATAAACACCATATCCCTTCGCCAACAACAGGGTCAGAGCCTGTTCAAATTGCACCACAATAAAGTCGGTAGTCGCAGAAGACAGAAATTCTGTTTGGGTAAACATGCACAATTTTTTTTTCATTTAGTGACCCAATGGGCATTAGTTCACAGGGCTCACATTTGATATATACTTGAGACGGAGAAAAATTTTGGTGATGGAGTTCGAATTCGGTTCTCTATGAATGGAACGTATCTGGGTTGGAATGCTGGTCCAGTACAAATATATTTATAATTTCCTTGTAAGCCATAGTGTGTGCACACCGAAGTATCAGCGAAAAATAATTTTCATTTTTAATGTCCCTTCATGAATTGTCAACAATAACAATAGCTGCCATTATTTCTAGTCAAATATGTGAGCATCTTACTACTGGTGAGCAAGCAGGTAATAGTTTACATCTGTTTATGGATTGATAAAGGTGACAGTGGGTGCCGGGTTCGTTTCCTGGGCAGAAAATAAGTTTATTGTTATTACATACTGATAAATCTCGCTGCTGGTGAATTCGATTGTTTTTTTTCCTTTATTGAATTTCGATTCCCCCCCAAGGGGGCGGTCTGGCAGCAGCTTATTACGCTGCTCTGCAGTCAACACACTTTTTAAAACACAAGAAGAAGATAAGAAACAATAAAAGCAGGCGATAAAACGGTGACTTAAAGTGTAAAACGGCGGAAAATTGTGGAAAGTTAAAACATAAAGCAAAGGTTGGCAAATCTAAGAAAATACACAGGAAGCAGACAGGTAACATAGTAGACAGACAGTTAAAAAACATGGCGACAGTCTGGTTTCTGTTCGCAAGAGATATAAAAATCACACCCAGCGACAGTATGATGTCCGTTCGCAACACTTCGGAAAAGACACACAACACTGAACACTCACTGTAAACACTGCACTAAAATGTCGGCACAAAGATGACACACCATAGCCAAGGGCAGATGGGGAGGGACCTGGACAGATGGGGGGGGGGACACAAGGAGGGAGGAGAGGAAAAACGAAAGGGGGGGAACAAAAGGAGGGAGAGGGGCAGGGCAGACGCGAGAGGGAATGGGAAAAGGCAGAGGAGGGAAATGCAAAGGGGCTCGGGGGAGAGAAGGGGGCAGAGAGAGGGTAGGTGGGTAAAAAAGAGGATGGAAGGGGGGGAGAGGGAGCCCAGTAAAAGGACAGAGGAAAGGAGGTGGGGAGTGAGGATCAGAGTTGTGAATTCGATATCTATCATTTGATTTTACTTAGTTACCCATCCGATAACGTGATGGGTACAAAATCCTGTCGCAAAATTTTACATCACACCATTGCAATTTTAAACACGTGCTCTTGTGGTTACTTGCAAAGGAAAGAACCGGGTGATCAAAAAGTCAGTATAAATTTGAAAACTTAATAAACCACGGAATAATGTAGATAGAGAGGTAAAAATAGACATACATCCTTGGAATGGCACGGGGTTTTATTAGAACAAAAACAAAGTTCACAAAATTTCAGACAGATGGCACCGGACAGCAAAACGTCAGTGACTGCACATGACAATCGTGTATAAAAGGAGCTGTAATGAGAGACGGAAATGCTTATGACTGCGTATGGCATTCCGGTCTCCTCTTCAAGCTCCAAACCTTCGCCCTTCCCATTAACTACGTCCATCTGATTGGCTCCTTTCTCTCCCACCGTCCTTCCTATGTCACTGTCCATAACACAGAATCCTACACCTTTTTCCTCTCTGCCGGTGTGCTCCAAGGCTCCGTTCTCTCCCCACTTCTGTACCTTTTGTACACGGCGGACAGCCCCCGTCCACCTTCTCCAGTTTGCCGATGACACCGCCTTCCTTGCCCTTGCCCCCACCCTACAGCGCTCCCAACACCTTCTCCAATCCCATCCTGACCGGTTCACCGCTTGGTGCAACCAGTGGTTGTTCAAGGTCAATCCCTCCAAAACCCAGGCAATCATTGTAGGCAAAACCACCCCTTCCTTCCGCCTCCTTGATTTCTATCTCACCATCTATGGCCGTCCTATCGCCCTCACTCCCACCCTTAAGTACCTTGGCGTCACCCTCGACCGTCGCCTCTCCTGGACTCCCCATCTCCGGACAATCCAAGCTGAGGCACGCTCCCGACTCCATCTCCTCAAGCTCCTTTCCGGCCGTACGTCGGGTCTGGACCCCTCCACCATCCTCCACACCTATAAATCCCTCATCCGCCCTATCCTTTGTTATGCCCATCTGGCTTGGATCTCCGCCCCCCCTACTTTTTACAAATCCCTCCAAATCCTTGAACGCCATGCTCTCCACCTCGCCTATCGCATCCGTCTCCCCTCCCCTATGCGGATCCTGTACGATCTCATCCCCTTCCCCCACCTCCTCCTTTTCCTTGAAAGGATACGGATCCTGTACACCTCCCGTAAACTCGATCGTCCTCACCTGCTCGTCTCCCCAATCCTCTCCCACCCCCTCCCGCTGCCACGCCTGTATTCCCATGTCCCACCCGGTCTCCATCTCTCCACCCTACTTACCCTCTCCCAAGGTGGCTTCCGCCAGCTCCCCCTCCCTGATGATGCCCTCCTCCCCTCCATCTACCCCTCCTATCAACTTTGACCCTGCCCCACCCCCCACTTCCAGTGTACTTTCCTTTAGGCACTCTCCCTCCCTTCTCTACCCTTCCCTTCTCTTTCCTTTTCCCCCGTCCCCTCCCTCCACCCCTCTTCCCCCGGGCTTCCCCTCCCCCTTCCTCCCTCCCCCCTATCTCCCCTGCCTGTGGCATCTCTGCTCTCCCCTCTCGCTCTCCCACTCCCCATCCTCCTCCTCCTCTCTTGGCAGGTCCCTGGACTCGCACACGCATAGTGAACATTCGCGCGCCGGAGATCATCGCCATCAGTGTCTCGTGTGTGTGCTTCGTTTTGTGTTTCGCGTTCTTTCGCAGTTACAACTCCACTGTTTACATGTGTCGTCGCCGTCCTCCGTGTTCTGTGCGCCGTGTCAACAAGTGTTAGTGTTTTTATCTTCCAGCGTGAACGGCTTCATGTTTATTGTTTTTTGTCTCTACTTTTTTTGCCCGGCATTTTCATTGTATTGTCTATGTCGCCTCTTTGTCATACGATTGTACCACTTAAGGCTGAAGAGCGGTGTACTATGCTGCTGACAACCCGCCTGTATGAGGTGCTAAAATTACAATAAAGAAAAGAAAAAAGAGAGAGGGAATCAGATGTGCCAGCAGTCACAGCATATTGACGTTACCTGAAAAGGCGCTTTTAGTGAAGCTGTATTGTCAAAATGGGGAATGTGCTAGTTCACCGTTACGATCCTATCGCCATAGGAAGGGGATTCGAACGGGTAAAGGTCCGTTGTCAAATGCAGCTGTGGCGAGAATGATTTCGAAGTTCGAAGCCACGGGTTGTTTAGACGATAGACCCCGTAGTGGCCGACCGAGCACAACGCGTAATGCTGCAGAGACAGTTCAGGAAGAAATGGAGACTGTAGCGGGTTCGTCTATGCACGGGGAAGTCAGCGCTCGTGCAGTTGCACGTCGCACCGGCATTACATACACAACTGTTTGGTTGGCACTGAGGTGTACCCACCGATGCTATCCGTACAAAATCCATCGGCATCACGAAGTTACCTGGCGATTTAGTGAGGCGGAGGGCATTTGCGGTGTGGGCGTTTCAAATGATGGCGGAAGATGACGATTGGTTGAGTAACCTGTTGTGGACCGTTGAAGCTCATTTCACGCTCCGAGGGTCTGTCAAAGCCCACAGCTGCAGAATTTGGGCTACCGAAAACCCTAGAACTGTCGTGGAAACTCCATTGCACGACGAGAAAGTCACGGTATGAGTTGGATTTACCACATCTACCGTTATCGGGCCTTTTTTCTTCGAGGAAATGCGTGATTCTGGTTTTGTAGCTGCTACCCTGACGGGTGAGAGGTACGCCGATATGTTAAAGAATCGCATCATCCCTAGCCTGGCTGATAAACACCTGCTGGAACGTACGATGTTTATGCAGGATGGCTCTCCACCCCATATTGCTTGACACGTGAAAAATCTCTTGCGCGCGTCGTTTGGTGATGATCGTGTACTCAGCCGCCACTTTCGTCATGCTTGGCCTCCCGGGTCCCCAGACCTCAGTCCGTGCGATTATTGGCTTTGGGGTTACCTGAAGTCGCAAGTGTATCGTGATCGACCGACATCTCTATGGATGCTGAAAGACAACATCCGATGCCAGTGCCTCACCATAACTCCAGACAAGCTTTACAGTGCTGTTCACAACATTATTCCTCGACTACAGCTATTTTTGAGGAATGATGGTGGGCATATTGAGCATTTCCTGTAAAGAACATCATCTTTGCTTTGTCTTACTTTGTTATGCTAATTATTGCTATTCTGATCAGATGAAGTGGCATCTGTCGGACATTTTTAGAACTTTTACATTTTTTCGGTTCTAATAAAACCCCATCTCATTCCAAGCATGTGTGTCAACTTGTACCTCTATATCTACATTATTCCGTGATTTATTCAGTTTTCAAATTTATACTGACTTTTTGATCACCCGGTATATTAAACGTCTTTCATGGTTAGTTAACAGGGAGATAAGGGTCTTGGTTTAGCACAAAAAATTTCGTCATTTACTTTCAAGTTCAGTGTGCTAACTGACAGCTTTCAAATCAATCGCCAGGCCGGTGCGGCCGAGCGGTTCAAGGCGCTACAGTCTGGAACCACGCGACCGCTACAGTCGCAGGTTCGACTCCTGCCTCGGGCGTGGATGTGTGTGTTGTCCTTAGGTTAGTTAGGTTTAAGTAGTTCTAAGTTCTAGGGGACTGATGACCTCAGAAGTTAAGTCCCATAGTGCTCAGAGCCATTTGAACCATTTTTGAAGAAATCAATCGTTTGACAAATACTCGAAAGCTACTCGTCATTCTAAAAGCCAAACAAGAGCAACACTGTCAGTTACACGGTTATTAAGAAGGCACGGAAGCTTCACAGAGATGCTTAGTCGCATTTAGTTGCAGATGCTGTAACAGAGGGATCCCACACGGCGGTATGCGCAACTGTATAATACTGAGAGCTTACAACACATAAATAGTCAGCTAATATATGGATTCCTCGTACTTAAATCACGCGGAAAGACCATGGCGATAAAATTAGAGAGATTCTTGTGCACACAGAGGTTTACTAGCAATCGTTCTTCCTACGAAATATTCGGGCCTGGAGTAAACAAATGGGGAAATAATGGTGGTATATATAGTGCCCTGTATCACACACCTTAATGTGGCTTGTGAAATATAGCTGTAGATGAAATAACGTGTTAGTGGTAGTTTATGAAATGACTTTGTTGATGTTTGCGTTTTGTAATCATGGTCATGTTATGGTTTCATCTGTTTTATTATGTGTCAGCAGTAGTGCCAAAGAAATCCTACGTAATAAAAATTATTTTCACATATTGAATAGCAAGAAGAATATTATTTACTCATTCTGTTAACGACTTCAAGTGATACTACAGAACCTAATCACTTCTGGAGAATAATTTTTTTTTTTAATTTGCAGTTCTTATAAGACATAATAACAAAAATTGTTACGACAGCTACTTAAAAGGAGGGCCCCGTAAATTATATCTGATATTCAAGTTGCAATCGGTAGCTAATTAGCCCCGTCAAACTGGTAGCAATCGGCGCTAGCGCCAAAGCCTGCCCTACCACTTCCGTGTTGCGAGAGCTTGTCCTTTGGTTACAAGCTGAAGAGACTTCTCGCGTTAGCAAGCGTCTTCCGCCTGTCACCAGTCTAATGGAGAACTGGCAACATTGCAGCATACATTTGGCAGCAATGTGGCCTTCGAATTACTTCCTGGACTGGTGCAAAAGTTTCCTTCTAAATTCACTCACTAATATCTTATCATTCTCATAAAATATCCTGAATGATTCTCCCTTAGAGCCGCACAGGATTGGCCGAGCGGTCTAAGGAGCTGCAGTCATGGACTGTGCGACTGGTCCCGGCGGAGGTTCGAGTCCTCCCTCGGGCATGGGTGTCTGTGTTTCTTTTTAGGATAATTTAGGTTAAGTAGTGTGTAAGCTTAGGGACTGATGACCTTAGCAGTTAAATGATATAGACTATATCAAATGAATAATTTTGATTCCAGGAAGCTCGTTTCAACAGAAACTTCAGCTTGTTTCGATATTTATGTCGCTGTTTAGATGACGAATCTACGATTGAGGCGACAAGGAGGCAAGGTTTTTTGCAGATGGCTGTTAGCATAGAGGTAAAGTATTTGGACATGTCGGTTCAAATACTGGTGGCAACCATACTTTCTTCTCCTCTGTAAAATAGAATCTCGAAGGTAGATCAAGTCAGTAAAGACATCGAATGAAAACCTCTCCGCCATTATATCGCTACCTCTATTCTCTAGTCCGTGGATGTATAGACACAACATTTACAGAATTGCACACATGTTAATAACTTTTTTTCTGCTTCTGTCAATAGTATTGATTTAAGTGTGGCACTGAATGATTTTTTTAAGTTTCTCTTGCTAATTCGTAATGATTTGGGGTATTCTGCCTTAAGAAGGCATACTTTTTTGTACCATTATCATGATAAGTTGTAATCAATTTTTATTACTATATTGCGTACTGCATATGGTATTTTTCGTAGTTTATTAAACACAACAAACAGAAATGAGGGATATATTAATCAGCAGCAATGTAACTCCCATGTGGTTCACAACAGTGTGACCAAGTCATCCGTAAAGCATACACTTGACATTTAACAGCAGACATTAACATCGCTGCATTTTGAATAGTATTTTACCTCCAGATTTCGCATTTTACAAGCATAGTTGCTAAGCGCAAATAAATAAAGAAAAGCAACACGATTTCTGCTCTCAAATAAAGGCTTCAGCAATTAATTTAATTTTAATGAGATTAACGAAGAATTGGAGATTTCCGACATTAAATCGAAAAGTATTCCCTATACATGGAAGGGACTACATAATTACTATATTTGGGCAGACGGATCTAAAAATGATCAAAGAGCATATACCTTTCCTTCAATCACATGTGTAGTAGCAGCATAATAAAGATGATAATAGCAATCATGACAGTAATCATCGAAATATCTGCTAACATCACACTCTGCAGTTATATTTCTCGAACTAAAACATAAGTTGTCATAGAAAAAATTTCATATCGGCATCAAATCTGAGCTATGAAGGCCAGAATGGTCCTTATATCACGCAGTCATGAGATTTGAATAATACCCGCATTATAAACCAGCAGGTAATTAACCAGTTAATCGAGGGAGTCGGATTTTTTCACAGCTTCTAGGCGCATCGTCGGACACAGCAACACAATCAGCAAGTTGCCAGCTTTAAGTTGCTCTGCTGGGTTGATAGTAGTTTGATAATTGCGGGGTATAGCTTCGATTCTCACTCATGGCGCCCATTTTTTAACATTTACGAAAAGATCCAATTCACCTGTGGTAACGCCAAGTCCAGAATGTTAGGTCGCACAGCGGTTCAGAATCCGCGTTAAACACGATATCTCTTCAGTACCAACAGCGTCAAAGTCTGTTTAAATGGCGCCATAGCAAAGACGGCAGCCGCCGAAGGCACAAACTGTGTCACCAGCAACTAGCACTAAACAGTTTATTTCATTTAATTTAGGAATGGTTATTTCGTTCACAGTGTTCATATTTAATTTGAACCTGAGACGTTGCAATTTTTGGTCCTCCACTGGAATTCGAATTCGGATAGCTAGGAATGGAACGTATCTTGTTTGCAATCTTCGTCCAGCAGAAACATATTCTTAATTTCATTTTACGCCCTAGCATGTACACACTGAACTACCACCGAAAAATAATTTGCATATTTAATGTCTGTTCATGAATAGTCAACAATAACGATAGGTATCGTTATTTCTAGTGAAACATGAGAGCATCTCACTGCCGGTGAGCAAGCAGTTGATACTTAACGTCTATTTATGGATAGAAAACAGTGCACGCCAGGTTCGATTACCGGGCAAGCAGAACAAATTGTACCCTCACCGCATATTGATACAGCTCGCTGCTGGCAAATAAATTCGATTTCTAACATCTGAGATTACTTAGTTAACAATTCGATGATGTGCTGGGTAGAAAATCCCGGCACAACCTTTTAAATTATAGAATTCCGATATCAGCTCATGCACACTTGGTTACTTGTGAAGGAGAGTATATTAAACGTCTTTCGTGGTTAGTTAACAGGGCGATAATGGTTTTTATGTAGTAGAAATAATTTCGACATTTAGTTTCAAGTTCAGATGTGTTAACTAATACTAGTGAAAACCTTTTTAGTTCACGTCTCTTTGCGGCTAGTCATCATTGATGATCGTTGCCATGATCATGTCCCTGGCAGGCGCGAAAGTGTATTTTGGTTAGTAGTGGCTACGTCTTCTGGGTTTCTGTCCAGGTCCAGAACAAAAAATTTCGTCATGTCATTTATAGTCCAAACATGTGGGAAAATAATTCTTCATGAATAATTAGTACAGTGACGTCACTGATTACACTCCATTAGTATTGCGGTTTCTATAGAGCGTTTTCCGCTGTTTATTGCGTATTCTTTAACTGGTTCCTTTAACGAAAACCAATCGTCACTGAGACATTTATCAGGTGCGGGGAAACCTTATACAGAGGAAAAATACTTCGAACTGTCATAGACCTTTATTAGTCCAGACATTGTCTCAGAATATCTTGTTCAAGCAAACATTTACTTTGTTTAAGGATTGCTACATAGTTCATGTGCCATAGTTAGTTGTTTCAAATTGTAACCTGTACAAGCGTTAGGAACTAACTCATCTCTAATTACGTGTTTTTTTTAGTTTTGACAGTATCATGGTGTGATGTTACATCGCACTGATTGCCTTAAAGAACAGTGTTGTCTAGTGGTCTCTCGTGGTATCCATTTTGTATAGTCGAACGTCTGTGCCGCAAAGCGATTAGAGGACCCGCTAGACAGCTACGTTATGTTGGTTGCATGCTAATTAGGCGGATCACAATTCAAGTCGTTCGGATACTTTTGCACATGATAGTACCAGCATGACAATGCAAAGTGTCACACAGCTCGCAGTGTACGTGCATGGTTCGAAGAGCACCAGGATGAGTTTACCGTCTGGTTTCTATACAAGTTGCAAATGGCTTTTAGCTCCCTGTATTTTACACCAGCTATCTTCAGAATTTCAATGAGAGTGTTCCAGTCAACATCGTCAAAAGCTTTCTGTAGGTCTAAAATTACTATGAACCTAGGTTTGCTTTTCCTTAATCTTTCTCCCAAGGTAAGTCGTAGGATCAGTGCTGCCTCACGAGCGCCCACACTTCTCCGAAATATCGTTTACAATCGAGCCCTTGTTTCAACTTAGGTCTTTCAGTGCTCTGTCAAATACGTCTAGCAGTATCATCTCCTTTTCATCGATATCCTCTGCCATTTTTATAATATTACTTGCTATTTAATCTCCGTTGTATAGACTCTCTAGATACTCCTTCCACATTTAAGCTTTCCTTTGTTTGATTAGGACTGGTTTTCCATATGCTCTCTTGATATTCATATAGCTCATTCTCTTTTTTCCAAAGGCCTCTTTAAATTTACTGTACGCAGTACGTGTCTTTCGCTTCGTGATATATGGTTTTCAATCCTTACATTTGTTCTCTAGCTACTCCTGCTTAACCATGTAGCACTTCCTGTCAGTCTTATTTTTTAGACGTTTGTATTCCCTTTCGCCTGCATGATTTGTTGAATTTTTATATTTTCTACTTTCATCATTTCAATTCAATATCTCCCGCGTTTTCCATGGGTTTCTACCAGGCGTAATCTTCTTATCTACACTCCTGGAAATGGAAAAAAGAACACATTGACACCGGTGTGTCAGACCCACCATACTTGCTCCGGACACTGCGAGAGGGCTGTACAAGCAATGATCACACGCACGGCACAGCGGACACACCAGGAACCGCGGTATTGGCCGTCGAATGGCGCTAGCTGCGCAGCATTTGTGCACCGCCGCCGTCAGTGTCAGCCAGTTTGCCGTGGCATACGGAGCTCCATCGCAGTCTTTAACACTGGTAGCATGCCGCGACAGCGTGGACGTGAACCGTATGTGCAGTTGACGGACTTTGAGCGAGGGCGTATAGTGGGCATGCGGGAGGCCGGGTGGACGTACCGCCGAATTGCTCAACACGTGGGGCGTAAGGTCTCCACAGTACATCGATAGTGTCGCCAGTGGTCGGCGGAAGGTGCACGTGCCCGTCGACCTGGGACCGGACCGCAGCGACGCACGGATGCACGCCAAGACCGTAAGATCCTACGCAGTGCCGTAGGGGACCGCACCGCCACTTCCCAGCAAATTAGGGACACTGTTGCTCCTGGGGTATCGGCGAGGACCATTCGCAACCGTCTCCATGAAGCTGGGCTACGGTCCCGCACACCGTTAGGCCGTCTTCCGCTCACGCCCCAACATCGTGCAGCCCGCCTCCAGTGGTGTCGCGACAGGTGTGAATGGAGGGAGGAATGGAGACGTGTCGTCTTCAGCGATGAGAGTCGCTTCTGCCTTGGTGCCAATGATGGTCGTATGCGTGTTTGGCGCCGTGCAGGTGAGCGCCACAATCAGGACTGCATACGACCGAGGCACACAGGGCCAACACCCGGCATCATGGTGTGGGGAGCGATCTCCTACACTGGCCGTACACCACTGGTGATCGTCGAGGGGACACTGAATAGTGCACGGTACATCCAAACCGTCATCTAACCCATCGTTCTACCATTCCTAGACCGGCAAGGGAACTTGCTGTTCCAACAGGACAATGCACGTCCGCATGTATCCCGTGCCACCCAACGTGCTCTAGAAGGTGTAAGTCAACTACCCTGGCCAGCAAGATCTCCGGATCTGTCCCCCATTGAGCATGTTTGGGACTGGATGAAGCGTCGTCTCACGCGGTCTGCACGTCCAGCATGTACGCTGGTCCAACTGAGGCGCCAGGTGGAAATGGCATGGCAAGCCGTTCCACAGGACTACATCCAGCATCTCTACAATCGTCTCCATGGGAGAATAGCAGCCTGCATTGCTGCGAAAGGTGGATATACACTGTACTAGTGCCGACATTGTGCATGCTCTGTTGCCTGTGTCTATGTGCCTGTGGTTCTGTCAGTGTGATCATGTGATGTATCTGACCCCAGGAATGTGTCAATAAAGTTTCCCCTTCCTGGGACAATGAATTCACGGTGTTCTTATTTCAATTTCCAGGAGTGTATTTGATCTACTGCCTTCACTATTTCATATTTTAAAGCTACCCATTGGTCTTCTAATGTATTCGTTCCCTCTGTTCTAGTCAGTTGCTGACAATGCTCCTTCTGAAACTCTCAATAATCTCTGGTTAGTTCAAGTTATTCGAGTCCCATCTCCTTGATGTACTACCAATTTGAATTTACCTCTGTTTTAATCTATAGTTTATAAACAATAAATTGTGGTCGGAATCTACATCTGCCCTTGTAAATGTCATATAATTTAAAATGTGATTCCGAAATCTCTGTCCTACCGTTATATAATGAAATTTAAATCTTTCTGTGTCTCCAGGTCTCTTTCATGCATACAGCATTCTTTCATGATTCTTATACCGTGTGTTAGCGATGATTAAATTATGCTCTGTGCAAAATTCTATCTCTATCAGCCCCTAACAGGCGGCTTTCTGTTTTAATCCTTTCCCTCACTCCATTTTCACCCACAGTTTTTCCATCTCTTCCGTTTCCCACTGTCAAATTCCAGTCCCCCATCGCAGTGAAACTTTCGTCCCCTTTCCCCTTTAACTATCTGAATAATTTCTTTTCCCCACAGCATACATTTGCTCAATCTCTTCATCGTCTGCAGAGCTAGTTAGCATATAAACCTGTGCTAATGTGGTAGGTTTGGGCTTTGTGTCTATCTTGGCTAAGATAATGTGTTCACTATGCCGGTCATAGTAGTTTGCACGCATTCCTATTTTGTATTTATACACATGTATTTACTGGGCCAGAAGTCCTGTTCCTGCTGCCATCAAACTTCACTAATCTTCACTACATCTAACTTCAACCTATCCATGTCACTTTTTAAATTTTCCCTCCATGTCTCCATCCGCTTCCCACAGTTCCCTCCAACACTAAATTTACAGTTCCTTGACGTCCCATACTGTGTCCTATCAACCGCAAGTTATCCAACAGATTTCATTTCTCCCAATTCTGTTCAGTACTTTCTCATTGGTTACACTATGTACCGACTTAATCTTCAGCGTCCTTCTGTAACAGCACATTTCAAAGGATTCAGTTCTCTTCGTGTCTGACTACATATCATACACGTTTCACAACAGTACAAGGCTACACTCCAGACAAGAACCTGTAGAGAATACTTCCTAACAATTAAATTTATATTCGATGTTCACAAACTTCTTTTCTTGAGAAACGCTTTTCTTAGCACTTCCAGTCTACATTTGATATCCCACTTCGGCCATGATCAGTTATTTTACAGCTCAAGCAGCAAAACTCATCTACTACTTTTAGTCTCTCATTTCCTGATCTAATTCCCTCAGCATCGTCTGATTTAATTCGACTACATACGACTACCTTTGTTTAGTTTTTGTTGACGTTCATCTTATACCCACCTTCCATGATACTGTCCATTCCGTTCAGTTGGTACTCCTAGTCCTTTGTTGTCTCTGAAAAAATTGCAGTGTCACTGGCAAAGTTGTTATTTCTTTTCTCCGAACTATAATTCCTATTCCAAACTTTTCTTTTGTTTCCTTTGCTGCTTGTTCATTGAACAAATTGAATAACGTACGGGCTAGGATAAAACCCAGTCTCACTCCCTCCCATCCACTGCTTCTTTTTCTCTTCCTGTATTTCACCCCTGCTACCTTCGGAATTTCGAAGAGTGTGTTCCAGTCATCATTGTCAAAAACTGTCTCGAAGTCTACCATCGCTGTATATTTAGGTTTACCTTTCTTTAACCTATATTCTAAGATAAAACATAGTGTCAGTATTGCCTCGCGTGATCCTACATTCCTGCGGAACCCGAAGTGGTTGTCCCAGAGGTCGCATTCTATCAGTTTTCCCATTATTTTCTTAGTAACTGGTGTCAATATTTTGCAACTATGGCCTGTTAAACTGATGATTTGGTCATATTCACCCCTATCGCCAATTCGTTTCTGTGGAATAGGAATTACTACATTCTCCTTGAAACCTGAGTGTCTCTTCCATGTATACAACGATCTTTCATGATTCTTCAACCACGTATTAGCGAAGACTAAATTATGCACCGTGCAAATTTCTACCAGGCATCTTCCTCTTTGATTTCTTTCTTCCAATCCATATACTGCTACTAGATTTTCCTCTTCCTTTTGCTACTGTCGAAGTCCAACCCTCATTACAATAAAATGTTCCTCTCCGGCCCTGACCTACCTCGATACAGACAATGCACTGAACAGCACATTTTCCAGCTCTTTTGCTCACTGAAAACATTTGGTTGTGACTGGTCAATGAAATCTCGTAAGTTCTACCACATAACGTATTTCTTCTCCTGATATGCCGGCCATATGCCTTACGTCCGCCTTCTTAGCGTCCTTTCCAACCCACCGACCTTGCCACTGCGCATGCTGCCACAGATTCACAGCGGCGAGGAGTGTTATTAGGTGGTAAGGAGTTATGCATAAATTGAATCTGTGGCTACACGGTCGACCCACGCCCGGATATCGAAGTATTGTTAGGGGCTGCAATTTAGAGACGTTTTTGTGAGATTATTGAAGACAGTGTCGATTTCCATGATTTGTCCAGATTGAAATAAAGCTATCTCTATTTATTAAATACTCTGCCAAAGGAATTTTAATTGATTGTTTTACCACCAATTGTCAGAAATAACGCTAGAATTTCGGCAATTTCATACCGCATAGATCGTGCGGTGCCGATGCAGTGCTCTGCTACAGCCTATTTACTGGGCTGTAAGAGCCTACTGTAACTTCAGTGTTCCGATTTACGAAAGTCCTCACTTGCAGGGTCTTCTGTAAATCGCAGTATTATGGAGCATCAAGTCAGCTTTGACTGAACTTAAAACGGCTGCTGTCTTTTATGGAGGGCGAAAAATCTCTTCGACTTCGTGCTTAGAAATCATCCGACCTACTTTTGACGACAGACTTCTCAGATATGGCAGGAAGTCATGGATTTAATCCCTCCGTGTCTCCTGCCTTATGTCCTCCTTAGATTTTATTCCAATGGTTCCAATGGCTCTGAGCACTATGGGACTTACCATCTGAGGCATCAGTCCTCTAGAACTTAGAACTACTTAAACCTAACTAACCTAAGGACATCACACACATGCATGCCCGAGACAGGATTCGAACCTGTGACCATAGCGGTCGCGCGGTTCCAGACTGTAGCGCCTAGAACCGCTCGGCCACTCTGGCCGGCAGATTTTATTCCTAGCGCGTTATGCATCAATTGTAGAGAATGCAAATTTCTTTCAAAAAATGTTCAAATGCATGTGAAATCTTATGGGACTTAACAGCTAAGGTCATCAGTCCCTAAGCTTTCACACTACTTAACCTAAATTATCCTAAGGACAAACACACACACCCATACCCGAGAGAGGACTCGAACCTCCGCTGGGATCAGCCGCACTGTCCATGACTGCAGCGCCCTTGACCGCTCGGCTAATCCCGCGCGGCTTTCCTTGAAAAACTTCCATTTCGTGTAGAAGCTCATATTGGAGAATGATCTCATCTGCAACGCAATTCACTCTGTGGACCAATGCTCTGAGAAGGGTGAAGTCAGCTATTTATATGAAAATACAGGCTCGTATGAGTTAGTGTCCGGAAATCTGCGCGTCCAAGGGGAAATCTTCTTCGCGACGAACGACAACATAAAAAAGGAGTGCAACCCTCCATTTCGATTTCCATTGCAAATTGACTTTTTCCGTGGATGGAATTTAGATAGATTCAAAATTCCTACTCTTGATTACCAAGACTACTCGAAATGCAGTGCTCGCTTGGTAGCACATGCCAAAAGATTGATATCTGACTTGTGCGTTTCTCTTGACACATAGATGAATAGGAGTCCAGTAAGGTCTAGGTCCGTTACAGCAAATGGTTTAGCAGGTGTGACTCTCCTCGATGGCAACAGCGTTTCAGTTTGTTACCCTCTTGAGTTCTTCAGGAGTGTAGGATACTTTCGTTGCCTGACAAGTTCTGAGGATCCAAAATTCAGTGACTGTGATATCTCTCATGCTTAAGATAATGATTCTGGAAAAAAAGAAACTGTAGAGATACTTATACATGTTGGGTGCGACTAAGAAGAAGCTCCTGAATAAAACCAAGACGGAAACGGCACAGTACACGATCTTTATAATACTAAGACCATACCTTTGCTGCTCTATGAATCCGAATTATGGACTTTAAAAAAGAAACAATTACAGGGAACTGAAGAAGCAGAAATGGGACTTCCAAGACCGTTGGTAGAATACAAATTACAAGACCAGAAGAATAAAAGTGAGGTAAGAGAAGAACTGCATGTTATAGGGATAGCAGAAAAGCTTCAACAATACAGAAAGGATTGGCATGGCCATGTAGTACGTGTGAATCTCAGATAGATACCAAGAAAAATCTATGAGTACAGATCCAATGATAGAAGAAGACGAGGAAGACCATGAAAAAGACGGTGCAGCCCGCTTTAAATAACTTGTTTTCTTAACAGGCAAACATGTCTAACCCGAAAATGTACACGATGATGAAAAAGAAATTCCTGCAATTTATCCTCACCATGGAGCCACACTACAAACGTCTCGTTAACATATCTTGAAAATAATGTGAGTTTCAAACTAGCAGATACCAACGCATTTTTCTCGAATTCCTGCCGACGCTTCAGTCTTTTGCTATAAGCTCAATATATCATGCCTGAAGTTTAGTGGGTAAGTCACCACATTGCGAAAATATGAAGATGAACATCAAGTACCTCATCGGGGACGAGATCGTTTCAACTGTTCGAGAGAGATTATTTTGCTATTTAAGCTATGTATTGAGCTGCTGTGACAATGGAATAATTGTGAAATTTGCCAAGTTTCTACATTTTATGAAATCAGCTTGTATAAATAAAATTTAAAAAAGGCTGGTTCCGATGTTGTTAAGGAGGCAACCAGCGTACCCGTCGGAAGCTGACCTTCTTTGCTGAACAACAATGTTGCCTACACCTGAAAATTTCTGTGGACTTACCGTGCAACTCGTGGAATTGGATAGACGGTAGCAAGGTTACGTGTTGACAAATCTAGCCCAGTCTATTTCTTTCTCCCCACATGCTACCAGTTCAACAATTAAGTGAGTGAGTGCGTGAGGAGGCCACAGTGAGACAGACTGCAAAGTTTAACGGACTTGAGACGTTGTCGCAGCAAGACTGTAATTCCACGCTCCGTCATTAGTATGACAGAGATCCGGACGGGGTGATGATTGTTTTAGGTAAAAGACTGAAAGTTGCACCCAAGCCAAACGTTTCGCCAGTATTCGCGTTCGTCAGTGAAGCTGTTTGACCAAAGGAATTAAGACGTGAAAATTTCCAGAACATTATGAAACCTGTAAGCCGAAGCCACGAGGTGCGAGATGATCTGTTCTCTTGCAATTTAAGCACGACACTAACCACGGTCAAGTTATTTTACGGCTAGCTAGGTACGACGGGCTTGATCACGGCAAGAGACGTACTCGCAACATAATCCGTGAACGAAATGTTGTATGGAATTTTATAGAACTGAGGACATAGAAACGATGGAGAGGCTTCCTCCCCGCCGTATCCCTCAGTGGTTCACAACCCCACAACAGGCTACAGCAGTCCACTCACTCCATCGCCGCCCCACATCACCGAACACAGGGTTATTGTGCGGTTCAGCCCCCAGTGTCCCCCCCACCCCCCCGTGGGGCACCGGCCGGTGTGGCCGAGCGCTTCTAGGCGCTACAGTCGGGAACCGCGCGACTGCCACGGTCGCAGGTTCGAATCCTGCCTGGGGCATGGATGTGTGTGACGTCCTTAGGTTAGTTCGGTTTAAGTAGTTCTAAGTTCTAGGGGACTGATGATCTCAGAAGTTAAGTCCCATAGTGCTCAGAGCCATTTTGAACCCCCCGCGGGGTAGAGTAATGATGGTATACGCGTACGCGGAGAAAGTGTTTGCGCAGCAATCGCTGACAAATTGTATCTGAGGCGCAATAAGGGGAACCAGCCCGCATTCACCGAGGGACATGAAAACCGCCTTAAAAACTATCCACAGACTGGCCGGCACACTGGACATCGACTGCAAAGATTCGTGCCGGGGACCGGCACACCTTCCCGTCCGGAAGGCAGTACATTAGACCGTACGGCTAACCGGGCGGGCGAACGGTATGTTAATTGGCATATATATTTTCGATAACATTCGCCAGCTCCGCTTTTACCCATAAAACTAGTTTGCGTCACTGTGACACAACTCCACTTCTATTGTCCCTATATCACTTCAGCTGCCAAACTGTTCAAATGACACCACGAATGATTTCCTCTTTAGATTCAAACTGGTTATTTATAAAGTCTTCGGAAGAATAAAACCTCGAGATAAAATTTTGAAAGCTAAGTAGTGTAACGAACACTCAAAGGTAAACACATTTATTTCCGCTGAAATGAGACGGTGTGTTACCTACTGACAAACCGGCCCAATCTACTTCTTTAATCACCAACTCCTCCATATAGATAAGAATTCAACAATTAAACACAAAGATACTACCGAACAGTACATAAGGAGTTTTAGAAAGTAAGTTACACGTGTCCTCTCACACTAAGAGAGTGTGTATCTTCTGGGTTTCCCGCAGACACAGTTCTGCTGCGGTACAGATAACAGATGCACCACAGTGAAATGACGAGACAACAGGAAACGTACCCTAAAGTTGAAGTACGGGGCAGTAAGACTGTTGTGGGAAAAACGTCTCAATTGCACACAGATTCGACATTTCACCACGGATCTAAGACTATATATGCACCGCAATATTTTGTCCATCCGTAGTGACATAGTGCGAAAATTTTCCCGAGGCCACGCAGACGTGTGTGATGCTGATTGCGAAGTCTAGACCTTGCACCATTTGATTTCAATCTTTTCGGCAAACTGAAAGAATATCCGGGGAAAGAGATTTTCTAGTGACAAGTACGTTCACGCAACCCTTCTCATATAGCTCAGTGACCAAGGATTAGGTTTCTATCCTCTTGGAATGGAACGATTATTTTGGCTCTCAGAAAATTGTTAACAGCGACCTGGTAACTATGTTTAAAAATAGTGGCCGGCCGGTGTGGCTGAGCGATTCTAGGCGCTTCAATCTGGTACCACGCGACCGCTACGGTCGCAGGTTCGAATCCTGCCTCGGGCATGGATGTGTGTGATGTCCTTAGGTTAGTTAGGCTTAAGTAGTTCTAAGTTCTAGGGGACTGATGACCTCAGATGTTAAGTCCCATAGTGCTCAGAGCCATTTGAACCATTACAAATAGTGTCGTGAGTCTGTGGCACTTTGAAGTATACTGCAGCGTTCAATAAAAGTTGGTTGTCCTGACGAAATACTGTGTATATTACTTTTTGAAATCCTTACGAAGTGGGCTCGCTCACAGCAACCTTGTGTTCTGAATGACAGTAATCTGCCGCAGTCGTTGCGTTGCTTGTTTCAGAACGTGATTTTCCTCCTACGTCACAGTTTGAGCTGAGTTACCATTTCCAGTTCTTTCTTCTCACAAGTCATGTTCCTCTCAGTACCTGCTGTTAACAGTTATCTGTGACAATTCAAAACGTTCATTACATGTAAACTCACAGCATCCACTGCACACAACTAACGGCTTTGTAGACCACAAATGACGAACAGAAATAGTCATACATTGTGCCGAAAAGCTACATGTTTCTGTGATGGCTGAAAATATACACTAACGAAAATCGAGGATGTCGATAATTCTACACACCCACATAAAGTAATACGTACGCTGTCTGGCAGCAGCATTTCAACCAAGTTTTTTTTCTGATTCTTATCTACATCTATATCTACGCCTGCATCAACATAGATACTCCGCAAGACACCGTAAGGCGAGTGGTGGAGGGTACCCTGTACCACTACTTGTTATTTCCCCTCCTGTTCCACTCACAAATAGAGCGAGGGAAAAACGACTGTCTGTACGTCTCCGTAAGAGGCCTAATTTATCGTATCTTATCTTCGTGGCTCTTATGCGTGATGTATGTTGGCGGGAGTAGAATCTTTCGGCAGTCAGCTTCAAATGCTCGTTCCCTAAATTTTCTTAGCAGTGTTTCCCGAAAATAACGCCACCTTCCGTCCAGAGATTCCCATTTGAGTTCCCGAAGTATCTCCGTAGCACTTACGTTCAGTTCGAACGTACAGGTAACAAATCTAGCAGCCCAGCTCTGATCTGATTCGATGTCTTCCTTCTATCTGACGCCGTACGGATCCCAAACACTTCAGCAGTACTCAATAAACTACATCAGCGTAATATATGAAGTCTCCTTTACAGGTGAACCACTCTTTATTAAAATTCCCCTAATAAACGGAAGTTGACCATTTGCCTTACATACCACAGTTTTCACACCCTCGTTCCACCTCATATCGTTTTGCAACGTTACGCCCAGATATTTCATTTGTCACAACAACTGCAAAAAAAAAAAAAAAAAAAAAATTGTGTGTGAATTCTTAAGGGACCACCCTACTGAGGTCATCGGTCCCCAACAACTGCAAATTTTTTGTAAGACGTCTTGTATCTTCCTACAGTCACTCAACTTTAACACGGTATCATCAGTTAACAATGGAGACTGCTACCCACCCTGACCGCCAAATCATTTATGTACAGTCGTGGACAAAACAAGCGAGACCCCTCGCCTTTTCGTTATGCTGATCCGAACAGCTTTAAAGTCTGCTACACAGCATAACAAGCAGGGCGACGAAGTGCTACCAACATACTATGCACAGGCGTGAAATTGAAAAACTATCCGGACTTTGTCAGACTGTTTTCAATCATGTGTAAGACTATATTAATTATGATTAGAGTGTTAAACACAACACGTAAATATAAGAAATAAATGAAAGAAGAAACGCTAATTAGTATGAACTGTACCAATAAAAATGAATTTCAGCTTGTCGAGGTAACATAACTGTTTTAGTAAGACGAAGTACCCCAGATCGTTACAAATTAGCAAAATATTATGCGCATTCAGCCGCGAAACGGTCTGTGTCAACGTTCAGACCAGTCATACTGGATTACCGTTGCTGACCTTCAATGGAAGTGTGCAAATTTAGCAGTGCGTGAAGATTCGTAACGAAATTCAGTTAAAAATCATTCAGTGCCACACTTAAGTCAATTCAGTTATTGACAGAAGCGGAAAATGTAGGCAGTAACCAGTATGAAATTCTACAAGTGTTTCATATTGACATCCACAGGGCGCCGGTACAGAATAAAGGTAGCAATAAAACGCATTGGGGGCGCGAGAATTTCATAAAATTGCTTTACTGATAGTCTATCTGCCTTCATCGACATTAGAACCGAAAACAAACCAGACCTCCTTTGCAGTAGCAAACACCTTTCACTACGCTAGCAGACAACCCTAGCAAACAGCCCTCTATTATTACCCCAGACGTGAATAGGCCGGCAATTTCGCAATGAAAATGGCAAAATGATCTGCAGTTTCTACTGCATAGAGCTTTCTGGACTCAAAAACATAAATTTTCTGCCTTTATGTCACCGCTTATGTGACAATCATTCGGCATTTTTATCGAAATAAGAAAATACTGTTATAAGCGAGTAAATTTAGTAGGATAATTCTGCACCACCCCAGGAAATAAATGGCTACATAGCTGCCAAACGTATTCTACAATGTTTCAAATTCTCTATTAGACTTTCCATAGCCAGAAAACGTTCATTAACCGAAGTGTTTCTTAAGCTGGGAATGCTCACACTTCTAAAACGCGGTGGCATTAATACTAGGATCTGAATTACCACGTGTATAGGCAAATGGATTTTATTTGCATTCCTGTAAACGTGTTTTAGATCGAAAGCGTAGCTACGATTAATATGCTGATGTATCGAGCGCAACTAGAACATTTCGAATAAAGATTAGGGGGAATTATTTATGCGGCTCTCATCTTCAGTAACTGTCGTAGCTATTTTCGTTGTTAGGATTTCGTCACCTAAATCGGTAAAAATGGAACCCTACTAGTCTAACTTCCTTGACCGTCAATCTGTCAAAAATGGTTAAAATGACTCCAAGCACTATGGGACTTTACATCTGAGGTCATCTGTCCCCTAGACTTAAAAGTACTTAAACCTAGCTAACCTAAGGACATCACACACATCCATGCCCGAGACAGGATTCGAACCTGCGACCGTAGCAGCAGCGTGGTTCCGGACTGAAGCACGTAGAACCGCTCGCCCACAGCAGCCAGCCGTCTACCCAACCCTTAAAACCCGTTTACCTCGAGTACTTGTAGACGTAATAACCAGAAAAGTATCGCACTTCTTGCGGTATACGTTCCTTTGGTGGTGTAAAAAAATGAGTTTCTACGTCAACACAATTTAAAGATACGGCCGTTTATGTAAAGAAAATTTGCAAGAAAAGTCAAGAAATGGCTCTAAGAAATATGTGACCAAACTGCTTAGGTCATCAATCTTCTAGACCTAGAACTACTTATACCTACTTAACCTAAGGACATCACACACATCCATGCCCGAGGTAGGATTCCAACCTGCGACTGAAGCAGCCGTGCGGTCCGTGATTTGATGCCGTTGAACGCACTGCTAACCCGCGCCGGCAAGCTGTTAATATCATCTGGTGTTGCTAAAAAGTTATTCACTTCTGGTGAATGATTTTCTGCGCAGTTCATTTAAGATAGAATAACTAAAATATATTTGATGTTACCGAAGAGGATGGACTCCTAATTCATTTCCCCTTGTCTTTATTTATGTGGTTAAATTCGCAGTCTGAGCACACTTACTATCCATAACCACACCTTAGCGCCAAGTCATAGTCACAGATATGCGAATACAACACATTGGCTTATACTTGAGGTATTTCGTTTCCCAAGAAGTGGTAGCAGACGATGCTGTAGCGTCTTCGAAGCGCGAGCTTCGCCAGTGTTAGCTATCTCAGCACATTAGCTTAGCGAACGTTATCTTCCTGCTGCTAGTCTAATGGACAGTGGCAACACCGTAGAATACATTTGACAACTATGTGACCATTGATTTACATTCTTGAGTGGTTCATAATTATGTTAGTAAACCCACTCGATATTTTTATGTCCTTTAATTTACATGTGCTATATGATTCGCACTGAAGACGTAGGGAATGTATTCCATTTGGTCCAGGAAGCACGTTCCAATAAAAATTGCTGCTTACATTGACATTTACGTTGCGAATTGGTCGTCTTATCCATCACATGGACAACGAGGATGCCCTGTTTTGCTACAGTTGTTTCATAGCTGAGTTGGTGGCGTTGCCTGTTTACATACTGCGCATGTAACACACAATAAAAGCATTGGATGCCTACAGTGATCAGTCTACTTGAAAACCGTTTGTTGTCATCGTTATTTATGTAAATCTATAAATATGTAATCTATTAATATTTCTTCTTGTATGTCTGGGACCCACTCCTCGACTTTTCGAGTTCCGACAACACCATACAATGTGAAACATTTAATGTTGTGCTACAGTTTACTGATGCTTGCCACAATAACGGCTATTCGAATTAGTTCTGTAACTGACACTACCTTCCAGGATGCTCCCTCCTAGAAGGAACTTTCACACTATACTTTACCACGTAAAAATTTCCTCCAAACAATGGGAACACTTCACAATTTAGGCAGAGCACAATCTCTTGTAAAACATTCAGCGTTCATTACATATACCTCCAAACACGCACTACTCTCGGATTATAGGAAGTCAGCCATTCTCACAATGAAGGAAGAACTTGTGGATTACACAGCCTTACACAGTATGACGCCATATGTGCGAAAATTCCGCTGACAAACCCGCCACATGCCTTACCTGCTGTTTTAAAAAGGCACCACTGAATCAGAAGCAGTTTTACTGTCTGAGCATGGTGTACGCAATGTCACTACAGGACTTTTATGAAAGACTGACGCTTCAGGAAGGAGAAATTAGGAGTTAGAGCCTCTATGATCAGGCATAGTTGAATAAAATCGTTCTTGATAAAAGGGCACATAGTAAGATTCGTGTGCCTTTAAGTGCGTTGCATAATAAATATATTTTTCTCTAAAGTATTGATATTTTAACACATGGAATAGTTTTCAAAATCGTCTCTAGACAATACAGGTACGGAAAACGTGTGAGCTACCAATAAAAATCTAAATGTCGTGTGACTAGGGCCTTCCGTCGGGTAGACCGTTCGCCGGGTGCAAGTCTTTCGATTTGACGCCACTTCGGCGACTTGCGCGTCGATGAGGATGAAATGATGATGATTAGGACAGCACAACACCCAGTCCCTCAGCAGAGAAAATCTCCGACCCAGCCGGGAATCTAACCCGGGCCCTTAGAATTGACATTCTATCGCGTTCACCATTTTTTTTTCTTTGCATGTTGTTCGGTATCGTTCGTTGAGTTTGGTCTTCGCGGACGTCACAAGACATCCATTCACGTTGATCGTTGATTCCTTTACTCAGTTCTTTATTACAGAGGGCGAGCAGCACTCTGACCGAACACGCTGAGCTACCGTGCCGTCACCACTCAGCTACTGTACAAGGGGCGGACTGAGCTACGAATGCATACAACGCATTGTGTAGTTGCTCCATAGAAGTTTGGGACCATGAAGTTTTCTCTCTTAAATGCTGAAAATGACGCCTTAACAGCAGGCAAAAGTCTCAAAGGTGTAAGTTTCTCAACAAATAACTAAAGTCCTGGATTATATTACTGAGATCAAGCAATAGAGTAAGAATCTATCGAACCCATTACATTCCTGTGTGTGTGATATCAGGCTAAGCTTCCCATAAAAAAAACTCCGTCAACATCGCAAAGCGAGTCTCCAAAGTAGTGTTGCTGCCCAGGTGCAGTTTAGCATAAGAACGAATGCGTTACATGTTGCTTACAGTGCCTTCATATGTCGTTGAACAGTGGAGGATTCTACGATGGCACGAGACACAAAATGTGATGTTAACTGATGATGCCTTCATAGGTTGTTGAACAGCGGAAGTCGTTACGTACGGACGAGCCACTAAATGTGATGTTAATCACGACTGTTGTGTGTGGACCTGCCATATTCAAACCAAATAGTAATTACTACTACAGAAATAGTAAAATTTTGTCTGAGGCACCAATTAAATTGTCTGGCGGTTATTAGTTTGAGCTCGGAATGTTTCTCTCGAAAGTTAAGCACCTGACTTAGCATCTAGAGGCTAGACATCAGCAGTTACAAGTCTGACATATTTGGATGACTCTTCGGTGGCTGACCAGCGGAATTTGTCCACGTAATTTAAGTGTGATTGAGTTCCAATGGGTAACAGTATTCATTCGTCAGAGGTATATGGTTTGCCTATCAACTATTATCAATTTATGTCTTTTTCTGTGAAAGATGAATACTTAGGAACACATCGCGTCTGCGATATTCAAAACATAGCTCGACAATTCGTCGGGGTTTTCAGTTTTCTATTCGTTGAAAGATATCGAACACCTTCTACACATTTTCTGAAAGTTTCTCGATGAGGGAGAGCACTACATAATAAACATTTTCATTATTAACGCTCAGTTTAACAGCCGAGTTTTACTCACCATTTTCACCCGCTGCATACATCTGGACGGAGACCTGTGAACAGAACATAACAGTTAATTATTTCATAATCAAAAATTAGATATAAATTAGGTAATAATGTTACGTATACAAAAACTGAATGTTAAATTTAGTGAAAGCAAGTAAGCACCTACAAGTGATTACCGAATTAGGAGCAGTTCTGAGAAAGAGTTTATTGCAACATTGTTTGCTGAAACTTCTTCAGGAACAGAGCATTGTGTCTCATAACAAGTGGGACCACACTTCTAAACATTATTATACATAAACCACGTACATACAATCGATTTCAAAATGTATAAATGTTAGTTTGAAAAAAGCAATTAATACTTAGAAAAGAACAGATATCTGATGAAGAATTGGGACTCTGTACGCGTGTTGATGACCGCACAGTTGAGCGCCCCACAAAACAAACATCATCACATAAAGCAGACTCATAACTCGAGAATCGAATTTTACATTGAGTGACTTAAACATTGGTTAAAATCAGAAGAGTGAGAATAACAAAACAGCTGAATGTTCTATGTATATTCACCTCGATGTTGTTGATATTTGAGAACATTATTCTGCTGTTTCATTTGGTATGAAGAAACATATTTGCTGCTGAACTGGCTTGATGGAAGGCGAAAAAGAGGCACACGACTGTGAGGTGCAGAATAGAGATGCAGTATGTATTGGCAACTTACTGATCCTTTGCATATACAGACATCGTCAAGAGCAACTATATTAGCGAAGAGACTTGTTGTGCAGAAGGATTTGGATTAATTCCTGCACTACTAATATATTATACTAGAACTGACATGTGATTACATTTCCACGCAATTTGGGTGCATAGATCATGAGAAATCAGTACCCAGAACAACCACCTCTGGCCGTAATAACGGCCTTGATACGCCTGGGCATTGAGTCAAACAGAACTTGGATGGCGTGTACAGGTACAGCTGCCCATGCAGCTTCAACACGGTACCACAGTTCATCAAGAGTAGTGACTGGCGTATTGTGACGAGCCAGTTGCGCGGCCACCATTGACCAGACGTTTTCAATTGGTGAGAGATCTGGAGAATGTGCTGGCCAGGGCAGCAGTCGAACATTTTCTGTATCCAGAAAGTCCCGTACAGGACCTGCAACACGCGGTCGTGCATTATCCTGCTGAAATGTAGGGTTTCGCAGGGATCGAATGAAGGGTAGAGCCACGGGTCGTAACACATCTGAAATGTAACGTCCACTGTTCAAAGTGCGGTCAATGCGAACAAGAGGTGACCGAGACGTGTAACCAATGGCACCCCATACCATCACGCAGGGTGATACGCCAGTATGGCGATGACAAATACACGCTTCCAATGTGCGTTAACCGCGATGTCGCCAAACACGTATGCGACCATCATGATGCTGTAAACAGAACCTGGATTCATCCGAGAAAATGACGTTTTGCCATTCGTGCACCAAGGTTTGTCGTTGAGTACACCATTGCAGGCGCTCCTGTTTATGACGCAGCGTCAAGGGTAACCGCACACATGGTCTCCGAACTGATAGTCGATGCTGCTGCAAACGTCGTCGAACTGTTCGTGCAGATGGTTGTTGTCTTGCAAACGTCCCCATCTGTTGACTCAGGGATCGAGACGTGGCTGCACGACCCGTTACAGCCATGCGGATAAGATGCCTGTCATCTCGACTGCTAGTGATACGAGGCCGTTGGGATCCAGCACGGCGTTTCGTATTACCCTCCTAAACCCACCGATTCCATATTATGCTAACAGTCATTGGATCTCGACCAACGCGAGCAGCAATGTCGCGATACGATAAACCGCAATCGCGATAGGCTACAATGGTACGCATTTCTCCTTCTTACACGAGGCATCACAACAACGTTTCACCAGGCAACGCCGGTCAACTGCTGTTTGTGTATGAGAAATCGGTTGGAAACTTTCCTGATGTCAGCACGTTTTAGGCGTCGCCACTGGCGCCAACGTTGTGTGAATGCTCTGGAAATTTAATCATTTGCATATCACAGTATATTCTTCCTGTCGGTTAAATTTCACGTCTGTGGCACGTCATCTTCGTGGTGTAGCAATTTTAATGGCCAGTAGAGTAACTTCAAAGATACAAGTTAATTATTAATTTGGTTTAAAATTCATTCGCTGTGTCGCAGATTAAATGTGGAAATCAAATATAAAGGCGGACACTTCTCTCAGATATAGGATGGCCATAGATTTGTTGCATTGCATTTCTTGTGACTGACGTAACCGAAACTGTATGCAGAGGAATAAGGTGACGAATGTAGGTCTACATATTTTCCAAGAAAATATATATCATCTCGGTTTTCCAACTGCGGACCAGTATGCATAGCTGTAATGTGCTGACGTTCGTTTCCATTTGAGTTGTGGCAAATAACACTGATTATGTGCAGAATAAAATGTACTCCCAGAGAAACTGAGTATTACTGAAACATTATAAAAACTGAACCAGTAAAAAGAATTGAAGGCTGTAGTAGGGTAACTATTTATAATCCGATCAAACGAACGTTCTGGGTACTGTTGGCAGCAACTGAGCCATGTTATGCTCTGTAGGTACGTCGTTTTCCCATAATATACAGCAATAAGCGCAATTTTTTGACGGTTAGCTGTATTCATATTTGTAAAGAAAGAAGCAGAAAGTGTAAAGGTGGGCAGCCTGCACCGCCAGTAGCTGCAAAATAGGCCTCTAGTCTTCCAGACACTCATTCCGCTTGATTGTGAAATAAATACGAGTACACAGTACAGAGCTACATAGTATTGATGTACATGGGATATGAACAGGTGGGATACCACATTCCATAGTGTTATGGTAAGTAATGACTGAAAGTCTTTATAAACGAACAATTTCGCGACGAATTAGGCGACGTAAACAGCTGCACAAAATGCGATGTCTGTCCCTAGACGTGTGCGCAGTCACGTAACTTCCATCTACTTTCACACTTACATGAAATTTCCAGTTCAATTAAAATGTCAGGGAATAGCAGCAAGCCATTTTCCCACGGAGTAATACCCGTTTCAGTACAACAGATTGTACCATATATCTTAGACGTAGGGCGTGCAGCAGTTGAAATTTCTCCATGATAACGTCAGTGTCACTAATAATGTTATTCACCCATGATGAATGAAACCAAAATCCCTTCTCCACCAGTGCTACATAACATGATTATTAATTGTTCAGTTCTGACGTAGAAAAGCCGTAAGGGAACATGTGTAAAATGGATTAGTGGTTTATTATGAAAACCATGGCTTATTATGAAACTGGAATAGCATTTACATATTTGTACATACATTTGAACTATATAAGAACTGATGGAGGCCGTAAAATGGCTTAATATTGAGGAGTTTTCAAACATTACAGCTCGTGGCCCGATCCGAGGAGAATGAACTCTATATTCATCAGTCAGCGATGTGAAACGTTTGCTAACTACTGACTATTCAAGTGCTAATTTCAATTCAGAGTGGCATTAACATCGTGGTGATAATAAACGTAATATACAATTGCTTTCATGACTCAACTTAAGAATGCAAAAATTATTATCCATTTATCATTAAACGTAACGTTTCCGCATACAGACGGATTGACTTACGCCCATAGCTGGGAAACTGACTATTAAGCATGACAGTAATGTGACTACGATATTTTAGAGAGATAAATAACCTCACTTCACAAGTGAGGCATCATGCTAATTACGTTTAACACTGCCACTAACCTCTATAATGGCCCTAATTCGGCGAGGAAGAGAATCCAGAAGTTTTTTGAGCTATGCTATTAAAGCTGAAGCCACTCATTAGTGATTATATCACATTTACCTAACGAACTGCAGGGATGTCGTTTGCTACGCTTTTACAAATAGTCCCTGACATTTCTGTTGGATTAAGATCGGCCGATTTAGCTGGCCAATAGGGAAGCGATACGTGCCTTAGTGATCGTGTAACTAGAAGCATATGCTTGTAGATCTCTCAGCACGACTCTTGTCATCTTGGACCATAGGATTGTCGACAGTGTTCTCATCACCCAAACGTAGAGAAAAGACCAACACTTGGTAACAAAGAATGTTGAAATAAACATCCTGATTCATGTTCACGATTACTTGAATCAGTGACCCAAGTCATGCTGCGAAATAAACAATCACAATAGATCACAGTTCCTCCTCCGGGCTTAAGTAAACCGTTCTTGCGGACTAAACAACTTATCTGACGGCCTGTGCACTGCGAATTGCATCAAATGAAAAGAGACAAGAGTTCACGTAAGTCAGTTACTGTCCAGTGGAGTTTTATATTACACTGTGAGCAGCAGTCTTTTCCTATTTACCGATTCCAAATGTTCGTGACGTGCAATTTCGTTCGTAATGTTTCCTCGGCTGCTGGAAGAGGTGCTTTCATTGACAGCAGCAATGCCTGCCTATAGGGTTGGATCGTCGAAGGCGTGACTCTCGTCTCCAGTAGCTGTCGGTTACAATCTGTCTACAATAGTTGTTACGCCATGTTGCATGGCTATGACTCGTACACTATTCCTTGTAGACACTTTGAACAGTCGGAGTGGATACAACATGATACTCCTTTCTGCCATTCTCTCAAGTCTCTACTCAGACCCATCTTGCTTCACCGATTTCATGCAATCGACTGGCAAATGCAAACAAATTCACTGCCATGACTTATGGGTTTATATCTGCGGTGAAGGGTTACAAGACCGGTTAGTGCCACCCACAACGCCCCAAAGCGCCAGTGTGCTCTTTTAAGGGGTGCCTAATATTTACCACGGTGAGATTACGAGGACTATTCGGAAAGTAAGGAAACCACAGTGAAAATCAAAACTGTTTTATTTGCAACAGTTAGATACACCTTCCACCTACTCCTCTACACTGTCGCCGCTCAGATTTAGACATCTGTCGTAGAGTTGTACCAACTTTTCAATTCCATCGTTATAGAAGATAGCCGCCAGTACTTTTCTACAATTTTCTACTCTGGACTGCAGATCGTTGTCTGTGATGAAATAGTCTTCATAGCCAGCGGTTCATTTGAGCAGAGATGAACCTCAGGGGTAGGCAATTACAGGATGTATCGTAGGTGATCAAACACTTCCCATCGAAAACGCTGCAGGAGCATCTTCATTGCCCCTGCACAGTGCGACCGAGAATTGTCATGTAGAACGAACTGCATCACAGTTATGTTATGTGGATTGCATAGCTTCAGGCGAAATCTTTCGCCAGGCCCTCATACTTGGCGGGAGACGCTAATTTCTAGCCATCTTTACGTTCTCACTGTGAGCTCAGAACTGAAAAGAGTGACATGATGCGATCGACGGGCGTACTAGGCACAGTGCCCAACGCATCTGTGCAAAGCTTCATCAGATTTTCACTGTATTTTCCATTTCGCGACCGATCGTTCCTTGCTTTCCGAATAATCCTCCTATAAAAAATATACTGTACTGTAATCTGTGCCATTTAATGCGACAGTTAAAACTAGGACAGTAAAACAATTTTCAATTCAGCTTCTCTTTGTTTGCGTGAAAAAGATCGCAAAGAAATGTATATACATAGTAGGTGATAAAACTACAAATTACGATATCCTCTGGGTAGACAGGGTGGTCATAAATACACTGAAAAGCTTCTGAAGGTGTTGCTAGGTAGGTTTTGCTGAGACATAAGTGTTCAGGACAGAAATCGATACATTACGCCGTTTCGAAGTTAATTACAACCGAAGTCAAGACACAAAGGAATGAACGACATTTATCTGCGTAGTGAGCATTGATTTACATCAATGGGGAATGTTGAAAAATTGTGTCGGACTGGAATTCGAGCCCAGGCCTCCTGCTTACGAGGCAGATGTTCTGACCATCAAACAATCTAGACACAGTGATCAGCGCAACTGCACGGACAACACTAGCTCGCCTCCCATCTGATTCTAATTCTCAACTTAACTACACACCACTGACATAGTGCCCTTACCTATTGATTGTCCCCATTACTCGAGGCGTTTCGCCGATTCCCGCCTGAGTTCGGACGTGGTGCGCCTCTGTGCTGAAGGGATCGTTGGATAGTCTCACCTTAATCGTATATGTGATGTATCTTCTTTCGGATATGTCCGAAAGAAATGGCAGTCAGCTTTTGGCGGTGGTACGGTCGGACGTGTGAGTGTGTTCCGCAGCAAGGCGCAGCTAGTTGCTGTACAGCTGCCGTAATCACGTGCAGTCGTTTACCTTACGATACACCGTGGAAAACAACAACCACAAAGCGACATTGAGATCAACTTTTTGTCTCTATTCCGCCTGTCTCAAGGCGCCTGATGTTTAAAGATTCCTGTGCGACAAAGCGAAGATGTCGCCGAACGATGTCATAGGACTCCATCTTTTCCATAGTCTGTAGTACTGTCTGAATGAAAATGACTGACCAATCGGCATGTGACAAGATTGTAAGAGTGGCCCACCGTGGACTACCCTTCTGTCACTCCTACGACCCGACTCCGTTGAGCATGAAGGTCATGGTGTCAGAACGATCAGAGTACTATCGTTCGAACTCCCTGCGAACAATGTGATCCAGGCCCTCTGACCCTTCGGTACGGTCATCGAACACGTTGCCGAAGAGTGGGCACAGTTCAGGTCACACCTGTCTTGAACGGTGTCTGATAAGTTCGCATCAAACTGTGAAGCCGTGTACCCATCTTCCTCCGGACAGGAGGTTGCAGGACCAAAATTTTGTACGTTGATGAAACACGTATATGCTTTGGTTGCGGGAAAGAGGGCCATCTACGGTCAGAATGCGTTCAACGACGTGTTGAGCAACTTCCTCTTACGGACGTGCCAACCCTGATCAGCACGATGGTCCCGACGTATGTGGCGGCACTCCCCGGACGTCGTTGCTGTCACTAACAACGAGCAGGCCACCTTACGGCCATCCTACCCTTCACACAACGGAACACAGTTTCTTCACAGTCGTCACAAGAACCCCCTACCTTCAGAGAAAACCATATGGATACAATACAGTCCCCGCACATAGGGAAGTGGGAACTTATGACTTACGATCCACGGCACCTCATACAGAGATGGCACCACAATCCTGCACCGATAACCGATAGAGCTTCGACCCACACTGTGGAACAAGGGATGGTGACGTCCGTCAAGGCGACGCTCCACTGCTTCTGACGATGGGAAAACCCGCTAGCAGCACCAACACGCTATACAAGTTCGCAAAGCTCAGTACCAATATAGTAGGCAACATATCGAAGTTTCAACTCCGGCACCACCATCCTGCGCCGATAACCAATAAAACTTCCACCCACACTGTGGAACAAGGTATGGTGACGTCTGTCAACGCTACGCTCCACTGCTTCTGACGATGGGAAAACCCGCTAGCAGCACCAAAACGCTATACAAGTTAGCAAAGCTCAATACCAATATAGTACGCAACATATCGAAGTTTCAACTCCTTCGCAATATGCTCATGGAATCAGAAGTTGACGTCACCGTTCTGCAAGAGGTTTGTCTCACTACCATTCCTACTCTGTACGGATTCGAGTTGTTTTCCGTAGTCGGCAGTCACACAGGGTGCGGCGTGGCTCTATACATTCTGCAAGTTATCGAGGTCACAGATGTGGTTGTTCTCTTATCCAGACCGGGTGTGGCCCTTTCACTATTTGATACCCAGGTCATCAGTTTATAGCTTCTTTAAGGTCCACACTCCGACGTCAACGAACTATGTTCTATACGAAACGAATAAGCCAGCCGCTGTGGCCGAGCGATTCTAGGCGCTTCTGTTTGGAACCGCGCTGCTGCTACGGTCGCAGGTTCGAATCCTGTCTCGGGCATGGATGTTCGTGATGTCCTTAGGTTAGTTAGGTTTAAGTAGTTCTAAGTCTAGGGGACTGATGACCTCCGATGTTAAGTCCCATAGTGCTCAGAGCCATTTGAACGAAACGAATAGGGTCATTTTTGCGGGGCGATACGACCGTTACGTCGTAGGAGGTGATTTCAACTATCCTCCACCTGAAGGGCCAGATTAGTAGCTACTCAACATGTACAGCCTGACATGCGTTGGTAGATGGTTTTCGTCTTACTGATGCGTGGGAGGTCATACACGGCGACACCCCTGGCTGCACCCACCACACAAGCAATTCAACAACTCGACTCGATGGGATTTATGTTTCTGCAACCCTTCGAGCGGTTGTGCCCTCCACGGAAATATGGCCTCTGAACTTTTCCGACCACTGCGCTTTCATCTGCACTTTATTCCTGCCGCCACAACCAGCTTGGTGCGGCCGAGGTGCCTGGAAGCTCAATACCTCTCTTCTTCACGACCCGGTTTGTCGAAAATGCATCACTGCTTCATTGAGCTCGCGCGAGCAACGTCTTCCTTGGCACCCATCGACGGTGCTGTGGTGGATGATTTGTGTGAAGCCGGTGATCAAGAGGGAGTTTATCTAATGCGATAGAAAAGCGGTAGTGTGACACCGGAATACTACGCATTCCTATTACACAGTCTTATGTGAACGTGTAGGTCTCCCACGTGAACGCCAACGTATCAAAGCCAAACTTCTGTCCCTTCAACACAACGAACTACGAGGTATGGTGGTGCGGTCTCGCAGTCAAGAAGCCACTGATGAGGAGCCTCCATTCATGCTTCATGTCACATTCGACCTGCGTCGTCGACGTCGCTCTCTCGTCTCTACCCTTACCACTCAGGCTGCAAACCGTGTCAGTACTCAAGCAGCAGTCGTCTCTGTCTTCGCTGATCATTAACAACATTTTTACGATGGCGAACCGGCTTGGCAGCCGTTTCTGACAATGTTCTCCAACTCCTCACCCACACCATTCACAATATGGAGGCGGCACCCTTGGTGATAGCGATCACAGCGGACGAGGTGATGGACGCGATCGCCAAAGGCGTGGCGAACAAATCCTCAGGCCCCAGCGCACCTTCAGCATATGATGCTTCCACGTTAGACAGAGATGACCCAGGAGTTGTTCAATCGTTCCTACCAAGTATCGTAAGACTTTGTCAATGGCGTTCTCAAACCGATGCCCAAACAGACAGGAGAAACAGACATCACCAACTTTCGCCCTGTCACATTACTCAGAGCGGATTATAAAATCTACGTGATTCTCTTCGCAGCGCGCATGCGTGCGGTGTTACCTGCAGTACTTTCTCCAGAACAAATATTTCGATGTGTCGGGATACCCTCCAATGGGCACAGGTGAATGTCTGGACCCTACTGCACTGGCCGCGTGCGGCCGCCTCCGTGCGGCACTGGTGTAGATAGATTTCAACAGCCCCTTCGACCGGGTCAGCCAAAATGTTCTCTTTTCAGTGGGGAGACGCATGGGGTTCCCCCTACCTTTAGTAGACGCTATTCGCCGTTTAATTTACGATGCCACGTCCATGATCCACATGAACGGTAGATTTACGTATTCCGATGAACAGTTCCTCACCATCCCTCCATTACTGAGGAGTATCCATCCTCCTACGTTCTTGACACATGTATGATCATTCTGGGACGGTATGGTGTATCCAGTGTCCAGGCCGGCGACTTGAATGTGTGCAGGGGGACCTGCACGATCGAATGCATGTTTTTTATGTTATTTATTTACTTGTTTCCCGAATTCAGATTTAAGTTCGTGTGTTTGGCTGTCCGTCATATTGCGGACCAATTCTTGTCTCGTCGGTCTATATTTCAAAAAATACATGAAAACAATAGATGAAATGAAATAAAAACTAAAAAATACATTGTTGTCGTTACCTTGACCTAATTTCTGCCGCGTCACCTCCGTCGTATTGGGTAGGGGGTGGGTACGTTGCGGCCAGGTCTCGGCTTGCGACACCTGCCCACTTCGCCCTCCTAGCCTCCCCGTCACGACTCACTTTTTGTGATAAAAAACAAAAGTAATCAGAGCATCTGTATAGTAAACAGGACACCCTGGTTCGATTCCCGGTCCGCCACAAAATTTTCAACTTACCCCATCGACGTAAAGCAGTGCCCACTACGCAGCTGAATGTCGTTCATTCCTTTGTTGCGTCTTGATTTATGATGGCTGCAGGATCAAAATGGTTCGAAAGACCAGACACCATATACTCGAATATGACACTGAAGTTAGCCACTCAGGCTGTTGCACGCGCAAATTCTAGCACCCCGCCAGAGACAGTGTCGCCAAACTTATTCTTGGTTTGGTTTTCTAAAAACGAACAAGAGGGCGACACAAAAATTAGACATGCGACGGCAGAAAGTATGGATCCCGAGCCAAAGGCTGAGCAGTCTCGCATGCTGTCGTCTGTGTTATGAGAACAATTGGCACTAATTGGATCTGACGGGCCACTTGAATTTGCACCGCAACGGCCTGATTGGATAACTTCAATGCCAGTTAACTCGGAAACGGCGCAACGTATAGAATATTTTCCTGAACAATTATATCTCAGCACAACCTACCCTGTAACACACATAGAAGTTATTCAGACTGCTTCTTTTCATTTTGGCAAGCTGACAGGAAACATCTGTAATACACATATCAAAAAAAGTTTTGCATCACCCCGGTTTCCAGAACTCCTGCAGATAGACTGTGGGTATTGTATCACAGACACAGCCCCTTTGACTGTTCAGAGATGTCACTAAACCCGCCCAAAGATGTAGACAATGATGCATGAGCAGCGCCTATGAGACAGAGGGAGTCCGACAGCCGATCAGTTGTAGTCATTCCACCAGGAAGGAGCTACACGGCTCATGTTGTCTGTAGTTCACCCATGCCTAGACGGTCAATACCGCGGTTCGATCGCGTCCGCATTGTTACTTTGTGCGAGGAAGGGCTCTCAACAAGGGAAATGTCCAGGCGTCTCGGAGTGAACTAAAGCGATGTTGTTCGAACATGGAGGAGATACAGAGAGACACGAACTGTCGATGACATGCCTCGTTCAGACCGCCCTAGGGATGACCACTACGTACGGATTATGAGTCGCAGGGACCTTGAACCATGACAGCAACGTCGCCATGTTGGATAATGCTTTTCGTGCAGCCACAGGACGTCGTGTTACGACTCAAACTGTGCGCAGTAGGCTGCATGATGCACAGCTTCACTCCCGAAGGCCATGGTGAGGTCTGTCTTTGCAACCACGACACCATGCAGCACGGTACAGATGGGCCCAACAACATGCTGAATGGACCGCTCAGGATTGGCATCACGTCCTCTTCACCGATGAGTGTCGCATATGCCATCAACCAGACAATCGTCAGAGACGTGTTTGGAGGCAACCCGGTCAGGCTGAACGCCTTAGACACACTGTCTAGCGAGAGCAGCAAGGTGGAGGTTCCCTGCTGTTTTGGGCTGGCATTATGTGGGGCTGACGTGCGCCGCTGGTAGTCATGGAAGGCGTCGTTACGGCTGTACGATACATGAATGCCATCCTCCGACCGATAGTGAAACCATATCGACAGCATATTGGAGAGGCATTCATCTTAATGGACGACAATTCGCGCCCCCATCGTGCACACGTTGTGAATGACTTCCTTGACGATAACGACATCGCTTGACTAGAGAGGACAGCATGTTCTTCAGACATGAACCCTATCGAACATGCCTGGGGTAGATTGAAAAGGCCGGCCGCAGTGGCCGAGCGGTTCTAGGCGCAGGTTCTAATCCTGCCTCGGGAATGGATGTGTGTGATGTCCTTAGGTTAATTAGGTCCAAGTAGTTCTAAGTTCTAGGGGACTGATGACCTCAGATGTTAAGTCCCATAGTGCTCAGAGCCATCTGAACCAATACTCATGTTTATTAATTGTAGTACTTACCCACAAACGTCGTTTGCCACCACTGTCGACAGAAGAGTGACTGAAGCGTTGTTGTGTGTGGACGGCAAGGTGCCATAAGTCGCTGGAAACATCTCGTAAATGCAATGTATCCAGCCACTGATGACTCCTGCAGACCACTATCTGTTGATAGGGTACTCTGTTTGCTGTAATATATCTGATTTGACACTGAGAAACAGCTGCATGTTAAAACAACCGGGCGTGAGTCGTGCTTGGGTAGCTCAATTCGTAGAGCATTTGCCCGCGAAAGGCAAAGGTCCCGAGTTCCAGTCTCGGTCCGGCACACAGATTTAATCTGTCAGGAAGTTTCATATCAGCGCACACTCCGCTGTAGAGTGAAAATTTCATTCTAGCTGCATGTTCTTTTAAATCATGCTGTAAGGAAACAACATAGCATTTTCGCATCTTTAATGCTAAATTGACTTGACTCTGAGATGCAAGGTAACGAATTTAAGTTCATATCGGTGAAATAAATTATTACCCAAAGAAGTTGGGGAGAAAAAGGCAGAAAGACAGTTCCTGAATCTGAGATACGATCCTGAGGAAAGACATGAAATTTAATTCAGGTTCTTACACAGAAACTGCATAAAATTTTAATAATTATATCCGTACACTAAATAAGGTCGCTAATTAGGGAAGCCTCTGTGTGCTTACAAGTGGAAGAGCTGTGTGTCTTCTCCATGATTACGTGCGTTTTGCAATTCCCGAAGCATCAAAAACAAAGTGCAACGCTACTGTCCGTATACTGACCCTAACACACATTCCAAACGGTGTAGGTATCGAGTAAGTTGCCTCGTAGGCGAGGGCTATGACACCTCAAAATCTAGTCCAGCCATCTTGATTTATGTTTTGCGTGTTTTCACTGATTTACTTGTTTCCGTCCTCTAATGATGTAAAAAAACGCGTCGTTAAGCTCAGACATTCATCACGTACTACCTTCCTTCACTTCTTGTCAATATACTTATTTTTTAAGGCTGATTATAGATATCAGACTATGAAAACTATTACGTGTATTAAAGAAAGTATTATGCTGTCACTTTCTAATCAAATCAAAGTGAACGAGAGAAAGAGAAAATCGAGAAAAAAGAAGATAAGGCTGGTTTTTATTTTATTGCCAATATTCCTCAAAATGGATACAAGGAAATAAAAAAAGACGCGGTAGAAATTTCGTAAGAGAAATTCAAGTGCAAGGGAGGCAGATATAGATAATGTTAGACATTTCAGACACCTGGAGAGTTTGATCGAAAGAACAATAGTCATTACATACGAACCAAATTGTGAAACAACGTGACATGAAAATAAAGGAATGAGTTAGACACTGGCAGCAGTTGGGCTGCCAGTGTCGGATAGAAAGAGATCGTGGAAACACAAAGAGTTCCCAGACTGATTGCCTACTTTATGAGCCACATATAAAAGGAGAAATTTCACGATCCCAAGACATAAGGCAGGTGCCACGGCAGTCGAATTATTGTCATTTCAGACTCTCCCCATCGGAGAACAGGTCACTGCATGTGATGGACAACAGGAACACGATGGCATTCAATCATTACCCATCTCCGGCTATACGTGGCACATTACCAATGGGTAGGCAGGACTTAAATGAATGTTTGAATGTTTGTCCCAGAGTCCGTAAAGGGGGGGGGGGGATTTCAGTTTCTGGTGCTCCTGAAAAGATAAGCTTCCTGATTTTTAATATCTGTCATCAAAAATCTGTAATGACAAAATTTAAAAGAATATAGAAAATCGAGAAAATCGCAGCTCGAAGACATCAGGTGCTGGAGGATTACAAAACGTAGAGCAATAAGCAAATGGTGATCAGATTTAAGGATCTATCACTCAAATGAAAAAGTGAGTGAATATTTGATGTGCAAGAAACTGGAATTTCTTATTGTGCATTCCTTGTTAAACGTCTTTTCTTTGGCATAAATTAAAATTCCTTCATAAGCCAATCTCAAAAATTCAAGGCATTGCCTCAACGACAAGTATACACTAAGGAACGCCAGTTTCTTAGACAACTGTCATTCCATTATTGACAAATTACTTTAAAGTTACTCCGCAAGTTCGTAGCTCTATCGAGATGTTTGTAAACATAATTCTGTAAGCAGTCCACCCTCTTCAGTTCCCTGTTTTCGTAGCTTTTGCACGCTACAGAACATAAGTTTACACTCGACTTGGACGTCCCTTCCATTGCAAATATTTTGCACTTTTCTTACACCTAAAATTACTTTCAGCCTTTTATAAGTAAAGAATGCAATTTGTAATATCTAACATATCATAATATAACTTTTGTGGACGGTAAAGCATGCCAATACTTTTAATGTCTCTTATTTGTGTAGTTTTTATAATCTTGAGTCGCCCATTTTCTTAGGATGACATTGGGGGCGTAAGTTTTTAAATAATCTGCATTTTACATTTTTATCATTCTGCGTCGCTTCTCTACAGCACAATATAAGTTATACATTCTTCTGTATTTAGAGTGTACATTACTACACTTGTTTTTCATCTTCTATAATGTAAAAGATTTTACAGGATATCTCAAACCTTTTGGGTCAAATGTAAACAGGTGATAATGGGTTCACAACGGACCATATTGAGGTAGGGAACCAATGGTTGTGAAGGCATATTTATTTTGTTATGGACATACACACCATACACTTCATAACTACAATGCAGCTCATAATAATTGTTCAAAGTGACAACCACCAGTCTCAATGCATGCATGGCAAAGGCGCATGAAGTTCTGTCACACTGTGTGAAGGATCCATGGTGAACGTTGTACCAGGAGACAAACAACTTGGAAGCCAGCAAGCAGGTTTCCATCCGTTTCAACGGGGGTTTCATACATCTACGTCTTGACGTTACTCCAGAGGAAAAAGTGCAGAGGTATGAGGTCTGGAGGTCGCACTGGCAGCGGGACAGGATTTCCCCTTCCAATCCAACAATGAGGGTTTGTGTTGTTCAGGTGCTCACGGGCATTAACATCGAAGTGGGCTGGTGCACCATCGTGTTGACATCACATCCTTTCACAGACAACACGGAGTACAGTTTCCAAGAACTGAGGCAGCACATCTCACAGGAACACCAGGTAAAGTGGACCACGTGAGGCAATACTGACCCTACGACTTATCTTAGAAGATAGATTAAGGACAGGCAAACCTACGTTTCTAGCATTTGTAGACTTAGAGAAAGCTTTTGACAATGTTGACTGGAATACTCTCTTTCAAATACTGAAAGTGGCAGGGGTAATATACAGGGTGCGAAAGGCTGTTTACAATTTGTGCAGAAACCAGATGGCTGTTGTAAGAGTAGAGAGGCATGAAAGGGAAGCAGTGGTTGGGAAGCGAGTGAACAGGGTTGTAGCCTATCCGCGATTTTATTCAATCTGTATATTGAGCAAGCAGTAAAGGAAACAAAAGAAATATTCGGAGTATGAATTAAACTCCTTCGAGAAGAAATAAAAACTTTGAGGTTCGCCGATGATTTTGTAATTCTGTCAGAGACAGCAAAGAACCTGGAAGAGCAGTTGAACGGAATGTGGTGCCACAGAAGAATGCTGAAGATTAGATTAGATGGGTAGACCACATAACTAAAGAGGAGGTATTGAATAGAATTGGGCAGAAGAGAAATTTGTGGTACAACTTGACTAGAAGATAGGATCGATTGGTAGCACATATTCTGAGGCATCAAGGGATCACCAGCTTTGTATTGGAGGACAGCTTGGAGGGTAAAAATCGTAGAGTGAGACCAAGAGATGAATACACTTAGCAGATTCAGAACGATGTTGACTGCAGTAGGTACTGGGACGTGAAGAAGCTTGCACAGGATAGGGTAGCGTGGAGAGCTGCGTCAAACCAGTCTCTGGACTGAAGAATACAACAGCTTGAGTCTCATAGGATTGCTTTTACTTCATGATGACTTCATTATTTGTTTTTGTATGCAGCATGCAAGAAGCAGAAGAATGTAATTCCTCCATAAAGTAATTGAACTATCTTACTACACTCATATTTTTCAGCTGGCGAGAGGTCTGATGCATCAACTGGCGTCCAAAGCTAAATAGGAGCGGCGTTATTTCATGGACGGCAAGGCGTCATAAGTAGCCAGAGACAAATTCTCTACACAATGTGTCTGGGAACTTATGACACCTGCAGACCACGAGGTGATGTAGTGCTCTTCTTGCAGTTGTCGCCGTCCGATCCCTCGCTGACAAAACAGTGGCTTCTATTTCGAATCCTGGATGTAGAGTCAGCTACAACTTAGTAATAGAGAAGTAATATCTGGTGTGACGTGGGAGGTGTAATAATGCCATTACCATTCATATAAAGCATTAACGACTTATCGAACACTATATGTTACTATTTTTGATATATCAGTGATTATTTCACAATCTGAGTTCATTTTTACTTGATAAAATAGTTATAATTATTGCATGGATGCAACGTTTAGCGCCTACCTCATTACGTAGGGAAATACACTACTGGCCATTAAAATTGCTACACCAATAAGAAATACTGATAGTAAACGAGTAATCAGTGGGCAAATATATTATACTAGAACTGATATGTGATTACTTTTTCACGCAATTTTGATGTATAGATCCTGAGAAATCAGTACCCTGAACAACCACCTCTGGCCGTAATAACAGCTTTGATACGCCTGAACATTGAGTCAAACAGAGCTCGGATGCCGTGTACAGGTACAGCTGCCCATGCAGCTTCAACACGATACCACAGATCATCAAGAGTAGTGCCTGGCGTATTGTGACGAGCCAGTTGCTCGGCCACCATTGACCAGACGTTTTCAGTTGGTGAGAGATCTGGAGAATGTGCTGGCCAGGGCAGCAGTCGAACATTTTCTGTATCCAGAAAGGCCCGTACAGCACCTGCAACATGCGGTCGTGCATTATCCTGCTGAAATGTAGGGTTTCGCAGGGATCGAATGAAGGGTAGAGCCACGGGTCGTAACACATCTGAAATGTAACGTCCACTGTTCAAAGTGCCGTCAATGCGAACAAGAGGTGACCGAAACGTGTAACCAACGGCACCCCATACCATCACGCAGGGCGATACGCCAGTATGGCGGTGACGAATACACGCTTCCAATGTGCGTTCACCGCGATATCGCCAAACACGGATGCGACCATCGTGATGCTGTAAACAGAACCTGGATTCATCCGGATAAATGACGTTTTGCCATGCGTGCACGCAGGTTCGTCGTTGAGTACACCATCGCAGGCGCTCCTGTCTGTGATGCAGCGTCAAGGGTAACCGCAGCCATGGTCTCCGAGCTGATAGTCGATGCTGCTGCAAACGTGGTCGAACTGTTCGTGCAGATGGTTGTTGTCTTGCAAACGTCCCCATCTGTTGACTCAGGGATCGAGACGTGGCTGCACGATCCGTTACAGCCATACGGATAAGATGCCTGTCAGCTCGACTGCTAGTGATACGAGGCCGTTGGGATCCAGCACGACGTTCCGAATTACCCTCCTGCACCCACCGATTCCATATTATGCTAACAGTCATTGGATCTCGACCAACGCGAGCAGCAATGTCGCGATACGATAAACCGCAATCGCGGTAGGCTACAATCCGACCTTTATCAAAGTCGGAAACGTGATGGTTCAAATGGCTCAGAGCGCTATGGGACTTAACTTCTGAGGTCATCAGGCCCCTGGAACTTAGAACTACTTAAACCTAACTAACCTAAGGACATCACACACATCCATGCCCGACGCAGGATTCGAACCTGTGACCGTAGCGGCCGCGCGGTTCGAGACTGTAGCGCCTAGAACCGCTCTGCCACTCCGCCCGGCGGAAACGTGATGGTACGCATTTCTACTCCTTACACGATGCATCACAACAACGTTTCACCAGGCAACGCCGGTAAACTGCTGTTTGTGTATGAGAAATCGGTTGGAAACTTTCCTCATGTCAGCACGTTGTAGGTGTCGCCAACCTTGTGTGAATGCTCTGAAAAGCTAATCATTTGCATATCACAGCATCTTCTTCCTGTCGGTTAAATTTCGCGTCTGTAGCACGTCATCTTCGTGGTGTAGCTATTTTAATGGCTAGTAGTGTATAAACGTAGTATCATATTAAGTAGATTATGTCGTTTCTTAGGTTAACATAATTCATTTGCATATTTTCTTGGAAATTTTGATGTCCGTTAACAATTCTCCGTGTACTTCCTGGTTCACTAGACTGTAAGAAGCTGAAAAAGTTAAAAATACTGCGTGTAACTTATAATAATAGAATCTTATAGTACAAAATAGTATGTTTTCTTTAACAGTAAATTACGACACACTAAATAACTGCACAAATCAAAAAGCGTGGCGTGAATACACTCATTTCTCTCGTTCGTCCAAAACTTTTCTGTATGGTTCGTAATAGCAATGTTGCTTCAATTTCGGCGATCAGGGCCTCGGAGAATGGATTGCATCCAACTCCATTAATTGATGATTAGGCCAAAATATCAGGCGCTGTACCAAAGACGCTATCAAGCCGTGACACTGTTAAGTAGATTATTTTATTTCTTAGGTGCGATTCACACTGAGACGATATAACACGCCATACGACAGGTTGTAATAAAGGTAGCGCGACGCGACACTTACCGGTACGACCTTCGGTTCCCATGGAATGTTACGATAAGTGATATGTTGCACAATGCTACTCGCCACACGACAATTAACGAGGCACCATGAATAACGTTTCTGTTCCAGTTTCAGTTGAAATTATGAACTCTTGTGAGAGGTCATGATTGTCATTAGTTAAAGGTCAAGAAACAGATAAAATGGAGTACTGGCCGCGTCAATAAAACATTGTAAATATCAGACATTGTTCAGCTGTAGTTTCTCGTTAGCCCCCCCCCCCCTCCCAACACGAACACATTTCCACGAATTCTACAGAATAAGTTCAGACACTTTCCACTTACTATTTCTCATGCTGAGAAGCCATTCGCTAGAATAAGATAAGTTGATGAAAGTCTAAGAATGTTAAAAATGTCAACATCAAAAGCTTATATTCTGTAAGACCACACAGAATGTTACCATATTCAGAGTGGTAGGCACATAAAGAATGTTTATAGACTGGTGAAGCTCGGATATGATCTCTAGACCTGTTCAGTTTCGCAGAGTAGCATCTCATTCAGGTTGAAGGGTATTCAGGTCAAACGTTGCTGGATTTGAAGTGAGGTCAGTTACCAACGGCAGTGTATCAGTAAATGCTGAACTCTGTGTAGGTGCAGACAATGTTTTTGAAGAGATGGAACAAGTTCATTGTGTTAAGGAAAATACCGATGTATATTGCTTCGCTTCATCCAGCTGCTCACTCAGAAGCAACAGGAATTTAGCTTTCAGTTCTCTTTTACACCTGTCACAAAGTTTCCTGAAATCAGGGACAACAGACGGAAAAAAACATCCAGTCAGCATCATCAGCAGATCACTACTGGTGCCTTTTCATTTCGCCAACTTTGTCATTTTCAGCATCAGCTTGTATCGCCAGCAAACGAAACAGAGAAACACGAGGCAGCTTCGCACTCCGCAGAGAAGGTGGCAGTTACAATACCTGCGGAGAGTAGCTGCCGACCTCGTCACGGATAAACTCCCATGTATCTCATGTATTTTTTCATCAATGTAAAGAAGAACCGCTCTCCGTCCGCCGTTAAAAACAATTTCGATATGTCGACTATATTTCGTACGCAGCAATATATGAACCAAAATACAGCAAACGCAAAATGTCGAGTGACTACATTCTTCACTGCAAACTTTGCAAAGATATGCCTGGTGTTTTACTTTACTTCGAAGTATCACAGTAGCTATTGGAAATAGCGAGAAGGAAACCAGTTCATTAGGAAGCTGTGAAGTCACGCTATAAGATGTGAAAAAATTATTTTTTTTTACCGAATAATTTACTCAAAATCGAATGAAAAAGACTGCATGTTGGAGATCATGTGCGAATGTCAAACCAGTGGTTTTTAATTTTTTATACGAAAAGTAAAACTTTTACTGAGAACTAACTACAGAGATGACCTATCCTTGCTTCGTCTGCATAAAACAATTTTTTGAAGCTTATCAGGTGACTTTCAAATTTTCATCGCAGTATATTATACGACAAAGCTGGCTGAGCCTCCAGCTCTCCCTGTTGCACTGGGCGACATTACAAAGATATGTGTTGGTGTTGTATTGCTGTCGTCCCAGAGTGAACCAGGTAAATCATTTGCGCTATGTTTCTGTGCTTTCTGCCAATGCGGCTGCTTCTGCATCTCACCGCTAGTTGCATCGTGTTTTGTCTCACGCATCGTATCGTCTCAGTGCGAACCGGACCTTTATTTACAGCAATGTACGCCAGTTCCAAATGTTATTGGCAGCAGCAGCACTAAAAAATTAATTTATTTTTCTTATTCAGCAAAAGTGAAATGTCTTCAGTTAACACAGATGAAATGAATCATTTCAAACAAAGTATTGTTTTGGCAGCTGCTTGCAATATTGCTAGCGGCAAGAGACAACGAACTTCAAAGACAAATCATATGAATTTGTGGTGTCTGTTCTTTCGGAAATAACCGGAATTATCCAAAATAACTGACACCACGCATTCAGATAACTGATTCGCCTCGATGGGGAATGAATCCACGACCTTCAGTGAGGACGCACATTTGCGTTCGACCTCCAGCCTGAACCTAAAATTAGCGAGCATGGAGGACATAGGCGGGAACTGAGGGTAGGTGACTCTAGGTAGAAATGTGAATCAGCCGGGGAGCGCGCCGAGATTGTCACGCTTGTGTGATAAACATTGTGCCTGGGTGATGCAACTGTTAACGCAATTGCTTAGTAAGTGGGATGTCCCAGGTTCGAGAATCAGTCCAGTACGCATTTTCACTCGTCGCTGCTGATTCCGCACAAACTTCCGATGCAGCTGATCTCATTAGTTCCCTCCCTTTCTTTTCCGTACTATGTCTTCTGCTATGTTTACAGAGGCAGCAGCGGAAGTATGTGTGAGATTCATCCACTAATTAGTCAGTGAATATTGAATAGTTGGCCCCACTACACATGTGAGGACCTATGTGTATTCATTAAACACATTATTGGGCACATGAGGGCTCCATGCCGCGAGTTTGACATCCACAAGTTAAACCTAACACAATTACTCCATGTTCATAAAGCTTTGACTATATGTACATATGCTACCATGACATACCAGTAAATATGTTTATTTAGATAACATATTATAACTCGTGATTACAGATACCTTTAAACACAAGCGTTAAATTAAAAGTGCGAGACATCTACAACCACAATCCGAACGTGCTTTTATACTCGTTGATTCCATGCTACAATTTCTAATAAGTTGCAGATAGTTTACTACAACACCTATTTAGAGTCTCTCATTCTACATCAAGAGACAACTTTTAGGTAAAGTGTCATCTGTACGTTACATCTCTGTCGTCTGACAGTGATTTGATACCCTGTGATGTCAGTTATCACTGACATCTCCGGTGTGCTATGGTCAGATTGTTTCTCCATCTCTTCAGCTGACATCACAAAGGGTGTAGTCCTACAGCAAGCACCGTATACTTCTGTGCAGTAATTGCACGATAACGGCATTCTACAAAAAGGTCAGTCGTCCGATTACTTTCTTAGTCGTGCCATCATGCCAGGTATAAAACATTTTTGGGATGGACGTTTCTTCATTGTTTCCTTTGAAAGTAACTGACGACAGCAAACTCCTATCAGCCCACACCTGCAATCATGAAGCTTATGGTGTGCAAATAATAATGTAGCTTTCTTTCACCTAAAATCCTTTGCAGCACTTCTCTGATTTATAGTTAGAATACTGCCGGTAGCACGGCGGGATGACCTCAAGTCCGAATTAGACAGCATGATGCAACAAGAAATTCTCACACATGTCACATACAGCAGGCAACACCATTGTCAGTGTTACGAAAATCAAATGGCTTCCTAATCTGTTTATAGTGACTTAAAGTCAACTACAAATGCTCAATTAGACCCTGATGTCTCTTCAGTTCCAAGGTTAGAAGAACCCATGTCAAGACTATCAGGTGGGCAGTACTTCTCTAAAATTGCTCTATCCGAAGTTTATTAACATTTGCTGCTAGACAAAGAATTCAGTTAATTTATGATTGCCGGCCCGTGTGGCCGAGCGGTTCTAGGCGCTACAATCTGGAACCGCGCGACCGCTATGGTCGCAGGTTCGAATCCTGCCTCGGGCATGGATGTGTGTGATGTCCTTAGGTTAGTTAGGTTTAAGTAGTTCTAAGTTCTAGGGGACTGATGAGCTCAGAAGTTTAGTCCCATAGTGCTCAGAGCCATTTGAACCATTTGAATTTAATTTATGATCATTAACATGTCAGTTGTACAAACTGTCAGAACTTCAAAAGCAATATGCCCACCTTTTATTGAACAGCTGACTCAAAACATTCCATCCACACAGTCGATTACCTGGCTCATATATTAATTATGTATTAGTAAGTGGCGCTACAAGAGAGAAACATCTTGCGAATTTACGTCTACTGTTCCCGACGCTACAACAAAATTGACTGAAGTGCAGTCTACCGAATTGTGAGTTCTTTAAAGAGCAAGTGGAGGGCTTAGTCGTTAAGGACTTCAACCTACTGAGCAATACGTGGACGCCATAGAAAAGATGCAACTGCCTAGCTACTTAAAAGAACTTCAGTTATTTCTCGGCAAAATATGCAGTTATGCAAAATTTATACCAAGCGCCACCCAGATCGCTAGACGTCTGATTAATCTGTGTAAAGAAGGTGCGAGATATGAATGGTTACGGCAGTGTCAGGAGGCTTTCAACTAGTTGAAATCCCTATAAATTATAAAAATGGATGTACGTATGTATGTATGTATGAATATATGTTCCACATTTCCTCCTAAAACACTGGACTGATTTCAGTCATACTTGGTACAAATATTATTCACTGTTTGAAAAGAATCACCGTGGAAGTAAGAACCAAAGTGGTGGGGATCAAAAATCAGCTTAGAGCCCGACGCAAGAATACCCATACTGCAGTTATCCAGTATTTGAAATGAAATGTCGTGTGACGAGGGCCTCCCGTCGGGTGGACCGTTCGCCTGGTGCAAGTCTTTCGATTTGACGCCACTTCGGCGACTTGCGCGTCGAAGTATTTGAAAATAAGACGGATTGGATTGTTTGGGGGAAGAGACCAAACAGTGAGGTCATAGGTCTCATCGGATTAGGGAAGGACGGGGAAGGAATTCGGCCGTGCCCTTTCAAAGGAAACATCCCGGCATTTGCCTGGAGCGATTTAGTGAAATCACGGAAAACCTAAGTCATTATGGCCAGACGCGGGATTGAACCGTCGTCCTTCCGAATGCGAGTCCAGTGTGCTAACCACTGCGCCACCTCGCTCGGTGAAAATAAGAGCACTTAGAGACTTGCAGCAAACTTTACACATAATTCCAAACCTTTACGAAACATTTTTGCGCCTACAATCCCCACAAATCGCGAAAGGAAAAAAAAATTGTAGCTTCCTACATTTTCGTTGCTCATGCAGTAAAAGAGCCAAATGAAGTATGTCGTTTTAATTATTACCTCTTTACTACTAACTGTATTCGAGTATACGTTGCAGACAGTGTTCAAACGTACAACTAAATGTATTATAAAAATTACATCCCTCTACGGCAATTATTTCATGAAATATGACGTCATTTACAATGAATACGAGAAAAACTACCTCATAATGCAAGACGTTTAAATTTATTACTTCGTTGCTACTAATTCTATTAGTAACACTTTTAGCATATGGTGTCCACGTATGCTGGTGAGTGTACCTACAAAAATATACCTCTGTACGACACATAGTTCAGGTGATATGACATCAAATACTGAGCTGAGTGAAAAACTACATCACGCTAGATGGTTTTATTTATTAGTCTTTGCTACTAACTCTAGTTGTATCATAGTCCCAACACAGCCTCCACATATGCGTCTTAATGTACCTAGGAAAAAATGTAATTTTACGGCACACAGGTCGGAAGGTATGACGTCATAAACGCTGAGATGCGTGAAAATAGCCGCATTATGCTTAACTTTTTAATTTACTAATTCTTTACTTCTAACTCTATTATCAACACATTTAGCAGGTAGCATTCACGTATACTACTAAATATACCTGCAAAATTATATCATTGTACAGCACATAGTTCAGGAGATACAACGCAAAACGTTAAGCTGGGTGGAAATGAAACTGCAGGGTGAAACTCGCTAGACATACAGGTGAGATATGCGTACAAATTCGCGTGACATATATTAATGAAAGACATTTGATAAATGTGTATGCGAAAATCCACTGGGAAAAAGTTTGTCCTAAACCCCTGGTACAATTTCAATCAAATTAGGTACACATACTATTTACAACAAATAGATGGACAGACAGTTAGGGGGAAGGAAGAGGTAGAAACGGAAAGGAGGGGGCAGCGATGGACAGAAAGAGGAGGAGATGGACAGAGGAAGGAAAGGGGAGGAGATGATCAGGGAGAGGGGAGTGGCAGTTGGACAGAGAGAGGGGGTAAGAGGAGATGGAGAGAGAGGGGGGGAGAAGGAGATTTGCAATGAGAAGGGGAGGTAGAGATGCAGTTAGAAGGGTAGGGAGGAGATGGACAGAGGGGGAAGAAGCCAATGTATAGAGGGTGTAAGAGCAGAGGTGCGGCAGTAGGAGGTGGACAGGGATTGGGGGAGCATGAGATGGACAGAGAGAGTGGGTGGTGGAGATGGACAGAGAGAGGAAGTGGTGGAGGTGAAGAACAGGGAGAGGGGGCATGGATAGAGAGAGATGGGAGTGCAGCCAACTGCAGATGGCTGCTCACGTCGGTACCAATGATGTGTGTCACTTTGGATCAGAAGAGGTTCTCTCTGGTTTCGAGACGCTGACAGAAGTGCTAAAAGCTGAGAGTCTTGCTTGCAAGATGAAAGCTGAGCTGACCATCTGCAGCATAGTCGACAGGACCGATTGCGGACCTCTGGTACTGATCCAAGTGGAGGGTCTGAATCAGAGGCTCAGAAGGTTGTGCGACGGTGTAGGCTGCAGATTCCTCGACTTGCACCAAAGGGTGATTGGGTTTCGGGTTTCGCTGAATAGGTCAGGTATTCACTATAAGCACGAGGTGGCTGTACAGGTACCAGGGGCTGTGTGGCGTGGACTGGGCGGTTTTTTAGGTTAGAGGGTCTCGGAAAAACACAAGAACGGCTTCAGTCACAAAGAGTGCAAGCCGAACACAGGAAGAACGTAGATACAGTAAACATTGGTATAACAGTTCTAAATTTTCGTAGCTGCTCTGGTAAACTACCAGAGCTCCAAGCGCTAATAGAAAGCACTGATGCTCAAATCGTTGTAAGCACTGAAAGCTGGCTGAAGCCGGATATAAGCTCAGCCGAAATTTTTGCGAAAAACCTAACGGTATTCCGAAAGGATAGGCTAAACAATATTGGCGGTGGCGTGTTTGTTGCTGTTAGAAGTAGTTTAACTCGTCGCAAAATTGAAGCAGATACTTCCTGTGAGTTAGTATGGGCAGAGGTCATTGTTGGCAACCGGAATAAAATAATAATACGATACTTTTACCGACGTCCCAATTCAGATGATACAGCTGCTGTAAGGTTCAAAGAAAACTTGAGTTTGATTTCAAACACGTACCCGACTCATACGATAATAGTTGGTGGTGACTTTAATTTACCCTCGATATGTTGGCGAAAATACATGTTTAATTCCGGAGGTAGGCATAAAATATCATTCGAAATTGTGCTAAACGCATCTCTGAAAATTATTTCGAGCTGTTAGTTCATGAGCCCACGCGAAAAGTAAACGGTTGTGAAAACATACTTGACCTCTTAGCAACAAATAATCCTGAGTTAATAACGAGCATAAAAACCGATACAGGGATTAGTGAACACAGGGTTGTCGTATCGAGATTTAATATTGTAATCCCCAAATCCTCCAAAAATAAGCGAAAAATATACCTATTCAAAAAAGCAGATAAAAATTCACTTCGTGCCTTCCTGAGAGACAATCTCCACTCATTCCAAATTAATAATACAAGTGTAGACCAGATGTGGCTTGAATTCAAAGAAATAGTATCGGCATCAATTGAGAGATTTATACCAAATAAATTAACAAAAGACGGATCTGATCCTCCTTGGTACACAAAACGGGTTAGAACACTGCTGCAGAAACAACAAAACAAAATGGCGAATGTAGACAGACGCAAAATCCCCAAGATTGGCGATCTTTTACAGAAGCTCGAAATTTAACGCGGACGTCAACGCGAGATGCTTATAACAGTTTCCACAACGAAACTTTGTCTCGAAACCTGGCAGAAAATCCAAAGCGATTCTGGTCGTATGTGAAGTATGTTAGAGGCAAGAAACAATCAATGACTTCTCTGCGCGATATCAATGGAGATACTATCGAAGACAGTGCTGCCAAAGTAGAGTTACTAAACACAGCCTTCCGAAGACGAAGTAAGTATTCCAGAATTCGAATCGGGAACAGCTGCAAACATGAGTAACGTAGAAGTAAATATCCTGGGAGTAGTGAAGCAGCTCAAATCACTTAATAAACGCAAGTTTTCTGGTCCAGACTGTATACCAATTAGGTTCCATTCGGAGTATGTTGATGCATTAGCTTCATACTTAACAATCATATACAACCGTTCGCTCGACGAAAGATCCGTACCCAAGGACTGGAAAATTGCACAGGTCACACCAATAATCAAGAAAGGTAGTAGGTGTAATCCACTAAATTACAGGACCATATCGTTAACATCGATATGCAGCAGGATTTTAGAACATATATTGTGTTCGAAAATTACGAATTTCCTTGAAGAAAACTGTCTATCGACACAGTAAACATGGGTTTAGAAAACATCGTTCCTGTGAAACACAACTAGCTCTTTATTCTCATGAAGTGTTGAGTGCTATTGACAAGGGATTTCAGATCGATTCCGTATTTCTGGATTTCCAGAAGGGTTTAGACACTGTACCACATAAACGGCTTGTAGTGAAATTGCATACTTATGGAATATCGTCTCAGTTATGTGACTGGATTTATGATTTCCTGTCAGAGAGGTCGCAGTTCGTAGTAATCGACGGAAAGTCATCGAGTAAAACAGAAGTGATTTCTGGCGTTCCCCAAGGAAGTGTTATAGGCTCTTTGCTGTTCCTTATCTATATAAACGATTTGGGAGACTATCTGAGCAGCCGTCTTAGGTTGTTTGCAGATGACGCTGTCGTTTATCGACTAATCAAGTCATCAGAAGATCAAAACAAACTGCAAAACGATTTACAAAAGATATCTGAATGGTGCAAAAATTGGCAGTTGACCCTAAATAACGAAAAGTGCGAGGTCATCCACATGAGTACTAGAAGGAATTCGTTAAACTTCGGTTACACGATAAATCATTGTAAGCTAAAAACCGTAAATTCAACTAAATACCTAGATATTACAATTTCGAACAACTTAAATTGGAAGGAACACACAGAAAGTGTTGTGGGGAAGGCTAACAAAAGACTGTATTTTATTGGCATGACACTTGGAAAATGTTACAGATCTCCTAAGTAGACTACCTACACTATGCTTGTCCGTCCTCTTTTAGAATACTGCTGCGCGGTGTGGGATCCTTACCAGGTAGGACTGACGGAGTACATCGAAAACGTTCAAAGAAGGGCAGCACGTTTTGTATTATCGCGAAATATGGGAGGGAGTGTCACAGAAATGATACAGAATTTGGGCTGGACATCATTAAAAGAAAGGCGTTGTTCGTTGCGACGGAATCTTCTCACGAAATTCCAATCAGCAACTTTCTCCTTCGAATGTAAAAATATTTTGGTGACACCAACCTACGTGGGGAGAAACGATCACCACGATACAATAAGGGAAATCAATGCTCCTATGGAAAGATATAGGTGTTCGTTCTTTCCGCGCGCTATATGAGATTGGAATAATAGAGAATTCTGAAGGTCGTTCGATGAACCCTCTGCCAGGCACTTAAATGTGATTTGCAGAGTACCCATGTAGATATATATGTATAGATAGAGGAAAAGAGGATAAGGAGAAAGGGTATGTGGATAGAGAGGGATCAAGGAGGAGGTATATGGAGAGAGAAGGCAAGAAAATATAGACAGAGAGGGGGAACGAGGAGATGGGCAGAAGGAGGAGGACATGGACTAATAGAAGACTGGAATAAATAATACCTAGCTAACGCCAGGTTTCTCAGCTAGTATTAAATAAACTCTGCTACCTGTCTAGCGACCTATCAACCATCTGGATTCCTTCTCCTGGCCACTGAAGGGTCTCAACGTGGCATTGGGGCATGATCTTGCTCATAAAAGCGATGATGGACGTAAACAACACATCGCAAACGAATCTAAAACCCTCATATCAGCCAAAATCAACTACTCACAACTCGAAAAGAAGCGCTGGCTATCATATTTGTCATATAAAAACTGCATACATTTCTTTACGAAACAAAATTTCGACTATTAATGCACTATAAACCATAATGGCGATCCGCCATCCAGACTATCTATGGGACCAAATCCCCCATGTTACTTACGGGAAACACAGAACTTCCGAGCAGACGACATCTTACGAAACTGAACGAATTTCGCTTCACTGCCACTGTAATTTTGAATGATACAGGTGAGGACCTTACCCTCAAACGAGTTATGAAGTATTGCCAGCACCCCTCGCACCTGACTGCCTTCTGCACACATTTTTCCCTAAGGAACAGAATACAGATAGCACTGGGAGTTCTGATGCTGAGATCTGACGACGATATCACTGCGTTACGCTGCTCGCTGAACCCTGGCGAATGGCGAACGGCACGCACGAAGGAACTTGCGATGCGGTGCGCCTTCCTGGCCCAGCATGGTGCACGACATCGAGAGGACAGCCCGCTCTTGAGAGACCTGTGCATTAATCCAGTCAGCTCCCAGGCAAGGGTTCCATGGTTGGCCAAAGCTGTAGCGCCTGTGGGAGAGCGTCCATGTGAACTTCCCCGGCCCCTTCCTGAGAGAGATGTGGCTCATCATCATAAATTAATTTCGAAAGTTTCCTTATCTAGTTCGAATGTCAGATACCACAACAAGGAAGACAATAAGTGCCTTACGGAAAATATCCGCCATTGGAGCTGTTTGAAGTAATGATGGCAAGACTACACAATGAACTTCAGAGAGGAAGTCACAGTGTGACTTCTCATATGTGTACACATTCAGCGACGGAAGAAACTCAGTGATTCATCCACTAATTAGTCAACAAATAGTGAATCAACAGCACTGCTAAATGTTTGAGGATGTACGCGTATTCATTAAACACTGTGCTGGCCCCATGCGACTTGCACACTGCGAGTTCGACACCGTGACGTAAATTCTTTTAAATATATAACAAAATAAAACTTGGGACGAACTGTGGCTTTAAATACAGTCAGTAACTGAAAACTGAGAGGGTCCCTTTAACTATAGCTCTTACGTATTCTTATTTCTGACGTTATCTTTCAACAAGATACTGCAAGACTGCATATTGCCCTGCTGTCCTGATTAACCATGGCCAGCATTTTCTGTAAATCTCTCGACCATTGAAAACATCTGGTCGAAGGTTCCTGCGACAGTGACAAGCCGCAACGACTGATGCACTAATTTCGATTCGATACCCAGTCTGCTTAGAGCCATTGCTGCTCCTACAGGTGGCTGCTCTGTGTAATAAATTTTGCGCCCTCTATATCCCCAAATCACCTTTAAAGTTACTCACTTATTTCTCCTGGTATACCTTATACGCTCAGCAAAACCGAGTGACGTGGCACAGTGGTTAGCACACTGGACTCGTATTCGGGAGGAAGAGGGTTCAAACTCACGTCCGGCCATCCCGTTTTAGGTTTTCCGTGATTTCCATAAATCGCTTCATGCAAATGCCGAAATGGTATCTTTGAAAGGCCACGCCCGTCTTCCTTCCCCATCCTTCCGTAATTCGGTGAGACTGATGACCTCGCTGTTTGGTCCCCTCCCTCCAAATCAACCAAACATCCAACGCTCAGCAAGTAGTACTTCGTTTTCTTTTATCCTGCCACATGTTGCCATTTTAATTATCAGCAATACAGATCAGGCAGAACTTGGAAAGTGGTGGTCTCGTATTCGGGTAGTCATGGTCACAATCACCTAACCGTCTTTTCCAATTTCTATAGTTTTCCAAAATCATTAAAAATGCTACATAAGTATATTTTCCTAATGCTTATTTAGTCTTTAGTGAAAAATACGCCAAAGAAAACAATTTTTTGATTTTTACTTTTAATAAGTATCGAGATGAATGGAAAAGACATAAAACGAATATGTAAGCTGGAACACGATGTCAGATAATACGTTGAGCTACGTATCTTCTTACGCAAGTCGTGGAGTTAGTGTTTCTTTACGTGTTCATCTACATCTACATCACACTCCGCAAGAATGTTGTGTGGCGGAGGATACTTTCGGTACCACTATCTGATCCCTCCAACACTGTTCCACTCGCGAGTAGTGCGTCGGAATGATTCCCGGTAAGCCTCTGTATTGGCTCTAATTTCTCGAATTTTCTCCTCGTGGTAAATACGCGAGATGTATGTGGGGGGAAGTAATATGTTGTCCGACTCCTCCTGAAAAGTGCTGTCCCGAAATTTCAATAGTAAATCTGTCCGTGATGCACAACGCCTCTCTTGTAACGTCTGCCAGTAGAGTTTGTTTAGCATCTCCGTAACGGTCTCTCGCCAGTTAAACGATCCCGTGACGAAAAGCGACGCTCTTCGTTGGATCTTCTCTATTTCCTCCATCAGTTCTACATGATAGGAATCCCATATAGCTGAACAGTACTCAAGAATCGGGCGAACAAGCGCCTTGTAAGCCACTTCTTTCGCGGATGAGCTACATTTCCTTAAGATTCCTCCGATGAATCTGAGTCTGGCGTCTGATTTTCCTACTATCTGTTTTATGTGGTCATTCCACTTAAGATCGCTCTGGATAGTTACGCCTAGATATCTTACGGCTAACGCTGCCTCCAGCTTTTTGTCATCAATAGTGTACCTGTGCAGTAGTGGATTTCTTTTCCTATATATGCGCAATATGTTACATTTAGTTACGTTCAGGGTCAACTGCCAGAGCCTACACCGTTCATCAATTCTCTGAAGGTCGTTCTGCAAATTCTTACTATCTTATTGGCGTTGCCACTGTGGTATAGATAACTCCATCGTCTGCGAATAGCCTTGAAGAGCATCCGATGCTTTCAACAAAATCATTTATATATATTTTAAACAGCAACGATCCTATCATACTTCCCTGTGGTACTCTGGATATTACCTTTACAGTTTTAGATTTTGTTGTGTTAAGAGCGACGTGTTGAGAGTTCCTACATTTCTCTAGAACCCTTCTGTAAACAATTATTATCAGTGTTAAGTGATATGCTGTGAAAAATCTTGATGACAACAGTATCAGCAGAATCGCGGAAGTGAGGTGATAATGACACATGGGAAATAAGAAACAGTTAGAGGTGAAAAGTGTTTACCTCCACTTCTTAAACTTTTACAAGGAAAGGGGAATAATTAAACAATATTTGAGTAGATTAGCTCAATTTTTCTTGGAACTTCTGATCTACATCTACTTCTACATGAACACTCTGTAATTCACACTCATGTATGACGCAGGGTGTTCTTCGAACCACCTTCAGAATATTTATCGACCATTCCACTCTCGAATAGCGCGTGGGAGGAATTAACAATTTAAATCTTTCTATACGCGCTCTGATTTCTCTTAATTTAATAACGATGATCATTTCTACCTATGTCAGTTGGCGATAGTAAAATATTTTCACATTTGGAGGAGAAGACGCCTTTGTTTTAACGATTGCCACTCCAACTAGTTTATCATATCCGTGACACTTGTTACCCTCTTTCGCCATAATACATAACGTGCTGCACTTCTTTGGACTTTTTCGCTGTCCTCCGTCAATCCTGTCTCGTAATGATCCCATACCGCACAGTAGTACTCTAGCAGAGAAAGGACAAGTGTAGTGTAGGTAATCTCTTTAGCAGACCTGCTGCATCTTCTACGTGTCCTGCGAATAAACCACATTTTTTGGTTTGCCTTCCCCATAACATTATCTATGTGATCAAATGGTTCAAATGGCTCTGAGCACTATGGGACTTAACTGCTGAGGTCATCAGTCCCCTAGAACTTAGAACTACTAAAACCTAGCTAACCTAAGAACATCACACACATCCATGCCCGAGGCAGTATTCGAACCTGCGACCGTAGCGGTCGCGCGGTTCCAGACTGTAGCGCCTAGAACCGCTCGGCCACTCTGGCCGGCTATCTATGTGATCGTTCCAATTTATGTTGCTCGTAATTCTAATTCCTTGGTATATATTTGCAATGACAGATATTAAATTTGTGTGATTTATCGTGTAACCGAAATTTAACGGATTTCTTTTCGTGCTCATATAGATGCCCTCACAGTTTTCCTTATTCAGAGAAATTTGGCACTTCTCGCACTTTATCGATACCGTGTCTAAGTCATTTTGCAATTCGTTTTGATCTTCTGACGACCTTTTCTACACGGTTAATGACAACATAATCGGCAAACAATCCAAAGGGCTGCTCAGATTTTCTCCTAAATCGTTTGTATAGATTAGGAACAGCAGAAGGCGTTTCCTTGGGAAACGTCGTGCATCACTTCTGTTTTACTCGATGTTTTTCTGTCAATGTCTACGTACTGTTACCTTTCGGATAGGGAATCATGAATCGAGTCGCATACCTGATGCAGTGCTCCATGGGCATGTAATCTGATTATAAGTCACTTTTGAGAGACAGTTTCAAAAGCCTTATGGAAATCTAGACATATGCAATCTGTTTGAGATCCCCCGTCGATAGTACTCATTACGTCGTGCGAATAAAGAGCTAGTTTCATAAGAACGATATTTTCTGAATCCGTGCTGACTGCGTCAGTAGGCCGTTAAATTCGAGGTAATTCTTAATGTTCGAACACAGTTTATGTTCCAAAATCCTACTGCAAATAGACGTCAGTGATATGGGTCTGTAATCAATCGGATTACTGCTATTTTATTTCTTGAGCATTGATGTGACTGGTGGGACGTTTCAGTCATGTAGTACGGATCGTTCGTCGAGCGTACGTATGTGTGGGATGAAATATGCGGCTGTTGTATCAGCATACTCCGAAAGTACCTTTATTGATATACAGCCCCTATCGGGACCAGATTACTTGCCTTTATTAAGTGATTTTAACTGCTTCGGTAGACTGAGGATATCTAACTTCTAAATAACTCATGATGACAGCTGTTCTTCATTCTAATTCTCAAATAATTAGTTCATCTTCTTTGGTGAAGGCATTTCAGAGAGCTATGTTTAATAACACTGCTTTAGTGGCGCTATTGTTGGTAGTATTATGATTGGTATTGACTGTGTCTTGCCGCTGGTATACTTTACATACGACCATAGTCTCTTTGGATTTTCCGTCAGATTTCGAGACAGAGTTTCGTTGTGTAACCTATTAAAATCTTCTCGTATTGACGCCCGCTCTAAGTTTCAAGCTTCAGTAAAATACAGCCCGTCTTGGACAGTTTGTGATCTTTTAAATTCGGTATGCTTTTTTCCGTTGCCTCTGCAGCAGTGCTCTGGCCTGTTTTTTGTACCACTGGGGTCAGTGTCTTTTGTTATTTATTTATTTATTTATTATAAATCTCTCCATCGCCATAGATACCATTTCTTTGAATCAAAACCGCATCTGGTCCACATTTACTTACACTGCGGAACACAATCAAAGGATCACTTTTTCGAAACCACGTAATTGTCTCCCATTGTGACGAAAAAGTTTGGAATTTGGCTCGAGGCTGCCTACAGCCTTCTTCTGTGATGTTGCGAAAGCATGGCCCCATGCGTTGTCGCCATCGGACTAGACGACGCTTCAAACTGCAAGGTGTCGACGTACGTGAAAAAAAGATCAGAGCTGAGAGGTTCATGTGGCGTATAAGGTGTGTTGCTGTTGTCACCTTGGCACCAAATTCTCTACAATAGTGTTCAGCGCTATTGTAGATATGTCTCACGATACAATAGTCGTCACACCACATGTTACCACAATTCGCCCCTTCTTTTGACGCCTCTGCGATAGGGGTCAGAAACGCTATGCATAGCGTTAAATGGTTCAAATGGCTCTGAGCACTATGGGACTTAACATCTGAGATCATCAGTCCCCTAGAACTTAGAACTACTTAAACCTAACTAACCTAAGGACATCACACACATCCATGCCCGAGGCAGGATTCGAACCTGCGACCGTAGCGGTCGCGCGGTTCCAGACTGAAGCGCCTAGAACCGCTCGGTCACAGCAGCCGGCCATAGCGTTAAAATCGCGCTGTTTTCGTATGAGTGGATGAGATGAATATTTGAGACACACCGGAGCTCATAATCGAGATGAAAAAACCTCAGAGGGTGGCATAAAAGGCGTTGATTTCCACACATTAAGCTCTCGAAAACGACAGATGACAGATGAGGAAAACGATGACATTTCTGAGACCTTTGACACAGCTGATAACTCCGGACGTTTTCCTCCCTTCTCCGAGGATATTGTGGGGCTTCATGGTTACTTAACTTTATGTCACCCGTTTGGAGTGTAGTTCGACCGTCATTTTTTGCTCTGGTATACAGGGCGGAACCACTAGAGACCCTTCAAAGCCATTCGACGAAATTTGAACATGATCTGAAACAGGAAAGGCTGCTTATACATTTTGAACCCTCCACTTTCACGTTGGGTTGCGACACATGCTTCAATAAAGCAGCAAAGGGTCCCCGAGGGTGCGAGTTCTATCTGTAGCTAGGCATTGACGTGTTATACACTAATACTGGTATGTCTGAACTTCGATTTAAAGTTCCAAATTCGCCAATAACACTGCTTTTCATTGATTTTAAAAAAGCTACTCTCCATTTTAACCCTAGACTGCTAAACCCTCGTAAAATTCACGATTGCAGTAGGGCATAAAACAGGGCATTTTGTACTTAATTTGGCATTTAATATCTCATTGGATATCTAATAATTGTAATAAACTAGGGCATAACCAATAAATTATGATTTTCCTTGAATAAATTTGAAGCAGTAGAAGTAGTACAGTTTAGTATGGTTTAACACCAATGTAACATTTTCCTCCTATTAGTGTTCTGGGGTTAAGCAATGCGCCATTAAGTGAATAGGCTTGCCCTTAAAACCGGGGCGAACGCAACACAGTAATTCCTCTGAAGACAGCGCACAATACCGCGAGCGCTGACTACTTACGCGGTGATCGAGCGTGAGCCCCGTGCTCGCGTAGCCGTCTATCGAACAGACCTGTCCTAAAGTATAATTACTTTTATATGGTCCACAAGTACAGAACTGCAATCAAGAACAGCAAATGTGTCACGGCTTGGAACGATAGACTTGCTTGTGCAGTGCCTTGAACAATTCTGCACTCGGCTGTACACCTATCAACCGTTGGCCTAGAAACTACTACGTTGCAGGCGTAGGTTCATACTCTGCGGACTTGTTTATAAGTCATATCTGCAGTGTAGAATGGCTGTCTAATACAGCAAGAAACAATCAATGGTATTAATTAGTTAAAAATTAGTGAAGTTTTAAAGCAAACACAAAAGCGTTGTAATAAAAACCGGATAGATTTAATTGCTGTCCAGAAACGAAATAAATGATGGAAAATCCCTTTTATGTTCCTGAATCACACCCTACTAAACAGATTCCAGTGTGGGATTTATATTTGTTTAATAGGTACTCATTAACAGTGGTATTTTATTCGTTACGTTAATATCGCCAGTTCCTATTATACCACTTGGTGCCGGCCGCGGTGGTCTCGCGGTTCTAGGCGCGCAGTCTGGAACCGTGCGACTCCTACGTTCGCAGGTTCGAATCCTGCCTCGGGCATGGATGTGTGTGATGTCCTTAGGTTAGTTAGGTTTAAGTAGTTCTAAGTTCTAGGGGACTGATGACCACAGCTGTTAAGTCCCATAGTGCTCAGAGCCATTTGAACCATACCACTTGGTGTGCACAGTACTAAACTGTCCGAAAAGCAGAAATTGTTCAAGTGAAAGATATTCTCCAGAAAATTGCAACAAAATTCTAAAACAGGTTATCTGTGCAAGTAGAAATTAAGGGATCGTCATCTCAGCGAATTATTAAAGCGGAGTTGTACCCCTACAAACTTTACTTTCTGTACAAGTAAAAGCTTCCAGACGAAGCTGCGCATGTTCAATTCTACTCGTGGTCTCTAGGGAAGTTGTTTCGGAACATTTCTACCCTGATTTCAAACTTCCATCTGGTTTCTGTTAAACTGCAAAGTCTGCAGAGCTAAGGAAGATTATTTCTGGTTCTTCCCTTCAGTACCTAAGTTACAGCTGAATGAGTAATATTACGCCCACTCAACCAACACTTTTTCCGAATTCTTTCACTTGACAGCGTCATAGTTACAACTACAGGTGGTCAGAAAGAATACAGTTACTGTTGTTAGTGGATTCTCCGAGACCGGAAAAAGTTAGTTTATCTTTCAATCATTAAGTTGTTTTACTTACCACCTCGCGATCTGCTGCCATCTTGCCAGCAACCTACGAACAGAAGACGTTTTTATTGATTAGAATATGTAGTTACATCAAAAGAAGTACAACATATGTCATGATTTCAAATCACTTAATGCAATAGCAGCAAATGGCTTACATACCTAAAACAAGCTGTTGGTACAAAAAAATGTTGGAGTTACATCAAGGAAGTTTTCTCAGTAAACACTTCGCTTCAAACTAAATAAATATCAGCTACTATTACATTGACATACTATGTTTTGAACATTCTTAAGGCGAACGAAGTGATGATTCTAGTTGCTTACGATGAAACAAAGGATAAATAATGCCTTATCGTCACACAGAATTTGAAGGTAGCCACAACAGTAACTCAAGCAGCCTGTAAGCATGCAAGGTGTGTGTGAACAATAGGAGGGGACTCCATATAAATAAGTTACACATTATTATGGCAGGCCAAGTAACTTTTATTGAATGTGCACTACATTTCAAACTGACACAGAAACATAACGCTATTTTTCAACATAGTCAGGAAAACTTCGGTAAACGGCGGTCGGAACGTTTTGCCAACAGTTCGGTTTCTCCACAATAGAAACCCCCTGCTTGATCGAGGAGTATTTGAGAGCCACTGTGTGAATGTCCTCATCGTCCGAAAATCTTCGGCTGCTGTGAATCAGTTCCTCAGATGCCTAGCATTGTCGTCTGTGGTCGTTATCGATGGCCTTTCATCTCGATCAGAATCACCCACGTCCGTGGCGCTTTGATCAAACTTTTCGCATCATTTCACTCCGGCAGGATGCGGCAGTGAATTTGGTCCATACACCGTAACAATTCCACGGTGAATCTGTGTGACATCTGGAAGTTCTGCTCACCCCATACCGTAGCAGAACTGTGTCTGCAAAAAATGGTTCAAATGGCTCTACGCGCTATGGGAATTAACGTCTGAGGTCATCAGTCCTCTAGACTTAGAACTACTTAAACCTAACTAACCTAAGGACGTCACACACATCCATGCCCGAGGCAGGATTCGAACCTGCGACCGTAGCAGCAGTGCGGTTCCGAACTGAAGCGCCTAGAACCGCTCGGTCACATCGGCCGGCTACTGTGTTTGCAGGAGACCCAGAACATGCTTTCTCTTGTGACAATGCACCACTTTTGTTGCGTATGGCTCTTAACGTAGGACGGTATGTGTAACTTACGTTCTGAGGTACTCTCGTAGGTTTAGTTAAGGAAAATAATTTTTCCGGCTCGTAAAATGTGTACCTCATGGGATAAAGAAAAGAGGAGCGACTGTCCGTCCTGCGCCAACATTACTGTAAACAGTGATATTCGAACTATATTTCAACGATGTACAGAGCTGCAATATATGTTGAAACAAAATCGAGTGTGAAAATGGTAATTTGCCTTACTTTCGACAACTAAATCGGAAAGCCTTTACGCAAATTATCTGCCAGAACGACAGCGGCACATATTCATGCATCATGGTTGTCAGCGGCGCAGTGTTTATTTTAAAGACGATGGGATAAACAATAGTAGAATTCAAGCTGTAATATTGAGTGGAAAAAACGTGTTTGGCGGGACACAGGGAAAGCTTGGATTATGAATACTACTGAATCTGTCCGAGTGGAGCACGAATTGCACGCGGAAAAGAAAACATGATGACTCACGATGTATTCGGCACTCAGTGTCACGAAGAGTGCGGTAAAAAAAGACAGACGGATATCGAGAATTTTTAATCACTCTGGGTCCACTGAGGATAACGAATTGGAGGAATACAATAACTCCTGACTCGGCTTCAACGAATTCGAACGAATAATTGAATAAATGAGTTTCTCCATCGTTAATATCAAAAACCTTTACTTTCCTTAATATGCAGACACTTTCAAATGAAATCAAACTTAATACTTATTTTTTCAATTTGATATTCAAAAAAATTAAACGAAAAATGATCTGTTGTTATGTCTACGACAGAACATCTAAGAAAAAAGTACCATGAATGATGGTGAATTTCTTTTTACCTCTAGAGATCAATCTCTTTACTTGAGACACTAGGTTGTTATCTCTTCTTATGAACCAATTAATGTTTTTAATCAACCGAGTAACACACAGACATTGACAGGCAGCAGACAGTGTAAAATACGATCCTTTGTATTTTTATGTATCAATATAGTAATTCTAGAGCACCGAAATGGCAAAGAATCTAGTACAGCGTCACAAATCATCCTCTTAAAGTACAGAAACAACGTCTTTCGGATAACTACTATAATTAAGAGATGTAAAACGAACAAACATGTATCTATAAAGAGCAGTAGAGCCGTTGATTGCATATAGGTCTACATAGATTCAGAAACTACAAATTTTTTACACAATGTTTCACATAGCACAACAGCTACGAACGAAGCAATCATTTAATGAGGATAATTAAAATGTGTTAAAATATATATCATTAGAGGAAAAGTGCAGGAAACTATAACTATAGCAGTTACATGAAAAGAGTAAATCAATGGATAGCTCTTTCATTTTACCATATTCCGACGACCGGTGAAGTGTTGTTCCAGTCAACTAATGTGGCACACGATGCTATGTGAACCGCAGCGAACAGGAGCGGAAGTACAAACTTTTTAATGACCAGTGTGTACTCCCACTCCTGCACGCCGCAGAACACTGCTTTACTGACGGTGTGATAATTCGTCTCTCTGGTGTGCTGGGTTTCTGCGAAGCAATTTCAGCTCTGTTAAAAAAGATACGACGAACAGCACAGTGAAAAGTTTGCTCATTTGACAGCCTGCAGTAGTACTTCTGCTCGAGTATTAATCCAACGATCTGCGACCTGTTGTTGCTGGCTTTCTGCAAAGAAGTTTTTACATATTTTTTCTATAAGATACTGAGATTAGCATGCTGGAAGGAAGGTGTGCTATTGTGGTAGCCTGTACCGATCGAGACGTCAGTAGAAGAGATATTTTATGTACAAATAGCGATACGTTAGGTTCTCTTGGACTCAAGGTTTCGTTCGTTTAGAAGCGCCACAGATATTCCGTCGACTGTAAATAAGCCACAGACATGCGATTGCGTTTCAGTCCATAATTTAGTACGTGACAACATTGCAGTTAAATGATGCGGCACGTGAATGCTGTTTGAACCGCAGCGAGCTCGAGTGGAAGTACCAACTTCTTAGAACCAAGTGTATACAACCACTTGGGCTCGCCGCAGACCACATCTCCTCTACTGAGGTGATTAATACACCTGGTATTGCTGGTATTCGATGTACAAAATACGACGAGCTCGGTTCTCTTACACAACAAGCTTCACTCGTTCTCAGATACCATGGACATGACGCAGACTGTAAGAAAAGGACACACACACGATAATATGTTTCAGGCCACACGAAATAGTGCGAGTCGATATACAGATCAATGATGCGGCATGTGGATGCTGTGTGGACCGCAGCGAACGACAATGGAGCGGCAAACTTTTTAAATGCAAGTGTGTCGTTCCACTGCTGCTCGCCGTAGCCCACTTCGCTTCTGCTGTGGTATTAATTCGTCGTCTTGTTGATCCTCGCTGTCTCAGAAGACATTTTCAAGCCTGTTAAATAAGACTCAAAGACAGCACAAAGAAAAGCAAAGCATGTTCATTTGACAGTGAGCACTGATAGACACATAGAGAAGAATAATTCGTTGTACAAAACACGATGCGGTCAGTTCTCTTGCACGACAAGCTTCACTCGTTCTTAGATACCACAGAAACTGCGTAAACTGTCCGTAGGCTGTAAGAAAAGGACGAACACACGTTATTATGTTTCCGTCCACACAAAATAGTGCGAGACGATACACAGATCAATGATGTGGCTTGTGCATTCTGTGTGTACTGCAGCGACAACAGTGGAACGACAAACTTCTTAAAGCAAGCGTGTGGTTCCACTGCTGCTCGCCGTAGTGCACTTCTCTTACGCTGCGGTATCATTTCGTCGACTTGTTGTTGCTAGCCGTCTGTGAAGAAGATTTAGGTCTGTTAAATAAGATACAAAGAACAGGAAAAATGGAAGCATATTCGTTTGACAGCGTGTACTGATGGAGACATCAAAAACGAATAATTTTGCTGCACAAAACACGACGCGCTCGGTTCTTTTGCTCAACAAACTCCACTCGTTCTCAGATACCACAGAAATGCCGCAGACTGTAAGGAAAGAACACACACACGTTATTATGTTTCAGTCCACACAAAATAGTGCGAGCCGATACGCAGATCAATGATGTGGCTTGTGGATTCCGTGTGTACTGCAGCGACAACAATGGAACGACAAACTTGTTAAAAGCAAGCGTGTGGTTCCACTGCTGCTCGCCGTAGTGCACTTCTCTTCCGCTGCGGTATTAATCCGTCGTCTTGTTGTTCCTGCCGTCTCAGAACAAGTTTTTAGGCATGTTAAATAAGATTCAAAGACAGCACATCGAAAATCGTGTTCATTTGACAGTGATCACTGATAGAGACATCAACAATGAATAATTCGTTGTACAAAACACGACGCGGTCGCTTCTCTTGCACGACAAGCTTCACTAGTTCTCAGATACCACAGAAACTGCGTACACTGTCCATAGGCTGTAAGAAATGGACGAACACACGTTATTATGTTTCAGTCCAAACAAAATAGTGCGAGACGATACGCATATCAATGATGTGGCGTGTGGATGTTGTGTGGACTGCAGTGGACGACAGTAGATCAACAAACTTCTTAAAGGCAAGTGCGTCGTTCCACTGCTGTTCGCCGTAGACCACTTATCTGCTGCTGTGGTATTAATCCGTCGCCTTGTTGCTCCTCGTTGTCTCAGAAAAAGTTTTCAGGCCTTTTAAATAAGATTCAAAGAACATCACAATGGAAAGCATAGTCATTTGACAGTGAGCACTGATAGAGACATCAAAAACGAATAATTCGATGTACAAAACACGACGCGCTCTGTTCCCTTGCACGACAAGCTTCACTCGTTCTCAGATACCAAAGAAACTGCGTAGACTGTCCGTAGGCTATAAGAAAGGGACGAACACACGTTAATATGTTTCCGTCCACACAAAATAGTGCGAGACGATATGCAGATCAATGATGTGGCTTGTGGATTCTGTGTGTGCTGCAGCGGCAACAGTGGAACGACAAACTTCTTAAAAGCAAGCGTGTGGTTCCACTGCTGCTCGCCGTAGTGCACTTCTCTTCCTCTGCGGTATCATTTCGTCGACTTGTTGTTGCTAGCTGTCCGTGAAGAAGATTTCAGGTCTGTTAAATAAGATGCAAAGAACAGCAAAAAGGGAAGTATATTCGTTTGGCAGGGTGTACTGGTGGAGATATATGGACAAGAATAATTCGATGTACAAAGCACGATGCGCAAGGTTCTCCTCCTCTATAAGCTTCATTCTGTCTGCGATACTACAGAAATTCTTCTGTCGGAAAAAAGAACACGCAAATCATTCTGTTACAGTCCACACACTCGTAAGAAATGTCATTCCAGTTGAATGATGTTGCAAGTGGATGCTGTGTTATCTGCAGCGTACAATAATGGATGTACTAACTGCTTAGAAGTAATTGTGTACACCCGCTATTGCTCGCCATAGACCACTTCTCTTCTGCTGTAGTATTAATTGTTCGACATGTTCGTGCTTCCTGTGTGCGCAGAAAATATCAGGTCTGTTAAATAACATATAAGGAACAGCACAGAGAAACATTTCTTCATTTGATAGCTTGCACTGGTAAAAGACATAAGGAGAGGAGAGATTCGATGTACAAATGTGATGCAGCATTTTCTTTTGCTAGCCAAATCTTCATTCGTTCTGAGATTTCTCTGTTTAGGTAAAAAAGGAAATGTTATGTTTCAGTCTTCACATTCGTACATTATATCATTATATCACGGTTTTCGTCATTTGTTGATTGCTAATGGGCTAATGGTTTGAAGACAGGGCTTCAACATAATCGCATATCAAAGGTGTGTAAAATCGGTCTCATTTGCAAAGAACGGAAGTAAAAGCTGTAGCAAAAAATTTTAGTTTCTGTTTTTAGGTGAACACATTACGCGAGCCGAATATTAGGAATACATCATATTTTCACTTTCCCCAAATCTAAACTTTGTCGGACATCTGGTGTATATCAAGTGATGTCTATCACCTTTTGGATGGCCAATATCATTGACTTTGGACCGCTGATGTGAGGGCAGGAGAAGCGAGACGTACGTGGAAGACAGGCCGCAGCGAGTACGTCACAGGAAGTGACATTGCGGGTCTTACGTATGCCAGTAGCCGTCCCCAGAGGGGAGCGAGTAACTATTTCAGAAGAATTTAATAATTCTGGACTGCGTGTTTAAGTGAATAAAAGTTCTCGATAGCACAAAACAAAATTAAGACCTTTAGTGGGTACCTTTTCAATTAAATATTGATTTCCCGTGGGCCCTCCACGGAGCAGAAAATTCGCGAAGTATGGCGGTCAAACCGACTAGTGTGACGTCACAAGTTTGCTGTAGCACATGTATATCTCGTTGGCCCCGAGGAGTGGGATGAAGGCGAGGTAAAAGGGATCACCTTCCATGAGAATTCTTCTCAGCTGCCTTCTATAAGTAAGTTTTTTTTCCTTTTTTTAACTCTAGTATCAAGAAAGATGAGAAAGAAACAACGACTCGGCAGAAATAATGACGAATCATGGCTAACAAATAATAAACAATTAATGAAGAAACCCAGAAAGAATAAACACTAAAGCAAACAGGGGCAAACAATGGGAAGATAGAAGGACTGGAGGAGCTCAACAAAGTCGTTGCCCAAAAGATGTTACCAGACGTATGTATCTGGAGGGCTGCACGGTGTCCTTTCTAACCTAGAAGCAACCGATACAGTCGTTTTATGTCTAAGTGACCTCCTTATTGACGCGAAAAATATTTGTGATAAAGTGCAGGAAGTTTTCAGACTAAAGCAAGAAACACTGAACTTGGAACTGTAGTGTCCAACCACGGCTCATATAGTTTTAACTGAAAATATCCAGTAGTAACTATAGTTGTCCTATGCAAAGACGTTGTGACAAAAATTATGAAATTCCACGAGGAGCACACAACAAGTGTAGTGGTCAGCATACCGCTAGGAAGTATTTGTTAACGTTTACGTCCAACGCAAGTACAATATTCATCCTCGACTAACGCCATGTCGGAAAGAAAATGATAACACATTTTATGTCCAATGATAACTCTAACTCTGCGCCCTGACAGATCCGTAGAGCTGCTAAGAAAAGTGTAGGAGCGTTAAATACAGTTTCTTTGGTGATACAATATCTCCAAGTGAGAAACAAGCTGGGTCAGGTACACAGTACGATCAGAAGTTAGTGCCCCATTAGGGTACCGATTAGTTGAAAACTTCGCAGCTATCATAGCTGGATGTCAACCAAAGTATAACAGAACCTTAAGTTCCAGATTCTCCAGCGAAACCGTTATAAACAGTTGATCGCGAGACACATGGACGATCAGCATTGTCTTTTCTCGGCTGCGGTGCCCGAAAGAGAGACCGACTAAACTAGGTTTTCAAGTCACCTAGTCAAACACAGGAATTGTCAGACAGTGAAAAATTAGCATTCCTTGTGTTATTATGTACGAGTCTAGAGGATTCAAGAAGTAAGAAATCTAGAACAATAGGCCTACCACTAATACTAACCTCATAAAAACGAACACATTTCTAGCTATGAAGACAGCATATCTATAGCGTATACAAAGATTCTAATTCCACAAATTGTTTACAGATTGTTGAACGTAGTATACGGCTAAGAACAATCATATAATGAGGAACGGTACAATGGATAAAATAAAATATTGACGTATGAGAAAAAACGACAGGGTGATGTGGCAGGTAGATACTGTGTGTACCGCACAGTGCAGTTACAAACCCCTTAAAATCAAGTGTGTACACCATCTGTTGCTCACCGCAGACACTTCTCTTTTGCTGCAGTATTAATTCGTCGACCAGGTCTAGCAACGTCTCTACGAAGACGTTCGGGTCTACGAAATAAAATACAAATAGGAGGGTGCAGGAAGAGTTGTTCGACTGACAATTTGCATTGAAAGAGACATCAGGACGCGAAAAATTCGATGTAGAATTTCGATGCATTAGGATCTCTCGCACGCCGGTCTTCGCTCGTTCTGAGACACCATATACATTTCTTGGCTTCTAAGAAACACACAGAAATAGATGATTCAGTTAAACTATATGGATTGTTTCGTGTTTTTAATAATTTATTCGTATATCTGGTTGCCAAAGCGCCAGTCGTATGAAGAAGACGGTGAGGATGCAATTCTGCAGCTAGCACCCTGAGCCACCACCGCCAAATCTCAACCATTTGATAATGACTGAGCCTCGAGGTCACTAGTACTCACTACGTAATCAACAGTTCATCATTACACCAGCTCCTAGCACAGTGACTTCCTCTAGCCAGTTGTCGAGTTTCGCTCATCGGCGGGCCTGGGTCACACAATCTGCTTACTCCAAGACACAACGCTTCTACAGGCCACGGGATTTTCTGCGCCACGCCGCCCCGAGGTCTCCGGAATCACTGCCATGCTGTCACATCCCCTTCTGCTGCGCGCAAAAATCGACAACCCCTGCCGTTCCTTTCCTGGAGCGAGATATCCCACCACAAGCTCCTGTTCCACAGCCTACGATCTCGCAAACAGGCACGAATACAGAGTTCGATTTTTGGAGGGGTGGTAGGCAATAGTTTGTTATCCTCACTTTTAATTTGTCGCAGGTGCATTTCACAACGATAATAACTATAACGTTCCCATACATGGATTTTATTACAACAATAATAATAACTTATTTATACCACTTTTGGTACATAGTGTTGAAAACAGCTTGTAAATTTCTAGAATTCCTTGCCATTTTTGAGATGCTTAGTTTTAATGTTATTTCATTCTCCTAAATTTGATTGAGAAATTTAAAATCTGATATATATAAAAATATAAACCACCTGCTCTCAAGTTCCTTGGGGACTAATAAAAATATTTAGTTGCGTTTCAGGCTGTCGTACTGTGATCAGGATACTATTTAGTCCCTTGTACACCACCAGAACCAAAAGAGATGTTACACTGGCAAACCTTTACGAAGCTTATACAGTTGTATGGTGGACCTTTACAGAAATAAATCAGTGTTGTCAACTGTAACTGGCTGATTGACGTCAGAAAAGGAAATTGTACCTTATTTATTGGTGAATAATCTAAACCCATCACAGATAAACGAGAAATCGCTACGACCATGAAATTGACATACCCTATAAACAAATCTACGAGCAGGACGCTTATGGTATTAAGATGAGGAATTTATGGCGCAAGAAGCTCGTATCAGAGAGCCCTTGTATTAGCAGGGCAGCTACTGTGCTATACACGGTGAGCCCAAATTCTACTGACAGAATATTTCTGAGCGTTATGGTACAACTGACACGGCGATGGTTCAATAGAGATTAATTACATTTCATCTGAAATCTTACCTCATTTATTTTTGGATCTGAATTCACTGAAAGTATCTACACAAGAGTGCAAATGTCGATGGTATGCTGTGAATGTCCTGTTTGGAATAAAACTTGTTCCAGTGACTCTCAGTACTTACTGCTGACAGCAGTAATGGTTGTACCTTAACAGTGGTACACAACAGTGTGAATAAGTTTACTGCTGAAGAGCTGGCCGATATGCAACTCGTGTACGGGTTTACTGAATTCTGCGGAAGAGCGCTACAACGACGCAGCGATGAACTGTTCCCGCAGCTACAGTCACGTCTCAGTACTGCAACATCTCAACACAGGCGTCTATTGTGTTACAGGTTTTTCACTATTGTGAAGGAATTTTCACAGAAACAAAACCAGACCAGATGAATCGTAATTACATCACTTTGTAAAGAGGCATAGGAGGCCACGGATCTCTGACACCAAATGACTCATAAAATACCCTTACCGACACCCGGAATTTCGTCGGTGGCGTTCGGTTTCACCCTTGGCCAAAAACTAACAATATGTGAGTACTGGCAGAGTATTCTCAGCACTCATTGTCCCAGCAAATGAACAGGAGGACGGTAACTATTTACATACACAATTAAGGAGATACTATTTGCAGTTCCTGTGTTTTTATGTGTACTATGCAATGTCCTTCAGACGTGCATGCACGTCTGACGCAACAGACACTGTTACGATCGACAGTTTTGTGAAATGAGAGTAATGTATTCGGAATTGCGTATAAGTTTAGAATCCAGCTGTAGAGGTTAGTAGTGACAAATGAAAACTTCTGCCGGACCTATACTCGAAACTGGATTTGCTGTTTTACGCGAGAGGTCTCCTTAACGACTTCGGCTATTCGAGCACGTCTCCAGGACCGACCCAAACCTCTGTATGTCACCGAGTGCCCACGTCCAGTACTCGCACAATTGCTGTGATTCCCGCACAGCGGAAGACTTTAATACTGTTGTCAGTAGCATTGCATGCCTGCACCACGTGCAGGAACCACAGCAGTTGTGTCACTGCAGGACGTGAGCAGTCAGTGACTTCCGGAGGTTTGAGTCGGTCTCGGAGACGTGCTAAAATAGCCGGTGGTTAAGGCGACCGCTCGGATAACGCGGAAAATCCGGAGTCCCGGTCCGGCACAAGTTTTCCATTGACCCCAATAACCTGTGCAGCAACAGTCTAGTCGCATTCGCAGTTCCCAATATATTTCTTTCAATTCAGGAGATACGTGTATGGCAAATACTGCATCTGTGGAACAGTATCCCAACCCTTCCGAAAGAAAATACGTATACTAACGTATTGAGAACCAAACTAAAGGAAAAGTCTCCACTCCTGAAAGTCTACAGACGGAACTGTATCGAAATAAAAAACCGAATTCTGATCTACCCAGTGCACAGCTGGTGGAGGTATCACTATCAGGCAAAGATGAGAATCTTGGAAGGCAGGTAAATGGCAGCGTATCCTGGAGGATGGCAGTACTGAAAAAAGAGTACAAAATATTTTAAAGGTATCAGGGAACGTGCGAAATGTGAGCCACTTAATTCCTCCGGAGACGATGTTTCGCATCTTACCAAGCCACGGACCGTATCTCGTTTACCTTTCTAGACCCAGTAAAGAAGAAGTAACGTCCGGTGGAAATGTGGAAAAATTGCAGGATTTCAATGTTCTTGTCTACAGCGATCAAAAGGTCACAACCGATGGCACATAACGAAGCAGGATGTGCCGCCCTGAATATGTGATCAGGTTCATATTTCAAGAAAAAGCTAGAAAAACATTTGAATTTTTCTGATAGGACGAGCAAGTGAAGCTTGTTAAAGGTTAACCTCGGTGTTGGACTGACGACCCAGCTACAAAATAGAGAGTGCAAGGCCTCTAGCTCTTGCTCCCTGATATCAGCACTCTCTTCGGAGGGCATCTTCGTCTCCAAATGTATCCGGAGTGTCGATTTCTGAACTCCTCGAAGAATGGTAGTGGTTCTATTTGTTGCACGAATTCCACTACCAGAGCCCAAGCTATGTATCCTACCTAGAAAGGAGGGGAAACTGCACAAGGCTTGTGGAAACCTGGTACAATGATTGGGGCGATAGCTTCTGTATCGGACAAAGCTATGCAAATTACCTAGAAAGGAGAGAAAACTGTGCAAGGTCTTTGGAAACCTGGCAGAATGACTGAGGCAACAGCTTTTGTATGGGACCCGATTGCTGTGGTTGGTGTACTGGATACAGAGTAACAGAGTAAGACTGGTGAATTATCAGCCTTTCATCATTGGCTCTTTATACTGATAACAATATGAGCACGTCTAGTATCGTGACATTAATTTTCGTTATTTTGTAATATTATTATTAGATTTTGATACATATTTAGTAACTAAGAAATTTCTTCCCTTACTCTCTCTTCAGATTTCACTCCTACTTTGTTTCTCTACTCAGGGGCTACTAGGAATGGCTTCCCACATATGTAAGGTCCTGATCATTCCCTCGTTATGTTAAACATCTAATCGGTGACGTGTAATGTTCCATTTTTAAAAGAGACTCCTTTGTTCCTTAAAGTTCTTTTCCAAGCGTAACGCTGTTCTTAACAGATCTTAATAGTACTGTGAGTGTTACACTTAGAGGATAGTGTACCCAGGAACATTTAATGTTTTGCGGTCGGTACTTTGGTATAGTGACTGGTTTTAGAATAACATGGAAGAATACGCACTACAGATCGCAATAAGCAGCTTCTGCCATTTTCTGTAGTTTTTGTTGTTGTTAGACATGAGGTTGCGATCTGCGCAGTAATTGTAAATATTTAGAGTTCTACACATCTAAGTGCTGTAAGACACGTTAAATTTATTTGGAATGTATTGTTAATTCTTCAGTTATAGATTTTTGTTGCAAATAAAATTCTACGTATTTTTATAACGAGTTATATAACGTCTGGACAGTACAGCATTACTTCTTTAGACGTGCACCATCTTCTACGTCGAAACTGAACATGGTCTTTTACCATGAAACATGTTATATTTGGTAATTAGCTGAGTTTCGTTGATGTCTTAACACTTTTACCAGTTTGAAAATCGGAATTTGTGTTAGTTTCCAATAGCTTCTATTTCAAAACATATTTAACTTCAAACTGATTTTTGATAATACTTCTGAGTAATTTGACTTCACTTACTGATTAGTGGTATGAAATAGAGTAATAGTCTAACAAATACACTACTAACCAGATTTCCTCTATTGCAACCCTTTTAAATTTCAGTAGAATATTTACTCTTAGGTACATGACTATGTTTTACATTAGAAGATGCTTTTACATTCAGAAAAACCTTAGTATTCTGGAGTAATTTTTGTAATTTCATACAAGGATTCAGCACCTAAGAAGTGAATACCATCATTGAAAAATCGAATAAGAAGATACATTAAACTTGTATTACCCGGCTGGCTTGAGGCGAAAGTCTGAACAGTGTTCCAATGTACAACAATCCCCCTACTCAATTAAACCTGTGCTTATCACGAGAAATTCCTTTGACTTTAAGGAGACTAGCGAATAATATTATTTGATAATTTTATAGTTGGAATTGAGAGCTGTTCCTTGTTTTTCAGGCCTCGAATATTTTTCTTGTATTAAAATAGATGCCATGTGTGACTTGTCAAGATTTTGTTCATATTCTGGCAGTGAGTAAACTGATTGGTTGTCAGTCACACACTTCTTTTCAGCTTGCGTATCAGATGGTCTATATCCGCTCGTGTTATTTCCCCACAAATATTGAATTATTTACCTGCTCAAAAATTAATTTAATACGTGCTATTTTGCCTTAGAGATCGGTAAGTACTCTTGATTAACGGTTACAGAATCTGGAACTAACTCTGCTTCGTAAAACAGTGTTTGCATTAAGGTCTAAAAATTGTAAGCTTTTAAGATTAATTTGAATTGTTGCAGCATCTCAGAAGTTAATGTTTCTAAACTGTGATCAATGTCTTTGCTTTTAGTAACGCTAATGCCAATAATGGCAGGCGTATCGAACATGCTGTGACCTAAATCGGAATATTTGTAGTGACGCCGTAGTTTGTAACTAAATAACTTTTCTTTCCTATAGTTCAATAATTGTCACCTTATAAATGGGGTATGTAGTAAGGTATGTTGGTATATTTCAAAAAATGATTACTATTGACTTAGTCTTGGAATATTGTCACAGACCAGTGAGCTGCATTCCAAACATTCGTGACGCACGTGAAAAATCAGATAAAAATGCAAAGTAACTATGACTAACAATAACTTGTTCAGTTGTGTTGTACACTGACGGAAAAAAATCGCAACACCAAAAAATTATTAACGCAGAGTAGTGAAATTTTGGGAATATATTAGCCTAGGTAACATATTTAAGTGATTAACGTTCAAGATCATAGGTTAATGTAATTCTAATGTGAAATATTGGTACATTGGCAACCGGCGTAACTACCAGAATGTTGAATGCAGGCATACAAACGTGCGTCCATTGTGTTGTATAGGTGACGGATGTCAGTTTGGTTGGTAGAGCTCCGTGCCTGTTGCACATGGTTGGTCAATACAACGACGGCTAATGCTGTTTCTGGACGAAGCTGGAATTGTCGTCCGATGCTGTCCCATATGTGCTACACTGGAGACAGATCTGGTGATCGAGCAGGCCAAGGCAACATGTCGACATTCCGTAGAGCATGTTGGATAATAATAGTGGTAAGCGGCCGAGAATCATCCTGTTGGAAAACACCCACTGGAATACTACTCATGAATGACAGCACAACAGGTTGACTCACCAGACTGACGTACAAATTGGCAGCCCGGGAGCTTGTGAAACCACGAGACTGTTTCTGCTGCCATGCTAATCGTATCCCAGACCATAACTCCACCACTCACAACAAGGAAAAAGGTCATAGGTCTTGTAACTATTAGAAATTTGCACAGAATCAATGGTATTTTGTGTCTATTGATGGCACATTTTCTTGTAACAAAGCACCTACTCAAAGACCTGTTCAGGTCAAGGCGCTTGGGCATGCTTTTGTATTCTTCCAAACGACTCTAGGCCTCCCAGAAGCCATTAAGGAGTGCAACAGTAGAAATGAAATTATATTATGGCAACTAATCTCAGAAATTAGTATAAAATATCGTTCTAGAGAAGTTATCGCATTGCTACCGATATATAACCATAAAAATTACGATGAATTTTTCACTCTTCAGCGGAATGTTGATTATAATTAAACTTTCCGAAAAGTTTATGTATCGCGTCCGGCACTCGAGAACTAAGACTGGTGTTACTGGCAATATATTTACCAAATGAATCCACTGATTACTCGCTGTGCTCTTCTTTAAAGGTCCAAAGTGATAGATGGGTGATTATACGGTCAGATAGTAACAAAGTCACCACTAGATGACAGTGGTCTAGCACACAGCTTTAAGCTATCACAGAGTGCTAATCAACTAAACTATATGAGAGAGGAAGATTAGTGCTTAATGCCCAGTTGACGATGAGGTTATTAATGACGGCGGAGAACATGAGATGGGTCTAGTAGTATGAAATATACAAAGGCGTAAATAGTTGATCCAAGATAGCTCAGCTGGAAATCTGTTGGTACGAACTACAGATCCGTCACAAAATACTAATCCGTCACGAGTTCACGTAAAACTTCTTACATAATGTGATAAACTTTTGGTCATACAGTTTTCTTGAAATCTCACGGAGCGCACTACAGTTTTGCTTAATCAGTCAAACAACGAATAATGTTATTAAACGTAACGTAATAGAAGAACTACCTATAACGCAGGTTACACTATTAGTAACACCTTTTGAGATCCTGATTTCGGAGTATCGGCTGCAGAGAAAGTGGTTACCAGTGATGTTAAGAGTCTATTATTTCCCTTAATTGTCAGAGGAAATTACAGATCTTCCATATCCCATGGACGATCCTTCTTCCAGCCTCTTGTTACTGTAGCGCCAATGAACAATAACACTCACATGTATCATGAGTGTAACCATTGTTTAGTGCAGTGCACAGTGGAAAACGTTAAAAAGGCAGTATAAAATACAGATAAAATGACAATTCACATTACAGTCCAACACATTTCCCACAGTTTCTTTACATTTCAGACTAAAGTGCAGCCGCCAAGGAGGTGCAATCTATAACATTATATTGGGTTCTTCCTGGCTCCAGGGTGATCCTTAATAAGAAAACCGATCTTTTCCGACGCACGATGTTGGAAACATTTCAATTAACTAGCTGTAGCTGCCGACAACACTACTTACGAACTTCTTGGGCAATGCTTTCTTTTATAAGGAATGTTCCCCAGCACCGTGGTGCTTTGTTGTGTTCTGTTCTTATATTGGTACCAAAATATCACATCTCCAGCACTACATTAAAACAACTATTCTTCTTCAGTAAAATGTGGAGAATGTGTTGAACTATACATAACAAAAAATATTTTTAAGACCTGAACGCAGAGTGACATCTTCAAGGAGCCACATCCTCCTTCGTAAAATTCCTACATAATTCCCCTACTCTGTCAGCCACTTGAGCCAACCCTGCACTAGGCTTCACAATGCTGGTAACCTGGTACTCACTCCCCAGTACTTCCTGCAGCTGCTGGCCCACACCTCTACCGTGAGAACTACCTAGCAGCAGAACTTTCTTCTTTCTGTTAGACTTTGCAACTAAACTAGGCCTCCTAAATTCTGAGAATTGCTGCATGTTCCCTAAATCTACAGCTACACGAGGCTCCTCTCCACTCAACTCTAAAAGTTGGTCAAATCTGTCTGAAAAACTGTCTGAATACCTCCTCTTCTCAGCTGCCTTCTTGCCAACTGCCAGTTGAAGCCATTTCGTCGGCTTGCGTTTCGGTGAGGATGAGCGGAAAAAAAGTCTTCGACCCGACCGTAAATCGAACCCCGGCCCCTCGCATCGCATTCCACTGCGCTGAGACTTCGCTATGGTGGCGGATAAACTCTGAATGGATTCTTCACGAACAATGCATATAAATCTTCGAACTGTAATACTTAGCTGTTGCTTAATTCTATAATATCTATTTGCGATTGACAAATTTTCTGAATTACCTTTCATTATGCGTACGCATGTTCCTGACTTGGTATGTTCATTCCATCTCATTCCAACTGCCACTGATGCAGACAAACGTATATATACTGGCTGATACTGAAGTTAAGAACTAACGATAAAACGAAATTTTCTCGCGTTGAGCATATCTCTCTCTCGTCTTACGAATGAAAGCTTGTTTCCCTTGACAGGTTTTGAGATGATATAAAACGAGTCATGTGTCTAATTTACATACAATTCAGAGAAAAATTAATTTGCATTTAAAACTTTCTGTACTCAACTTTTTTAAGGGCTATATTATATACTTCTTGTAAGCCGGTAGCTCTTCTCAGTGAGTAATCTACTACTACTAACAATAATTATAGTTCCCAAGAAGGCTATAAACACAATTCAGTATATTTTTGACAACTCTCAATAATAATAATTCTTTTACTTTCCAGACGCATAATTATTAAGATTTCCCCGACAGATTCATGCGACAGAGGCTTCTTTTTATGGTGGTGTCAATATTTACTTTTATCCACGATACTTGGCCCAATTTTAATCTGTGGTAACTCATCTCAGATTATCACCTAACTACTCCTTCCAATACACATCAACATCCAATGACTGAGAGCTTCCTCACTAGGTACCGTTTGATATTCTGTCAAATCGATCATCAATAGTGACAATACAGTTGAGATACCTGTCTTTAGATATTCTGAAGTACACGTGCCTCTTTTTCTACGGCTTGATGAAAGTATAAATTCCATATTCATTTACGTCTTTCACTTTACAAACTAACTTCACGCACAATTTCCCATCTAGTACTACACTAGCATTCGTAGAGATTCTCAGAGGAATCCCCAGTTTGATCAACACAATTCCACTCTCTGACAATTTCTTTACACTGATTTAGCGTATATCCACTATGGATTCGACGAAAGTCCCTGCAGATCCATATCCTATGCAATCTACTGTTCCTTCTCTGAAAACAATAATCGTACGTCTAAATGTGTTAACATAATAGAAAACTCTGTAAGAAGGTAACAGGTTGGGAAAATAAAACATCAATTTATCATATATGCTTTGGAGCTCCACGTACAGATTCTTTACGATAAACACAGATTCTTACCACCTAATGACAGATTGTATACAACGAACATAGAACTTGACAATACGGATAATTTCAAAGAAAAGTAAGAGCTCACCATTTATGTAGACGTATCCCAGAGGAGTGCTAAATGTGATTCTGCAGTACATGGAGTGCAGCAGGAAGGGTGGAGCTCTTACACATTCTGAAGTCCATGTGAAACAGCTTCGCTCTTCCGCTGCGCTCCACATTTCAGTTGTGAAATATACATCTTTCTTCATGATTGTAGTTTCGATCCAAGCAGTAACTGGAGATGCATTTAGTGAGTTTCGTAGTCATTTATGCATAACGATTCTTAAGTTAATTAATCACATGCAGAGATGAATATCTAATAATTCTTTCTATTCTGAATGACTTTCATGTCTTACATGAACTGGATTCTATGTCACAATCAGATAAAGTAATAAGTTTCGGTTGCTACTGCAAGTTTAAGATTCAGTTGGATACAAAAGTGTAGCTTCCTAGTTCGTCGAATATTCGGTCCTGAAATTTTGGTTATCAGTGCTTACCTCTTCCTGTTTTCTTGCTGTTTGGCATCTTTCTTTTCACTAGCGTTTGTCAACGTAAAAATTGCTTGAGATAATTCCTAAATTTCAGTACTTACTGTCGGAGTAATCTGAGGAGCAAGTGTTGGATATTCTCTGTAGTATGCATTCATTTTGTGCACACTTATACTTCACAGTAGTATTACCTTTGTACCAACAGGTACAGAACACTGAACGAAATTCGAAGTTTATACAATCTAATACAATCCTTCGCTTAGCTTAAAACTGACAGTCATTCTGTTGGCTGAAAATTTAATAGAATATTACGGATACCCACTGAATGTCAGGCGTAGCGTCTGAAGTACAACGTGCAATGAGACTTGAACACGTGTTGCCCATGGTATTTGAAAGCAGTTAACTTTGGCTGCTCATTCCAGCTGTTCCTAGGAAACTGGAGAAAACAGCTGCCATACTGTCTTCACAACCATTAAGTTAAGTGTGTGACATGATAATTAAACTTTTATTTTTGCAGTATTATAATTAGTACAGAAACTGAACGTATATGTATCTACAATGAAGTCCCGAAGTGATCTATTCTCTACGAGTAAAACTGGTGCAGAACGTAAAACGCGAAACCAGTGGCAGCGCAGTAAATGCTGACCGTTTATCCTTTGCATGCGAGAGGAACTCTGAATCTGATGTTGCAAATTATTGACAGCAGCTGAAATGAAGTACCCGGTGATATATCCCACGGGCCATGCCAAACGGCCACTCTTTTCCGCTGTGAACCATTTTCAAATTGCGAAGTACAAGTATTTCTTGATGGTAGTTCCTCCATACAACATTAATTATGAAACAATTTCAAACCCACAGACCTAAAATATGAACTACGTTCTTCTCACAGTCTCCTAATTCTGCTCCTGTATTTTAAAGTCACTGGCAGTATAAGAGCTAGATTACTAAGGCATTACAGGAAACCTTATAAGTGTTATACAGTCTTTCCCTCAAATTCTTTCTTCTTGGTAACGTATCTGATTCTGTGTCATAGCTATAGAACAAAATCAAAGGGTTTACATCGTCGTGCAAGTTTTTACAGCGTCATCCTCGCAAAACTGTCGAATTCGTGACATTCCCTGTCTACAAGAGTAATAATTTTATATTGTGAGCTTTATGTTACTACCAGATCTTTTGTCAGTAATGAGAATTTTTGAGGTGAAGATGTTCAGTGAGTACATAAAATTAATCGTATTTGATGATAATATTCATTTTAGACTTCTTTGGCTGCGTGTTCTTAGGATCTATTAAACTTGAGTATTGCGCTGCTATTTTTTAAGATGTAAGCGACACTTTGATAACGAATCATATTTGCTGTGGATGGCTTCAAGTTGACCTAGTAAGCAATAACATTTCGTTATTTCTGCCCTTAGAAACGATTTCTTGTAAAGAGGTAATTCATCATAAGGAATGACAGTGTAATACTTAGCGACACATATTCTAATAGAATAATTGTGGGATATAGAACAGTTATAGCCTAAACTTTTTGTCACTGACCACTTTTCTCTGTCCATTACTGGATCGAGAGAAATTTTTAAACATAATTTGGTTTCAGTATGCATTCAACAACCAGAAAATTATTTCTATATTGCAGTCATTCTTTCCTTAATTTTCTGAATGGAGAGAACAGTCTATGACTCATTTTAGTGTTAAAGTTGCTTATCAAACAAAAACTTAATAGGCTGCATGTATGTTAAGAAAGAATGAATTCTTCGACCCCAGTTTGTTCTTATCGAGTTACCGTCAGGTTCCATATTATGAATGTAATGTCCACTAGCAGAAACGTTTACTGTTGGTGTAAACGATACATTACATCTGCTATTAATGGATGAAACAAACTGATAATATTAAACCCCAGTTCATCATCGAAGCAAAAATTCAATGTTCGGTAAAAGGAATACTTTCATTGTACGCCTACTTCGATTAACGCAAAAGAAAACTCTGAAAAAAGCTGTTACTAAAGAAAGGTCAGTATTCGGTTAATCCTAATTTTAATGTAGTTCATTGCGAACTAAAATACATGTGAACAGGAAAATTATGTACCTATTGCGAATAAGGTCGAATGGAAAAATATGCATGGGTATTATCTTGAATGTAGCAGATCCTTCACACAACGTGACTACCACTATTTCTTTACTTTTCTTTCGATACCTTTTCAAACGTCCAACCTCCCTTATACTAACCTTATACTTCTTATACTATCCAATGACGCCTTCTTTAGCGTTAACTCCGTCCTAAATATACGACAGCCAATATTATTTTTGACAAAATTGCGCTACAAATAAGAAACTGAAATTTTTTCTGACTGACAATAGATTATTTATATAATTGTGGCAGTTTCAGTACATCATGTATTGTGTCTAACACAGTGTTAAAAGTTAGTTATGATTGTGGATTAACGTTTACGTAGGAGTAGAATTCTGAGGTGTTAAAAGTTAATATATTTTTTAAAGAAAATCATTGCGAACAAATTTATAACATACATATAAAATGGCTACTACTGTCTGAAACTTCTACTACTAGCAACAGTAATAAATTACATTTTCGGTTACTGGGTAGATCAATTTGACTGAATATGATCTCAGTTCCCTTTTAAAAATAATATTCTCTATTAAGAGAAGAAACAATCAACACTGCATAAATAATAAGTGATTCTATATTCACAAAAACTGTTTGAGTTATCCAAAATCAGTAGACGATTAATTAAATATACATTGATTTCAGATGAAGATGACGAATTAGCTTCACTTCAAGTTAGTTCATATATCTCAGACTCCACAAATTTCAGGATGTGCCACACGCTACAGAATAGCAGTGAAAAGTAGATGGTTTGTTTATTCTTCATTATCCATACATATTATAAAAATATTTATATTTATTTACATATATGTTCCACTCCTCGTCCTAAACCATTGAACCGATTTCAACTAAGCTAAGTATAGGTATCACAACCTATCTGGAAAGAATCGTGTGTAAATATCATCCACATACCTATAAAAGGGAGGTGAAAAACAAGTGTAGCTCACTCCACAAGAATTCCCAGATTTTATGCATCCAGTATTTGCGAATGAGAGCACTTAGTGATTTGCAACAAATTTTGCACGTAATTTCAAACCCTTACGAAACTTTCTGTCGCTGACAACCCCCACAAAATGATGAAAGGAAGTTAGTTTATGGCTTACTATATTTTCGCTGTGTAAGCAGTAAAACTGCCTCATCGGGCACTACGTTATAATTTACTACTTCTTTGCTACCAAATGTAGTTACGAACACACCAGTTTGATTAACCAAATTTCACGTTCTAATAGTTTCTTAGACATCGATTAATCGTGTATCCATTATGGATACGACGGAATTCTTGCACTTTCGTGTGACATGCGATCTGCGGTTCCTTCTCTACTGGCACTGCAATCGACTTCACTAATTGCAGACCTAAATCTCTTAAAATAATGGAAAACTCTGGAGAAAGGCAACAGGTTGCGAAAATAAGACATCAGATCCAATGGAGCTCCACGTACAAATTCTTCACAATAAACGCAAAAGCTTACCACCTAATGACACATTGCAAACAATGAACACAGTATTTGAGGACACATACAGGTTCACATTATCATCAGGAGAGTAAGAGCTCGTCATTTATCTACATGTATAGCAGAGGAGTGATAAATCTCATGTTGCACTTCAGGGAGAGCAGCTGAAAGAGTGCACCTGTTACATATTCTGAAGTCCATGTAAGTCAGGTACACGCTTTCGCTGCACTCCACATTTCAGTTGCTAAATATCCACGATTCTTCATGATTCTAGTTTGGAACCAAGCAGTAACTGGAAACACATTTCGCGAGTTTCGTAGTTATCTACACACAATAATTCTCACGTTAATAAATCATACATGGAGATGTGTACCTGATAATTCTTGATATTTTGAATTACTTTCTTGTCTTACATGTAATGAATACTACATCTTAATCGGAGAACATAATAAATTTCGCTTGCTATCGAAAGATTACTGATCAAATGAATACAAAAGTGTGGATCATTCAATAGTTCGTGGAATATTTGGTCCAGATATTTGTGTATCAGTTTATCCCTGCCTGTGATCCTGCTATGTGACATCTTTCTTTTCAAGAGTGTTTGACAACCATAAGAAGTATCTGAGGTAATTTCGAAATTTTCGTACTTGCTGTCGTGGGAATCCGAGCAGCAAGTGTCGGACATTTTCTGCAGTAAGCACCCCTGTTCTTAAGTAATTCGATATGTTCTTACTTTGTCGGTGTTACCAAGAGCCACAGAAGACTGAATGAAAATCGAATTTAGTGCATACTAATAAAATCTTTTGATCAGCTTAAAACTGAAAGTCCGTTCTGTTCCTGGTAATTTAACAAGATATGGGGAACGTACACCGAGTAGGGACTGATTCAGTGACTCTCGTCACGAATCACGATGTTCCCTTTACTTAACGCGACTTCAACATCTAGGCGTCATGGGACATGAAGCCTGCTAACTTCAGCTGCTCATTTCAGCTGCTGCAAGTCATCGGGATAACACTGCTGCCAAACTGTCTTCACAGGTAACTTGTATGTGTAGGTAGTACCTGCAAATTTGTAGGTAATTAAGCACTTATTTTTTAAACTTTATAGTTGTTGCAGGAAGTGAACAAATACTTAACTACAACGAAGGTCGGAAATGGTCAGTTTTTTACGAGTCAAACTAACGAAGAATGTAAGATACGAAGAGATATGTAGTCGTTTCAGGTGGTAATTTTTCTCACTTGAGATATGATGGGAGAGAAATAATCAGTACCACAGTTTTATGTAAGAATATAGATATACAAATCTCGACATATGGAAAAATTCTATGATGAATGACTTGGATATCCTACTTGTTTATGTAATTTTTTTCGCCCACCTCTAAATAAAAACTGTTTTGGGCTGCAAACTTAATGAAACGTGTCTAGCAGTGTTTAGCACCGTTTAGCCTTAAAGAGTGTGGCGGCGCATTTTAGCATGCATCGATGAGCACCAAAAGTGTTGGACAGCCTTCCTGATACATTATCGCTCAATAGCCGCCTAGCCGCGCTGCACAACGCGTCTTGTCACGGTTCGAGCGGCATCCTCCGTCGGAGGTTCGAGTCCTTCCTCTGGCATGGGAGTGTGTGTCGTCCTTAGCGTAAGTTAGTTTAAGTTACATGAAGTAGTGTGTAAGCTTAGGGACTGATGACCTTAGCAGTTCGGTCCCATAAGACCTTACCACAAATTTCCAAATTTCAAAAAAATAAATAAAAATAAAGGTAGCAGCCTGCAGTTGGTCGCCCAACATGAAGGCCAAGATGTGTCTGACAGGGCTAGCAGTAGGGGTCACAAGCATCAACATGTCCGTTCACTCACTGTACTTCAAAACTTGATGGTTCATGTCTAATTACACAGCATAATCAGTCGGTAATTAAATCTTGAAAACATGATTATAAAAGAAATGCACGAAAATGTGTATGTGTTATATAGTAGTAATTGGTTTATTTACTTTATTTTCGGCTTAAAGTTCATAATGAAAATATAATTGACTAGTGTTGTGGAAGAAGATTCAGTGGGGTTTAAGAACTTTGAAGAATTTATTATTCGTGGAGTGAGTCACAGAAATAACTGTATTAAAATTTTTCTCCAGTCGTGTACTTCTTCGGAGACGAAAGTCAGTTACAGTGTTACAGCAGAATGGCTATACCAATCCTGGCATTATCTGTTTGTATTTCGAAACTTCCATACCCCCTTGCCATGCCAAACGATTTGAACTTTTCCCCATTTAAAATAATTCGATTATTTATTAAAGACACCTAGAGATATTGACAGTATTGGTGTAACTTCGCAGTAGTCATCTAGCTTAAATGTTAAGCAGCGCTTGTCAGCGAGTGTAGTTGGAGCATTTACCACACCCGGTGTAAGGCACAACGGAGCCTCAAATAAAAAACTGACTCATCAAAAGTATATGCAAGCGCACACACACACACACGCACAAACACACACACACACACACACACACACACACACACACACACACACACACACACACGAAAAAGGTTTATGTCGTGTAACACAACGTCATACAAAATATCCGTCGAAATTTAAGCCTAAACCATTGCTTGCGCACTCGTATTAAGCGCTATAATGCTGTTTCTATGTCTAAATTGTCTGTAATATGAATCACAATATGTAAAGGTATTGGTGTTTCGATTTTAGACTTACTTGAGACGATGTCACTGGTGGTACATAGACAGAATTTTCATTACCTGACTTTTTAGAGATTTTTTTCAGTAATGTTACACTCCAACAGGCACTATTTTAGTGGGAATTCAAGGTAATGCGTCATGTTCTACACTTGAAAAATATTACTGGCCTGCTAAAATGGGTATTTTAATTTTGAGACCAATCGTAGTTACGTTCCATTGGTGTTCTATATACACTGACGTCACATTTTCGGACACGACACCACAACAATCCATACAAAAATGATGACGAAATGTTTAATGTGTTGTATTACTTAACGTACATAGTTTCGTAAGACGCAAGGAGAACATCAGAAAGAACAAAATATGAACTATAAATACGACACAACATGTAAGCAGCGGCTCCTTTGGCCTTTATCACTGTAAATAAAATTATTCAGATTATGTGACCAAATTGTCTGTATGTAATATTCTCCAAAGTTTTCTCCACTGTTGCAAATGACCTTCCTCAGGGTGATTACTCAATTAGAAAAAATTTAGTTCTTGTACACTTGTGGAAGAAGCTGTTTTCTTGATCTTACAGGATACTAAGGATGAGTAGGAGGATGTTAGATGTCCTTTATTGCTGTTTGCTTTATTTCTTGTCATTGGTGGAAATAGATGTCCTCAGGCCCATGTTTGGAACCAGAGATTATGTGATGAAAATGACAAACAAAACTATGGCGACAAAGGATGAAGGCAGTAGGGAAGAACAGAAGAAAGCACAAAACACCACGCTATTACCAAATGTGCCAGCGGTCACTGAGTGTGTGGTCAAAATTCTCCTCCGAGCAGGTATCAAATCACTTTTCTGGAGCAGCAACAAAGTAAAAGAACTTGGCTCAGCAAAAGATATAATTGACAAGCTACATACTGCAGAAGTCTATGAAATCGGCCTAAGTTGTGCACCATTTTATGTGGGCCAGATGGTCCGACTGACTAGCACTCGAATATCTTAATGTGTAATATACAAGGACAACACAACAAGTCAGTGATGGCAGAAAGCAAGGATAAGTGCAGCGAACAGATATTCCGAGAAGCCTGTGGACTGGAGAAAAGTGTACTTACCTTGAAGAGTAAAATTAGGGATGTGATAGAAATAGCAATGACATCTGCCAACATGAATACAGAAGACAAGTACAGGTTCTTCCACTAGTATTTAAGAACTACACTCCTGGAAATGGAAAAAAGAACACATTGACACCGGTGTGTCAGACCCACCATACTTGCTCCGGACACTGCGAGAGGGCTGTACAAGCAATGATCACACGCACGGCACAGTGGACACACCAGGAACCGCGGTGTTGGCCGTCGAATGGCGCTAGCTGCGCAGCATTTGTGCACCGCCGCCGTCAGTGTCAGCCAGTTTGCCGTGGCATACGGAGCTCCATCGCAGTCTTTAACACTGGTAGCATGCCGCGACAGCGTGGACGTGAACCGTATGTGCAGTTGACGGACTTTGAGCGAGGGCGTATAGTGGGCATGGGGGAGGCCGGGTGGACGTACCGCCGAATTGCTCAACACGTGGGGCGTGAGGTCTCCACAGTACATCGATGTTGTCGCCAGTGGTCGGCGGAAGGTGCACGTGCCCGTCGACCTGGGACCGGACCGCAGCGACGCACGGATGCACGCCAAGACCTTAGGATCCTACGCAGTGCCGTAGGGGACGGCACCGCCACTTCCCAGCAAATTAGGGACACTGTTGCTCCTGGGGTATCGGCGAGGACCATTCGCAACCGTCTCCATGAAGCTGGGCTACGGTCCCGCACACCGTTAGGCCGTCTTCCGCTCACGCCCCAACATCGTGCAGCCCGCCTCCACTGGTGTCGCGACAGGCGTGAATGGAGGGACGAATGGAGACGTGTCGTCTTCAGCGATGAGAGTCGCTTCTGCCTTGGTACCAATGATGGTCGTATGCGTGTTTGGCGCCGTGCAGGTGAGCGCCACAATCAGGACTGCATACGACCGAGGCACACAGAGCCAACACCCGGCATCATGGTGTGGGGAGCGATCTCCTACACTGGCCGTACACCACTGGTGATCGTCGAGGGGACACTGAATAGTGCACGGTACATCCAAACCGTCATCGAACCCATCGTTCTACCATTCCTAGACCGGCAAGGGAACTTGCTGTTCCAACAGGACAATGCACGTCCGCATGTAACCCGAGCCACCCAACGTGCTCTAGAAGGTGTAAGTCAACTACCCTGGCCAGCAAGATCTCCGGATCTGTCCCCCATTGAGCATGTTTGGGACTGGATGAAGCGTCGTCTCACGCGGTCTGCACGTCCAGCACGAACGCTGGTCCAACTGAGACGCCAGGTCGAAATGGCATGGCAAGCCGTTCCACAGGACTACATCCAGCATCTCTACGATCGTCTCCATGGGAGAATAGCAGCCTGCATTGCTGCGAAAGGTGGATATACACTATACTAGTGCCGACATTGTGCATGCTCTGTTGCCTGTGTCTATGTGCCTGTGGTTCTGTCAGTGTGATCATGTGATGTATCTGACCCCAGGAATGTGTCAATAAAGTTTCCCCTTCCTGGGACAATGAATTCACGGTGTTCTTATTTCAATTTCCAGGAGTGTAAAATTTTTCTCGTTCGGCAGTTACCAAAACACCCCGAGGAAGGCCTTGTGCAACAGTGGCTAAAACGTCAGAAAATCTTAACTATGCGGTCACATATTTTGAAGAATTTTATTGAAAACAGTACGACCTGACCAAAGATAACGATGGAACTACCTTCCACAGAAAAAGGTATTTCGTATATGTCGAAAATTCAATCTTTGCACCAAACTAAAGTCATTCATCAAAAATATTATGATTCTGAGTTCAAAACACATGTGGCGCTACCGTCATAGCTTAATTGATATACAATAGAAAAAATTGTTCACCATTCTCGTAGTGGCACTGTTGAAAAACTTACAGGGTAAGTAGCCCCTGTTGTTGAGTTTAGTTCTGTCTTTGTACCACACACTAAAGAAAACAATGATTGTTTTGATTGTTTCTATAACTTATCAAAACAGAGAAAAATTATATGTGTAATGTTGCAAAACACACGTGTGCAACTTAAAGTGCACATAATGATGAGAATAGTTTGATCTTTGTGAAAGAATATACAGTGTTATTTCCATGTTTAAACTGTCTGTATTAATCGTCAAATTTTGTCTTAATTCTGTAAAATCAATATCAAACTCAACCAAACATTACAGTGATCCTCATACTACTCTCTTTATCTTGCAGTACAAAATATTTGTCATCGTGTGGTGATAATGTTAGCTTCTGCTACAACACAGTGGAGACTACATAACACTTCACTCCATGCACCACCATTTTACAGCAAAACCGTAACGAATAACCACATCCATTTTCATGTTACAGCAAAATTGTAACAAATTGCCCCATATGTCATAAGCACATGGTGGATATTGTCGTGGGGCAATGACGGTAAGTTGACAATTGCTGACTGTGATAACCCCGATAGCACTGGGGCAATGACAGTCAGCTAGTGGGACAACTGCCACAACCCAACACTGTGCATGTTTAGACATCAGCAAGTGTAATGAGTATGTTATCTCCATTATGCATTCTTAGTTTAGAACAAGTCTCAACTCGTCTGAGGACTTGCTGACTAAGAATACATACACATACTACCTCAATATCTCTTACATTGTAAGCAAGAGAGCCCCCTCACACACTTTTCCCCGCCTCCTCACGACATACGTGTGCTATCAGTGAGTATTGACCTCAGATTTGTATGTGCGCTTAGACTCTCACATGAGTCGAGACTTGTTTTAAATTTAGGAGGTATAAACGAAATGACGTCATGATTTACTTGCTGATGCCTGCAGCTACACATCTGCACAGTCTGCAAGCATCTCATATTTTTCTGAGTTGAGATAATGGCATATTGGGTGTAAAGGCAATCACCATGCCCATTGATTATCATTGCCCTATCCAATAGTATCTCGGGTAATAGTAGTCAACTTGTCAACTGACCACCATTGCTCCTAATGGATCTGGCATAATTGCAGTCTCAAAGTCAACTGAACATCGTTGTCCCAAAATGCTACCCATTATGCATTCGTGGTGTATGAAGTAATTTCTTACAATTTTGCCGTCACATGGAGATTTAAGGGGCAATTTCTCACATTTTTTTCTGTAAAATGGTGATGTATGGGGCAAAGAGTCATGTAGTATCCACTGGGCGATAGCATAAGGTACAATTATCAACAGACGATTAGCGTTTTGTACAACAAGATAAAGTTAACACGCAAACAAGAAGTTGCTATAACGTTTTGAGAAGTAGTTGAAAGTCGATAGTTGAAAGCACAGAAAACTTTGTTTTTTACCTATGAAACGTTTATTACTGATGTTCAGTGTACTATTTCATGAAAATTTCACGCACATTCCACTGAGTGACAATATAATGTAACATTATCAATAGAAAACGACAAACTTTTTGTACTGTAATACAAATTAATACCCCCGCATGGGGGTTCACCATAATGTCTGTATGACTTTGATGTCTATTTTAGCTTAACTAAGACAAGTTTGTGGCAAATAATACATACAGTTTAGATGTGGAAATAACATTGTTTACTCTGGTACAAAAGTCAAGTTATTCTCATTGACAAGCGCACATTAAATTCTGAGAGTTGTGCCACATTTGTTTTGCACTTGAAATCTTACATATTTTGATAAATAATTTTATTTTGGTGCAAAGATCGTATTCTCGGAATACAGAACATTCCTGTCTTTGTGGAAGCTTGTACCACCATTGTCGTTGGCCATGTTGTGTTAGGGTAACATTTCGTATTTCGTGCATCACGAAGTTTGCTTTACATGTTGCGAAAATATGTATCTGAGGTGATACAATATATTAAATATCTCATCAAAAAGTATACCATTTTTAGTATGGTTTGTTACGCTAAAGCGTCGGAAAATGTGAAGTCGGTCTATTGAAGATCAGTGTAACATAATGCAGCTAGATGCCAAGATCGAAAAATTAATTAAAAAATCCTTATCAGCCAGTCACTTATGTCCATTATACTTTTCTAGTGTATAACGTGAGGTATTATTTTCTTTCCCCCGAAAATGATGCTTGCTAAGGGTAACTGAAAAACTTCTAAAAACATTGCGAAATGAAAGCTCGATGCCTGTACTACCAGCAACATTGCCTCGAATATATCTAGGACGAAAATGCCAATATCTTTATGTATTCTATAAATATTGCACACAATTTAGACATGGGAAAAACATTGTGACACTTAGTTGATAGTCCACAGACACGTTTTAGGCATCAGTTCTGACAGACATGGAAATAACAATGTCATATGTAACATGAACATTGTGTGTGTGTGTGTGTGTGTGTGTGTGTGTGTGTGTCAGAGAGAGAGAGTGATGTGACAATATTCAGAGGTTCTGTTGTGCCTAAGACTAAGTGTGGTACAATAATCGAACCACACTTGTCGACAAGTGCTACTTAATATGTAAAGTCGATCACTAGTGCGAAGTTAATCCAGTATTGCCTGTATACTTCGCATTTTTCATAAATAATCGAATACTTTTGAACACGGCGCAAAATTCAGGTCTTCCAGCGTGGCAGGACAGCATAAGAGGGACCTGCGGCTTGTCATGGGAGATTCGGAATGTAAACGAAGTGTATCAGGCACAGCATTTTTTATAATTATTATAATGAACATTTGTGGTGAAACTGGCTAACTAGATACGTTTGCGCTGTAGAACACCCACAATATGTGCTTTTTGTTTGCAAATATGACGTTAGTCTTCCAACCAGCAACAGAAAAATTAGTTAATACTTAAAAACTTTCTAAAAATTTCTAAACCATTTCTTAATGTAGCCTAAAACACAATTTCACATTTATTGACTGGAACATTCTCACTGCTTAGCGAGGAAGATCATAGAAAGAGACACCACTGCAGAACATATATTTGTCATACTGTTTATGTTTATTTCATTACAGTACTTTTATTTACAGAATTCAACCATTGTTCTGGTCCTCAAGGATAAATAAATGAAGACTCATTCGACGCTATATACTTCACTCCAGGCAAACATTTATACTCCACTTCTGTATTAGGTGCTATGGGCTGGCACACTTCTGGCACCAGCTGTTACAGTGCCACGATGGTCCAATAGTCAGGAATCTGTTCCAGGATGGTGGGAAGAGCATGGGCTGCGAAGAACCAGTTCTTCTGCCGTTGTGGAATCAGAAATGTAGCCAAATTAAACTTTATGCTCTATTTAGGAAGAACTTGTTCGCAGCTGCAGGCAGTGTCTCAATGGTGTGTCTTTACCCTCAGCAGCATTGTCTGCCTCATTATTACACAAGGATGTATGCTGGCGTCACATTGACGCAGGCTGCTGGAGTCTCTGCATCCAGCCATATACTACTTTGTTTTGTAATAGGCTTGTAGGTCGATGAATCTTAGAATTATACAACGTACGCCAACAGAGTATCCAATCGTTCGAAGGTTATTCTCATAGTGGCGTAGTATTATCCTATTGTCCAATGTAGAGGCTCCATTCTTGCATTCACCTGCAGATGGAATGCACTCGTCTTTACCTTATTAATCCATAACAGATTACTCATTTGTTTCATTAACTCTGACACAAAACTGGTGCCCTGATCTGTAATTCACATATCTGGAGCAGCAAATTTTAATAACCAAATGTTCACCTCTGGCTCTGCCTCTGTATCGGCTTGCTGATTTGGGATAGCGTTCATTCCCAAGTAGTATGAAATATTATCTTTAACTATGAGTACATAGTGCTTCCCTGCCGGTGTTTGTGGAAAAGGACCATAGGTATCTTCACGGATTAGTTCAGATGGGTTACTAGCCTCTGGGAACCCTCGCAGGAGAATGTGTTGATGGCTCAATTCAGCCTGTTGGACACATGCTATACAGTTTCTCCGATGTTGATCAATATCCTGTTCTCGTGTACACCGACAGAAATGCTTGTCCACTCGCCATTTTGTGGTCCTGTGGTGTCTATGGCCACATATCACGTTATAATGAACCTGTTTTAACACTTCGTTCCATTACGTGACTGAAACTGCAAAATGCTGTTCGAGGTTTGCATAATATGGCGTTGTGTACAATGAACTGTCGCTGCATTCCTGATTCTATGACCACCGAGGAACTGATGCCTCTCTCCCCGCGCTTTCCCCATCATCCTTGAATAGCATCCTGACTACTGGTCCAGCCCAGCATCATAACAATTTTGTCGGCATTTCTGATTTTAGTTATTCATCATACATATACTATTACATTCTTATCCTTCACACGGATAAACATTAACTTCATTTTTTTATTATAGAGCTTGCGTATGTTCACTACAGCTGTTTCTTGTACTCTGTATAATACGTATGGTGGTTTCAGCAGGATTATTTTTGTCTTTACCCCAATATCGTCTTGCTTTTATTTTGCAACATTCAAATTTAAATGTCTTATCACGTAATATTATATCCAACTTTCGTAACTTGGTGGATTAATGTGACAAGAACATCGCTATTTCAACTTTGTCAGAGGTTATCTTGCATAAACCTATTCGTAGATAATATTGATAAACATTTGTCTTAAGTTTTGAGTGTATCCCATGAGTACCTGCGAAATTATAGTTCTCCATTGTGTTTTTGGTCTTTTTGGGCATTTTGACTCTCTTACAGCTCTTACCAATATTTTATGGATTCACTTTTCATTTCTGCTAGTGCATAAAAAGGGGAATATAGAACTTTTATGCCTGAATATAACCTTGTGAGAGAAAGAGACATTTCAAGACTGAAGGATAATCTTGCCCTAATATAGAACTGTCTCGTGATTTCTAGATACCTGTTTAGAATGAAGTTATTTGTGGTAGTGTAAGTTACGGTACAAAATAATGTTGTGCTTCACACGAAATGAGACTGACAAATGATTGCTTAGACGATTATAATCATTCTCTAAAGAGAAAGTCTTCCTGTTCCAAATACAGTCGATGAATAAATTGTTATACACGTGTCTAAAGTTAGACTATCACAGTTTTCTCGTGCTCACAACTATTATATCTGAACATGCGAACACATTATGTTCATTAATGTAGCATTGTGATTATCTTCTCAGCCTATTAAAATGGCAAAATTAAAAATGAGACGTTACAGCTAAGCTGCTCTGCTAAATACATTGATTCTAGCAACCGATATCGGAGCTTTAACAGACTTACTCAGTTCAGTGGCAAAAGTGTGTGTGTCCATTTCGTTTTCATTTTCATTTCTTCTTCTTTTAAGGGCTCCAAAAACCCCTTACAGCGTTCCATTCACACTTCAAATCCGCCTTCGTTTGTGTTGTCTTCATCTGCCATTTAAGACAAGAGATTTTTCTCTGTCTGTTCTTCATGTCACTAACCTGGTGATATTTATTATTCTTTCCTTCGTTAGGCCTCCATCCTCCACTTATATCCTTCCTTTCACTCTCCAGCGTCACATTCCCAGGCGTTGGCTACATCCGCCATGTGAAAGAAGATTTCGTCTGCTTCTGTTAGACTTGTAATTTACTGTGTTTTCATTCTTTCTTTAGACCTCCAACATTCCCTTAAAGCCACACTCCAAAATCGTCTTTGTTGATGTTGTCTTCATCCCTCATTTAAATCAAAGAATTTGGTCTTGAGTTATTGTTGCAATTTTATTTCTATATTGTCTTCCTTGGCGTCACGTCTTCAGTTTTGAAAATACAATTATCTCTTTTTTGTAATAAGATTCGCTATCATCACTCTTGAAATAAAAATTTTTCTTTGACAGGACATCGTCATAAATAAAAGACACAATGCTGCAGATGAAGTTTCATGCAACCTTAAATCAATTGTTTTCGTATACATTTTAGAAAACTATTTTCCTGCTTGGTACTCAGTTGCGCATTTTGTATTTTACGTATGCTGGGTATCAAATTCTGTCTGGCCCATCTGGAATCGTCCACGTCTAACTTAATATCCCTAGTTGCCCTAATTGTGACTTATATCTCTCGTAGATCGCACCAAATTTTGACTGCCACCTCTCATACGAGACGGAAGAAGACAGGCAGTGGGCTTTTTGCAGAAGAGACGTCGTTTGGATTAGCGTACCTAGCTGTGGCTGTATTACTCTGGGCACCGGACACAATCTTACGCTAAGAGCGACATTCTCGAACCCTAATAAATAGTCTTAAATAAGTAGTTCGACATTGTACATGCCATAAAAGTAGCCATTAGTGTGTTATGCCTTTCGGAGACTTAAAGATGTGATTCGTAATAACCGATCATTACAACATCGTCACAAAGTATGGGTTCCAGTACAAACATACGACGATAGATTACGTTAATCTTGTTGAAAGCACAAAATAATCGGAAAAGGCTACAAAATAATGACTGGTAAGAGACTATCTAGTAGCATTTTTAATTTTGAAAAGAATATTGGCAATAAAAGAAATGTACCGAATTCCGAATTCGAATGGTCATTAACACAGTAGTAGTTTTATGAGGTTCAGTGGTATTAAATATTGAGATTTTAAAGAAAATTTGTCTTGTTCACTGTACCATTCTCATATTCTACTGCACGTTATTCTGCGAAGGTAAACACATTTTATAAATACTAGACAGCGGTAGACAGATATGATCTTTCCCAACACATTAAAACTAAATACTGAACAGGAGCTAGAACCAGGGCTTTTCCTTTGCCAATCAAAGGCTAAAGTTTAACAGTTCTTTTCACTTTCATTTTTATTTCTTCTTCCCGTGAGGCCTCCAATCTCCCCTTATAGACTTCCTTTCAATTTTTAGAATAGTCTACCTTGCAGTTTGCTTCGTCCGAAATGGAACGAAAATATTTTCTTCTGTTATTCTTGTAATTAACGATGTCATCATCATTGTTAAATCAAAAACTTTTCTTCCATTGGGTAAAACGAAGAGTTCGTTACAGTTCCTTAGACAATAACTTTATAACCTCCTAATTTCAACATCAACTTGTCTTCTTAAATACTGATAAAAATAGCTTCCTGTTTAGGTTTGAATTGCACGTACTCTGATTACGGCGTATTTATGAGGCTTCGCAGATCATGTATATCACACGACCGACACAAGGAGACTGCTATACTTAACACAAAGAAACACTCCACTGTCTTTCCAGAAAACGGCATATGCTTTCAGCGGACGTTTCTAGATATTTTATTATATTCTCCATCTAAATATGTTATGTACTCATGTATTTTGTCATTCAATTCTCTGATAATGATATAGCTTAAACGCTGTCGTCATCGTGTTCTTTCCTCTGGTGTAGTGCTTCTTCCAGTAGCACAAGTATATGGCTTTGATTTGTAATACCAATTCATAATTTTCCGTTCAGAAAATATTATATTCTACACACATATTTCGGTCAGTTAAGCCATCGAAAATACCTTATTTCTTTCTCGTCTGTGCTCTGTTATATAACGCGTTAAACTTTCTGCTGATGAGTCGGAGATATAGTCCTCCAATTATGAATGTCGTCTTTTGTTCCTGGCTAATCTCAGTTTCGCATTGATTAAGTAAATCCTTCTGCGGATTCTTCCAGTTCCATCAGAGGCAACATTTTTTCTGCCCTATCTGACATCTCCGTTGACTTAACCACTTTAAATAAAAGTTCACGGTCCATAATTTCTCCATTTCAGTGACTCAATTGGCAGAGAGGTGTTTCCTATAAAATTATGATATCCGTAGCACAACGTATTACTTCCAAGAAAAAATCTAGTTTCCACGTACGCAATTCGCGCTTGACCATTCGTGTTGCCCTGATTACCTGGGCACTGACTGTACTCTCCATGCATGACTGTTGAATAATTTCTTGTTTTTTAAAATTTCTACTAACATTTTAATGCTTCTAAACACCATTTTAATTTGCTATATTGTTCTATTGTACTAATACTAAATAACGTCATTCACTTTTCTCAATTCCACAATTAGGCTCACTCATAAAATTTCTTCAAGTCTTTATGCGGATACAATCCACCTGTTTTATAGTCTCCACTTACATCTCGTAACAAATAACTCCCGGCATGTGGGATGTCGATTATCTGGAATGGACCCGCGTACAAATGTTGCCACTTTTTGTTAATCTTCATTACAGATGATGACTTTACATGCTTCTTCAACAGGAAATTATCGTAAATTTTATAAACACATACTCTAGATAACTTCTTATCATATTTACGTTTTCTTAACTCTGCTTTTTTATTTAAAGCCACTTGAACGTGTTCAATGACATCTGCATAATCCATCTTATTATCTAAGATATATGGTAAACCTTTAATCCAGTTACAACTGCCATCAGCCTTACCCACAAAAACTAACGGACTACTGTAGGGTGAAGTCGAGGGATCAGTTATGCCCCAATTTAACATTTTACTTATTTCCGCGGCCACCCTCTCTTTCTGGGCCCACGGTATGGAATAAGCTGCCTTACAGTAAGTTTGGTGGGGGTATACTTCCATGTGATATACATAATCCTTGATAACGCCAGGCTTAACATCAAACACTTGTACAAATTCATTTAGTACAGATTCCAGTTCCCTTTTCTGTTCTTCCAGCAAATACTCAGACTCGTTAGTCTTGGTTGAAATTAATTCTTGCATCTCGGACACAGCATTACAATCTAAAGAGTACAAACAGCTATTTTGACATAAATACAAAACTTTTGCTTTCCGTTTAATAAAACTTACTTTGCTATTAAGGTTCGGCTGATACTCTAACTTCCGGATTAACGGTATGGTAATTGTCTTTCCAAGATTGCTTAAGATACATTGACCGCCTGCGAAGCCGAGCATTGCGTCTCGTACCCGCAAAAAATCAATACCCCAGATACAATTATGTGACAGGTGGGGAGCTAGCAAGAAGGCACATTGCCACAAATGGATGTGCAGTTCACAGTTAGTCCAGATGTTAGTCAATTTTTACTGAAGCTGATGAAAAGCGTCATGGATACCAACAGAAGAAAGGTAGCAGTAACATCTTTATAAGTCATTTTAACCTGCCACATTTCCTCCGTTGGGAACAATGCTCGAAAATATCCCGACGTAACGTTCACTTCATGTACCATGCAAAACATTACACATACGTCTTTTGTTATCCTTATACGTAAAGTCGTCATATTCATTAAGTTTTCCTTTCCTCTTTAGGCATCCAGTTTCTCCTTACAGCTTCACTCTCACTCACCAAACTCTTTTTTTTTCGTCAAGTAATTCACTTTGAAAGTTAATGTATTTTATATTATTATTCCTTCAGCGAGAGTGGATGAATAGTCACAATTTTCTATTTCATACGTATTTATAATATAATTTAAGTCTACCGACTCACTAGACCAGATGTAAACATCCATCACAAACTTTGTTGATAATTTGTTTAATACTGTGTTGATTTTTAATAAGTAGCAAAACACCACAATAATGTTCACTGTTTTCTAGTATCTTATACGTTCGTACAGTTGGCTTTAAATCTGAATGGTGGTCGCTATTTAAGCATCTATCATGAGTTCAGTAATATGTTCTGTCACAGAAATGATGCAAGGGCCATAGGTAGGGCATGCCTTGTCTTTTTTTCGGCCATCTATTGTTGGTGGCTTTATGTGCTGGTCGGTCATTGGTCAGTTTGTCGAGAAAGCTATGTAGACGAGGAGCCACGTCATCTATATCGGCAGTCAAATGAAACGACATTATTGGAAAGAACCAAGTCAACTGTTTATTATTTCCAAAGTAATCGCCGTAACTGCTAATATGTTTATCCCACCGTGAGACAGGACGGTCAATGCGTTGATGGAAAAATGTTTGCGGTTGCCTATGGGACTACGAGTGTACCCAGGAGTGCACGTCGTCCGAAGCAAATCGACGGCCACGAATATCTTTCTTCATGGCTCCAAAAATTTGGAAATCGCATGAGGAGGGACCGGGACTGTATGGAGGATGTGTAAGGGCATAACAGCAAAGCTTCCGCAGCGTAGTTGAAACAACCTTGGCATCATGTGGGGCTATACACTGATGAATCCTTTGAAGGTAATCAGCCGATATGTGCCCCGACGTTGTCTGTGCTTCCACCTTGAGTCTTAAGACCCTGTTGATTGCTTGTTTAAGCCTTATCTTCTTTCAGTGAATATGAGTGTCATAGACTATTTATGGTTGACCCTGAAAGAAGTTAGGTATATTTACCATACAGTTCTGGCATACATCAGCAAACATATTCCTTTTGATTAATAGATCCAGTTTATTGACGTGTGTATTCAAAGAATCTATCATTTTATCCTTAGCCTGCAGATTTGTTTTGTTGAAACAACGGAAATAAAATGGCTATCTCTGAAGTTGCTTACTGTTCGGGGAAGCGACACGGAACTCCCGTTTTCATGAACTCTTCGAACTAACGATATAAGGTCTTAGTTAATAATGACAGAAATAAATACTCCATTACGAGGAGGAAAGAAAGCTCCAGTTCAGGTCCAAATCGCTTAAAACCGTTGTCCATTCTGAAATAAGTTCTGAATCTGTGAAAGTTGCTTACCGATAATTATCTAATCGATTTAACTACCAACAAAGAAATTACCACTGCTGCAATCTTCAGTCTCGTATTTATATGCGCTTGTAGTTTCTACATAGTAAAATCCTTTCCAAGAGTTAGATAATACGAAAAAAATGTAAAATATATTATAGTTTATTAAGTTGTGGCACACAAAAACTACAGATCACAAAGAACTGCAGCTGAGTGTAAAGAAGATTTCACTTACTAATAAGACATTCCGCTGAAGATCACGATTCGAAGGTTAACGATGTTGCTGTCTGTGGACAGCAGCTGAGAGGAAGTCTCCGGTGACATTATCCATAGGCCCGATAAACCAAACACTGTCTTCCACAGTGCACCATTTTTCACTTGTGAAGTGGAGATATTAGTTGATGATAGTACCTCCAGCCATCGTTATTGTTGATAACATGTAAAACATTCGTAATGACAAACATTTGTCATCTGAAGTACAAATGACATACTTGTAAATTAACGCCAATGTGATTCTGAAACTTTACGGTCATCTAGTGCGGCTTGTTCTGTACCATAGTTACATAGCTAATCAAATACTTTTATCACAGAATATGGCTGTCACGGCATTTTATAACTTCTGTAAAAAAATGTACCATCAGTTAACAGATATTTAAACAAATACCTTAAAGAAGCAGCACGTTGTGGGCGTGAAGTAATTCGCAGAAAGTGCGCTAATGGCAGTTTTAAAGTAGGGCAGTTTAATAAAATGTTTCTCGTGAGTTCACAGCAAAAATCCGTATTTTATGTACGATTTTTGTTTAATGCGTATTGTAATATATTACAGACGTGTCTAGAACTATTGGATACGTTTTCTGTTTTTAGAACTATAATTTTTAGGGTAAGTGTTACTCGTTTCTCATCAGACAGCATCACAACAGCGCTCTTGGAAGTCAGTTGTTGTTGCATGTTAATAACGTAATCTTCTGATTTGCGATGCCTAATAGAGCGTCCGATGTCATTTACTGTCTTTAGGTGACCTATCAGTTAGTTGTGTTATTGAGCGTATATTACATATATGGGTAGTCTTGATTACATCAGAAATTGTCGATGCGTCTTCTATTTATTTACTGTGCAGTATCAATATTTACTTGCATCCACAGTTTCTTGATCAAGTTTTAATTTGTAGTAACCTATTTCACCTCAGTATCTTATTATTTACATCTTTGTTCCGATAAAATACCACAGTAAGCTTCAGCCGCGACACCCTCTCATTCCCTAACAGTTAACTGGTCTCTAACGACTTCCATGTCACGAAGTATTTACATGTTTGAGGAGGCAACTTCATAGCTATGTTACGTGGAAGATGGAGCTTCGTACTGATTTGGCGTGCCGGAGTCACGAAGTATTTACATGTTTGAGGAAGCGTGTCTATTGAAACTCTTCTTTGGCATTTAATATGCTGCGTAGTTGATATATACATTGATTCACATTTAACAATAACATAATTCTTAGCCGGCCGCAGTGGCCGTGCGGTTAAAGGCGCTGCAGTCTGGAACCGGGAGACCGCTACGGTCGCAGGTTCGAATCCTGCCTCGGGCATGGATGTTTGTGATGTCCTTAGGTTAGTTAGGTTTAACTAGTTCTAAGTTCTAGTGGACTAATGACCTCAGCAGTTGAGTCCCATAGTGCTCAGAGCCATTTGAACCATTTTTTGAACATAATTCTTCTGAAAATGAGACAATGTCTACGGTGGAGGATCTTATTGCCTTTCATACCTACATAAGTTTAAAGTGGTTTGTCCCATACTTCCATTTCGCTTAGGTACACGTTAACCGGGCACTGAGTATCCATATGGTACTTATCTCGCACTAGTGTGAGGAAATATTCAAAACCCGAAAGGCAAACCAGATTTAGTTGTACATAAATCAATTAAGGCTGACACCCGTAAGGCTACGATGAAAAGGGGAGAAAAATTTCCAACTGAGTATTCATTGTAACAAAATTAAAGTAGTTCGCGCGACACTACTCGAGAACTCTGACTGCTAATTTTGGCCGGTAACGCATTTGCCAAATCAACCAGAAGAGTACTAATGCTGAACATACTTAAGGAACTACCTACCAGGACGAGGATGCATGGCTAGATGGTTCCGACCGTTAGGGCGTCGTTATTAACACATACTGATCTGATACACAGATTTAAACTGTCAGTGAGTGCTGAGCTACCAAACAACAATGTTGGAGCGCTGTCGACAACAGGAAGGAGGGAAGGAAGATCTTTGTTTAACGTCCCGTCGACAACGAGGTCATTATTGAAGGTGAACAACAGGAGAATTGAGTCGTACATGGAGATAAATACTTATCACTGGATGGCACTTCTGGTAAGACTGTTGCGTGCGAACGGTAGGCGTCACAATCCTCATCCTTCACAGAACACGCATTTCTCACGAACTTTCATTAAACTCCTTACTGAATAGCACGAACCTCCTCTCATGCAGTTTTCTTAAAATCCTGCGGAGCACACTGGTTTTCTGCTGAAACGATGGGACAACGAACTATGTTATTAAACATGATGCAATAGAAGAACTCTCTAGAGCGCAGGACACCATGAAATCCAAGTTTTTTCACCTCCAGCAACTGTCATAGTACCTTTTGAGATTCTGACTTCGCAATGTTGACAGCAGACTAAGAGGTAACCAGTGATATTAACAGTCCTTCAGTTTACTTAATTGTCAGACGAAACTACTTATTTGCCACATCGCATGGAAGACCCTTCATCTAATCTTCTATTACTGCAACGCCAGTGAACAGTTGCACTCACAGGTAACATACATGTAACTACTTGACACAATGCACAAGGGAAAACAAGAAATAAGCGGTATAAAATACAGACCAAATTACTATTCATAATATAGTCGACCAAATTTCCCGCTGTTGCTTCAAAAACCTTCCATACAGAAGTGGCGGTTCGGCTTACTCAAGAACAAGCCTTGAATGCAAAACCAAACTTTTCCCACACAAATGGAGTGGTGGTGCACAAGCAACAAAGACGCTGATGCTACCCACAACACAACTTATATACACTATATGATCAAAAGTATCCGGACCCCTGGCTAAAAATGATTTAAAAGTTCGTGGCGCCCTCCATCGGTAATGCTGGAATTCAATATGGTGTTGGCCTACTCTTAGCCTTGATGACAGCTTCCACCCCAACAGGCATACGTTCAATCATGTGCTGGAAGGCTTTTTGGGGAGTGGCAGCCCATTCTTCACGAAGTGCTGCACTGAGGAGAGGTATCTATGTCGGTCTGTGAGGCCTGGCACGAAGTCGGCGTTCCAAAACATCTCAAAGGTGATCTGCAGGATTCAGACTAGGAATCTGTGCAGGCCAGTCCATTACAGAGATGTTATTGTCGTGTAACAACTCCCCCACGGGCCATGCATTATGAATAGGTGCTCGATCGTGTTGAAAGATGCAGTCGCCATCCCTGAATTGCTGTTGATCAGTGGGAAGCAAAAAGATGCTTAAAACATCAATGTAGGCCTGTGCTGGGGTAGTGTCACGCAAACCAACAAGGGGTGCAAGCCCGCTCCACGAAAATGTGACTACATGATAACACCACCACCTCCGAATTTTACTTTTGGCACCACACACACTGGCAGATGACTTTCATCGAGCATTCACCATACCCGCACCCTACCATCGGATCGCCACACTGCGTACCGTGATTCGTCACTCGACACGAAGTCTTTCCTCTGTTCAACCGTCCACTGTTTACGCTCCTTACACCAAGCGAGGCGTCGTTTGGCATTTACTGGCGTGATGTGTAGTTTATTATTAGCTGCTACACCATGAAATCCAAGTTTTTTCACCTCCAGCAACTGTCATAGTACTTGCAGTGGATCCTGATGCAGTGTGGAATTCCTGTGTGACGGTCTGGATAGATGTCTGCCTCTTACACATTACGAACCTCTGTCAATCAACAGATGAGGTCGCCGTGTACGATTTTTGCTGTACGTGTCTGTTCACGTATTCACTTCACTATCACATCGGAAACAGTGGACCTAGGGATGTTTAGGAGTGTGGAAGTCTCGCGTACAGACGTATGACACAGGTGACACCCAATCACCTGACCACGTTCGAAGTCCGTGTGTTCCGCGCAGCGGCCCATTTTGCTCTCTCACGTTGGCTAGTGCCTACTGAGGTCGCTGATATGGAGTACCTGGCAATAGGCGGCAGCACAATGTACCTAATATTAAAAACGTATGTTTTTGGAGGTGTCTGGATACTTTTGATCACATAGTGTATATTACGTTAGCTATGCCTCATCTTGTTGAACTCTGCTGTCGTCAAGGATGGTTGATGACGAACACAACTAACCATAAATGTGGCTTTCAAATAAAGGTTTTTAAAAGTATTTGCGGCTGGTTATGTTCTACAGCATCATTACTTACAAGCATTCCTAGTGTCTTAGTGTTCCAATTCATTAAAGAGAAACTTTTTGAATATAAGAAACATATCGCATAGAAAGCTAAAAAAGTGGCAATGCTACGCGTTGCTTCTTGCTACGAATTCGTTGCATGTGGTAAAGATCACATCATTAAGCCATCTTCAACGCTATAACTAGCTACGCTGCCAGCGAATAGAAAAGTCGCTCTTGTCAGACGGGTGTGGGTCAAAGGATCGACCAGTGAGGAGGAAAACACTACTGCGGATCACCACTATCTTTGACATTCTACTTTGGGCGTATCGGTAAGCTCGGGAAATTTCTGTTGTATACCATGACACAGACTGTTATATTCTGTTGTTAGTTTTGTACTGAAAGATCGTATCTCCAATGTTTTTCTCCGTCAGGAAAACAGCAATATCCCTTTTTCAATTTTATGATCGGTTATCTTGCAGAAACCTTACCGCAAATATAGCTAGTATACGTTTCCCATATCACACTCAGAAATAAAACTTTCCCATCATTGAATCTGGTGATAATGTTCAATCACTTTTGCAGATATTAGCAGTACTTGGACTCGATTCAAGAGAGATATGCGCTGTCACAGCGAAAGGATGACTTGAAACTGTCGTACATTAAGATTACACGTTCTAGGAGCAGTCCTAGCAGCATTATATGATCGTAATACAGATACTGAGCTGCAGGATTGTGAATATTCGCTAAATAGTTTGAATTTTTCGTGGGATTAAGTTGAACTGTAGTAAGTATGCTTTCCGAGAAAAAGAATATTTCAAGATTTTATGTTAACTTAGCTATAATACTAAACCGCCAGATAATCTTTGGGTCTCTGTCTATGTAAAAGCCAAACAGTTAACGCTAAACTCGGTTAAAGTGTAAACTATGTAAAAGTTAGCAAGAAATGAAAGTGGCACATAAATGTTGAGATGATTGTTATACTTCGAACACATTTATTCTTGTACCAAACACAGCCGTTGTAGAGATTGTTGCAAGTGATCTTGGGTTATCACTGTTCTCTGAGAATCAAAGTTCTTACACCTAATGTGAAGATATTTTTTAAAAATCTATTTTTTTAATTGTGATATTTCGTTAAATGCTAATTAGTGTCCACAGTGAGACTGTGCATTTTATGTGAGGTAGGCTGCTATAATACTTTATGGCACATTAGCTATAAACACCGGGCAGCAGCAAGAACAACACATTATGTCATTTGATCCCTTTGGGTTTTCATTTTCTTATCTCCCTTTAAGGTTTCTGACGTAGTATTTAAGCCATCCTTTCACAATACAAAAACACTTTCCTAGGTACTGGCTATATCTGCCATCTAACACGAAACATGTTCCTCTTCTTATAATCGTCTCAGTAACAACTTCATTTTCATGGCTTCCTCTTCTTTCTTACAGAGTTCCTTTCACTACATAAAATCCCCTTATATAATGTTAGTTATATATGCCATTTAAAACAAAGCTTCTTCTTTTTCGCCTTTTCTTATAATTGACGTCTTCAATTTCACTTAATTTTTATTTTTTTAAGCCTCCAACCACCCCTTACAGCCTTCCTTTCACACTCCACAATCGCCTACTTCGGCGTTAGCTTTACCCACAACATAAACCAAACGTTTACCCCTTCCGTTATTCTAGTTATTAAAACTGTGTTGTTCATTACATTTGTTTCCTTTTTTTGGCATCTAGAAAATTCTTATAGCTCTCCATTCAATTTCCAAAATTGTCTTCCTTCTTGTTGGCTGTATCCGCTATGGAAAGTAAAATATTTTCTTCCTCCTCTATTCATACGTCTAACGATGACCGTTTCATTGGTTATTCCTTATTTTATGCCTCCAAACTTCCCTTATAGCCTTCCACTTTGTCTCCAAAGTCACCTACCTAGTTGTTGGCTATAGTTAATACATAAATCATAACATATTCTTCTTTTGCTTTTTTTCTGATAAACGTCGTCATTTCAACAACTTTTTCCTTCTCATGTTAGGCATCCAACCTCCCCTTATGAGCGTCCTTTAAGTTTCCTAATTTTCCATTTGTGATGTTGGATATGTAGGCCACGAAAAATAGAACGTTTTCTTCTTCAGCTATTCGTCTGATTAACTTCGTCATTATCATATTTTTACTTTATTTTACGGCTCCAACATCCTCTTATAGCCTTCCTTTCACTCTCCGGCATCGTCTCTTTGGCGTTAGGTTTAAACATCACTTAAAAAACATTTTATTCTTCTGTTATTCTTGTTACTAACATCGTTGTATGCGCTGCGTTTGTCTTCTTTTTTTAGGCCTCCAACCTCCCCTTATAGCCTTCCTTTCACTCCCCAACATCGTCTCTTTGCCGTTAGGTTTAATCTTCACTGAAAACAATACATTCACTTCTTGTGTTATTCTTGTTACTAACGTCGTTGTATGTACTGCGTTTGCTTCCTTTATCAGGCCTCCAACCTCCTGCCACCAACATCGTGTATTTGGCATTAGTTTTAAACAACACTTAAAACAAAACATTTTCTTTTTCTCTTATTCTTGTTACTAACATCGTTGTATGTACTGCGTTTGCTTCGATTATTAGGCCTCCAACCTCCCCTTATAGCCTTCCTTTCACTCTCCAACATCGTCTCTTTGACGTTACGTATAATCTTCACTTAAAACAAAATATTTTCTTCTTGTGTTATTCTTGTTACTAACATCGCTGTATGTACTGCGTTTGCTTCCTTTTTCAGGCCTCCGACCTCCTGTTATAGCTTTCCTTTCATTCTCCAACATCGCCTGTTTGACGTCAGTTTTAAACATCACTTAGAACATTTTCTTCTTCTGTTATTCTCGTTGCTAACATCGTTGTATTTATTGCATTTGCTTCCTTCTTTAGGCCTCCAACCTCCTCTTATAGCCTTCCTTTCATTCTCCAACATCGCCTATTTGACGTCAGTTTTAAACATCACTTAGTACATTTTCTTCTTCTGTTATTCTTGTTGCTAACTTCGTTGTATGTATTGCATTTGCTTCCTTTTTTAAGCCTCCAATCTCCCCTTATAGCCTTCCCTTCACTCTCCAAAATCGTCTGTTTTGCATTAGTTTTAAACATCACTTAAAACAAAACATTTTCTTTTTCTCTTATTCTTGTTACTAACATCGTTGTATGTACTGCGTTTCCTTCCTTCATTAGGCTTCCAACCTTCACTTATAATCTTCCTCGCCATCTCCTGCATTGTCCCTTTGGTGTTAGGCTTGAACATCACCTAAAACAAAACATTTACCTCTTTTGTTATTCTTGTTACTAACATCTTTGTATGTATTGCATTTGCTTCCTTCTATAGGCCTCCAACCACCCCTTACAGCCTTCCTTTCACACTCCACAATCGCCTACTTCGGTGTTAGCTTTACCCACAACATAAACCAAATGTTTTCCCCTTCCGTTATTCTAGTTATTAAAACTGTGTTGTCCATTACATCTGTTTCCTTTTTTAGGCATCTAGAAAATTCTTATAGCTCTCCATTCAAACTCCAAAATTGTCTTCCTTCGTGTTGGCTGTATCCACCATGTAAAGTATAATATTTTCTTCCTCTCCTATTCATACGTCTAACGATGCCCGTTTCATTGGTTATTCCTTATTTTATGCCTCCAAACTTCCCTTATAGCCTTCCACTTTGTCTCCAAAGTTACCTACCTAGTTGTTGGCTATAGTTAATACATCTATCATAACATATTCTTCTTTTGCTTTTTTCTGATAAACGTCGTCATTTCAACAACTTTTTCCTTCTCATGTTAGGCATCCAACCTCCCCTTTATGGGCGTCCTTTAAGTTTCCTAATTTTTCCATTTGTGATGTTGGATATGTAGGCCACGAAAAATAGAACGTTTTCTTCTTCAGCTATTCGTCTGATTAACTTCGTCATTTTCATATTTTTGCTTTATTTTAAGACTCCAACATCCTCTTATAGCCTTCCTTTCACTCTCCGACATCGTCTCTTTGGCGTTAGGTTTAAACATCACTTAAAAAACATTTTATTCTTCTGTTATTCTTGTTACTAACATCGTTGTATGCGCTGCATTTGCCTTCTTTTTTTAGGCCTCCAACCTCCCCTTATAGCCTTCCTTTCACTCTCCAACATCGTCTCTTTGCCGTTAGGTTTAATCTTCACTTAAAACAATACATTCTCTTCTTGTGTTACTCTTGTTACTAACATCGTTGTATGTACTGCGTTTGCTTCCTTTTTCAGGCCTCCAACCTCCTGCCACCAACATCGTGTATTTGGCATTAGTTTTAAACAACACTTAAAACAAAACATTTTCTTTTTCTCTTACTCTTGTTACTAACATCGTTGTATGTACTGCGTTTGCTTCCATTATTAGGCCTCCAATCTCCCCTTATAGCCTCCCTTTCACTCTCCAACATCGTCTCTTTGACGTTACGTATAATCTTCACTTAAAACAAAATATTTTCTTCTTGTGTTATTCTTGTTACTAACATCGCTGTATGTACTGATTTGCTTCCTTTTTCAGGCCTCCGACCTCCTGTTATAGCTTTCCTTTCATTCCCCAACATCGCCTGTTTGACGTCAGTTTTAAACATCACTTACAACATTTTCTTCTTCTGTTATACTCGTTGCTAACATCGTTGTATTTATTGCATTTGCTTCCTTCTTTAGGCCTCCAACCTCCTCTTATAGCCTTCCTTTCATTCTCCAACATCGGCTATTTGACGTCAGTTTTAAACATCACTTTGAACATTTTCTTCTTCTGTTATTCTTGTTGTTAACTTCGTTGTATGTATTGCATTTGCTTCCTTTTTTAAGACTCCAATCTCCCCTTATAGCCTTCCCTTCACTCTCCAAAATCGTCTGTTTTGCATTAGTTTTAAACATCACTTAAAACAAAACATTTTCTTTTTCTCTTATTCTTGTTACTAACATCGTTGTATGTACTGCGTTTGCTTCCTTCATTAGGCTTCCAACCTTCACTTATAATCTTCCTCGCCCTCTCCTACAATGTCCCTTTGGTGTTAGGTTTGAACATCACCTAAAACAAAACATTTACCTCTTTTGTTATTCTTGTTACTAACATCTTTGTATGTATTGCATTTGCTTCCTTCTATAGGCCTCCAACCACCCTTTACAGCCTTCCTTTCACACTACACAATCGCCTACTTCGGTGTTAGCTTTACCCACAACATAAACCAAATGTTTTCCTCTTCCGTTATTCTAGTTATTAAAACTGTGTTGTCCATTACATCTGTTTCCTTTTTTAGGCATCTAGAAAATTCTTATAGCTCTCCATTCAATTTCCAAAATTGTCTTCCTTCGTGTTGGCTGTATCCACCATGTGAAGTAAAATATTTTCTTCCTCTCCTATTCATACGTCTAACGATGCCCGTTTCATTGGTTATTCCTTATTTTATGCCTCCAAACTTCCCTTATAGCCTTCCTCTTTGTCTCCAAAGTCACCTACCTAGTTGTTGGCTATAGTTAATACATAAATCATAACATATTCTTCTTTTGCTTTTTTTCTGGTAAACGTCGTCATATCAACAGCTTTTTCCATCTCATGTTAGGCACCCAACCTCCCCTTATGAGCGTCCTTTAACTTTCCTAATTTTCCATCTGTGATGTTGAATATGTAGGCCACGAAAAATAGAACGTTTTCTTCTTCAGCTATTCGTCTGAATAATTTCGTCATTTTCATAGTTTTTTCCTTTATTTTACGGCTCCAACATTCACTTATTGCCTTCCTTTCACTCTCCGACACTGTCTCTTAGGCGTTAGGTTTGAACATCACTTAAATAAAACATTTTCTTCTTGCTTTATTCTTGTTACTAACATCGTTATATGCACTGCGTTTACCTTCTTTTTTTAGGCCTCCAACCTCCCCTTATAGCCTTCCTTTCACTCTCCAACATCGTCTCTTTGCCGTTAGGTTTAATCTTCACTTAAAACAAAACATTCTCTTCTTGTTTATTTTTGTTACTAACATCGTTATATGTACTGTGTTTGCTTCCTTTTTCAGGCCTCCGACCTCCTGTTATAGCCTTCCTCTCATTCTCTAACATCGTCTATTTGATTTTTTAAACATCACTTAGAACATTTTCTTCTTCTGTTATTCTTGTTACTAACATCGTTGTATGCACTGCGTTTGCTTGCTTTTTGAGGCCTCCAAAATTCCCTTAAAGTCCTCCTTTACGCTCCATAATCGTCACCTTTGACTCTAGGTTTTTTAACAACCTAATTCAAAACACTTTCTCCTGCTGTTATTCTTGCTACTACCATCGTGGAATTTATTATGCTCGCTTCCTTTTTAGGTCTCCAACTTCCCCTTTAGTTATTCTTTCACACTACAAATGAACTTCCTACCTGTGGTTATATCTTCCGTGTAAACCAAAAAACTTCCTGCTTCTGCTGCTACGGCGGTTATCGACGTCATCTTCATTGTTTTCCTTCCTCTCTCAGTTGTCCAACCTCCACTTATAGCCTTCCGTTCACTCTGAATAATCGTCTCTTTGGCCTCTATTTTATACACCACTTAAGACGATGAGTTTTCTTATTGTGTTATTCTTGTTACTAAAATCATTTTATTTATTTGGTTTGTTTACTTTTTTGACTCGAATATGCAGCTGAAGTCCTCCTTTCACTCTCCAAAATCATCTTCCTAGGTGCTGGCTGTATTTCTTTTAAATATCCATGCCCTTCTCACAGCATTGCTTTCACTCTCCAAAATAATCTTCCTAGATGTTGGCTATATTTGCCATGGAAGCCAAAACATTTCCTTCTTTTGCTACTCGTCTGAGTAACATTGTAATTTTAATTGCTACTCACTTTTTTAAAAATATTTATCCTCTCCTTATAGCATTTGTTTCACTAGGTATCGGCTTCATCTCTTATACAAACCAAAACATTTTCTTCCTCTGCTATTCATGTTATTGACGTAGTAATTTTCATTATCTTTCCCTTTTCTAAGCCTCCAACTTCACATTACTGACTTCCTTTCACTGTTCAGAACACCTTCCGTGATGAGGGCTATATCTGCCATGTAGTCTGGAACATTTTCTTCTGCGGTTATTCCTATGGTTAACGTTGTAATTTTCATTACTTTCTCCTTATCTTTATGCCTCCAACCTCCCTTCTTATCCTTCCTTCCACTTTCCAAAATCACTTTCCTAGGTGCTGGTTATGTCTGATATGGAAACAAAACATATTCTTCTTCTGCTGTTAATGTGACTGACGTCGTCATTTTCATTCTTTTTTCCTTCATTTCACACCTTCAACCTCCTATTATAGACTTCCTTTCACTCTACAAAATAGTTCCCTTGGCGTTGGTTTTATCCACCACCTAAAGAAAAACATTTTCTACTTTCATACTTGTCACTAACATCGTATTACTTTCGCTTCCCTTTTTAGGCCTCCAACCACGGCTAATAGCCTGCCTTTAAATCTCGAAAGTCACCTCCACGGGTGTAGTATATAAGTGCCATTTAAACCGAACATACTAATCATCAGATATTGGTGTGAATAACGTCGTAATTTTGATTGACTTTTTTTCATTTTTTTAGCTTTCATCCTCATCCTATAAACATCCTTTCACTCTCCAGTATCCCTATGTCCTCTTCTCCTAGTTATACTACTAACATCGTCATTTTCATTGTTTTTTCTTCTAAGTTTAGGTCTCCAACCTCCCTTTTTGGTCTTCCTTTCATTTTACAAAACTCCTTCTGTTATGTTAAATATATTCGCTATGTAAAGCAAAACTTTTTTTTCTTCTGCTATTCATGTGATACATGTGGCCATTTTCATTGCAGTTTTCTTTTTTTCTATATCTCTAACCTTCCCTTATAGCCTTCTTTTCACTCTCTAAATCATCTTCCTAGGTGTTTGCTATATATGATATGCAAACCAAAACATATTCTTCTTCTGGTATTCCTGTGATTAACTTTGTCATTTTCATTGTTTTTTCGTTCTTTTCTTCGACGTTCAATCTCCTTTTATAGTCAACATAATCGTCTTCGTTAGCGTCAGCCTTATACACCACTTAATGCAAAATATTTTCTTCATCTTTTATACCTGTCACTAACCTCGCTTTATTTATTGCGTTCGTTCCCAGTTTTAGGCTTCGACTTATAATATTCACTTTTCAATACCACCTTCATATGTGTTGATTATATCTGCCTTGTAGCCCAAAAATAATCTTTTTCCGCTATTCGTGTGACTGACGTCGTAACGTTGATTGCTCTTTCAATTTGTTTAAGCCTCCTGCCTCACCTTATTCCTTCATTCTCCAGTATCACCTTTCAGTGTGTTGGCTGTATCTCCAATAAGACAAAAACATATTCTTCCTCTGTTAGTTATGTGTTTCATGTTGTCAATGATTCCATTGGTTCTTCCTTCGAATTTTACATCTTCAACATCCCTTATGGCCTTTCTTTCACTTTCCAAGAACTCCTTCCGTGGTGCGAAATACATATTGCGTGTAAAACAAAACGTTTTCTTCTTCTTCTATTCCTGTGATTAACGTTGTCATTTTCACATTTTTTTTCCTTTCCTCCCCCTACCATTATAGCCTTCCTTTACTCTCCAGAATCGTTTCCGTTGTCTTTAGTTTTGTCTACCACTTAAACCAAACAGATTTCTTCTTCAGTTATTTTTGTTAATAATTCCTTATTATTTATTGCATTTGATGTTTAGACACCGAACCTCCCTTTATAGGCCTCCTCTCATACTCCTAACCATATTAGGTGTTGGCTATGTCTGCAATATGCACCAAAACATTACCTTCTCTTGCTACACGTCTGATTAACGTCGTCAACTCCATTTCCTTTTCCTTGGTTTCTCAGCCTCCAACCTCCTCTTACATGGCCTCACTTTCACTCTCCAACGTCACCTGCCTATATGTTGGCTCCTCAGAATCCCTTTGTGTGGTGTTAGCTGTATACACCACGTAAAATGTAAGGTCGCCTCCTTCTGCTATTCGCGTAGGTAACGTCGTCATTTTCATTGTTTTTTTCTTTTCTTTTAGGCCTCCAACCACTCCTTACAGATTTTCTTTCACTCCCCAAAATCGCATTCCACCTCTTCTTCTTCTTCTTCTTCTTCTTCTTCTTCATCACCGTCTTCTTCCATTATTCTTGAAATTTACACTGTCTCATCTATTATTAAATCAACAGTGTTTCTTTCTTGTTACCAAATGGTGTTTCTTTGAATGTTAAATTGCTATGGATATTGTTTTCATAACGTCCTTTCGTCAACATCAGCTTCTTATACACAATTTCCTGTTCAGCACTGCAAATATTCATTTCGCGTTGTATCTTTGACATTATTTAAACGGATGAAGATCGCCATGGTCACCAGGAGAAGAAAGTATATCTACACTGTTTATAAATCATTTGCTTCTGTTAGCACCAACGCTTTTAGTTGGGAAACAAAGTTCTTTGGTCGTGATAAAATGTAATCATTCGTCGTTATTGTCTATAACATGTAAGTTTGGTCATGTAATTCACATATAAATTAATAACTCATACGTGTAAGTAAACTTAAAATATATTTTAAGATCTTTCTGGTGAGGACCGTTATCTCTCTTCAGACGAACTTCATGTAGCTTTAGCGTTCATCACTGTCTGTTACATTGCGAGACTACGCGATCAGTGTGCGAGAACAAATCAATCAACTATTAATACCCTCTGTGCTATTTTCGTAGTTTGGAGACACTGGATTCTATGTAGCTGACGTAGAAAAGTCCACATTCTATGCTCACTTTTGAAAGTTTTTAAGCCAGATGCCTTTATGCTGTTTACGTCACATGTAAAATATTTGTTGCTGCTCTATTTTGGTTCCACATTTCTGTATTTCATTTTCCCTTAAATGCCACATTCATTAGATATTAATTCCGAATATTTTGTTTTATTTGACGTAACAGTAATATGAAAATGTATGTTTTGTACACAATTCAACGTTTACAGGAAATAGTTGATAAAGTATCATTGCATCTAAAACTTCGTATAAATTTCCTTGGGCGCGCGGGGTAGCCGCGCTATCTGGGGCGTCTTGCCACGGTCCGCGCGGCTCCCCCTCCCCCCCCCCCCCCCCCCGCGGAGGTTCCAGTCCTCCCTCGGGAATGCGGGAATGGGTGTGTGTGTGTGTGTGTGTGTGTGTGTGTGTGTGTCGTCGTTAGCGCACGATAGTTCAAATTGGGTTTAGTAGTGTGTAAGCTTAGGGACCGATGACCTCAGCAGTTTGGTCCAATAAGACCTTACCACAAATTTCCCATTTTTCCTTCATTCGGCACTGCCATGCTAAGCTTGTGAAGAACTCATGCTCTTCCAAGTTGTTTGTACGTCACTCACAGTCTTATTATCCAATCCCTTTTGGAGGGATCTAGTGGTATATTAGTGCTACATCAGTTTCTAAATGGAATTTTGTCACTGACTAATTTTTATCCATAGTCTGACTACGTACCCAATGTGAACTTGCTTTAGTAGATTATAATGCAGCAACCACAAATAAGTTCTCTATGGTGATTTTTGTTCCACAGGAGTCTGCAGATTTAGCATTTTGCTGGCTATAATTAAACAGGCACTCCCTAATTTACTAAGAGTGGTGAGGTCACATTAATCCACTCCCAACTACATTTCACTGGGATATAAGAATATGTGCCGCATTCACGAATTTTGACTTGCTTTGAAAACTACCCTTGTATCAGAAATTATTTTATACTCCGGGCAACCGCAGCTGTTGAAAGGTGTGATGTTGGGAAGAACTCCGCTTACAGCTGGTAAAATTCTTGTTAATTAAAAGGCAATCTGTTTCGCGGCTTAAAGCCGCATCATCAGGTGCAACAACGTTAAAGGATCTGAGGCATACTCATCGCTCCTAGTTAAAACAGTAGTCTGAATACCAAATTTTGACTAGAAGCGATAGAAATGCCTATGATCTTTTATCGTTGTTGCTGCTGATGATGCGGCTTTAAGCCGAGAAAACGGTTGTGTTTTAATACACAGCAATTTTACCAGTTGTAAGTGGAGTTCTTCCTAGTATCATGCCCTTATGTTGATGTTTGCATTCTCTATGCACCCCTTCTGTAGTAGATGAATGTTCTACAGATTTACAGAAAATAATAGAAATGTAATGTAATAACTGTCATTGCTTTTAGTAACATTATAAACAAATTTGTACTGAATGAAATGGCGGAATGGTTTTTATGTGATTTCACTAAATTGCTTAAAGCCAATGCAGGGATAATGTCTTTGAAAGGGGCACGGATGATTTCCTTTCCCACCGTTCCTTGACTTCTTGATATGAACTTGGAATTCGTCTGTAATGAGTCCGCATATCACGCACTGTGGACTCTTCACGCTGGAAAAAGTAAGGTATATTCACAAACAAGTGCAGGCGTACGCCACCAAACGTATTTTTTCCCCATATAAATTCCATTGGCTCATTTTTTTTTCAAAATATGTTTCTTTTTATCCTCAGTCGTATTTTTTTTTGTCTGTATACGCTACAGTCCAACCACATAATAAAATATATGGAGATGCTATCTGTTCTTTCCGGCAGTCCGAAAGAACAGATACCATCGGTGATCATGCACCTCTCTAGAATGAAATAATAATTAAATCAAGACCCTACGCTGTCGACAGGCGTTGATATACATCAGTGGGCGCTGTGGAAAATGTGTGCCACGACCGGGACTCCAACCCAAGACCTCCTGCTTGCATGGCAGACGCTCTATCCATCTGCGCCACCGACGGCACAGAGGATGGTGCGATTGCAGGGATTTATCCCTTGCACACTCCCTGTGAGACCCACATTCCCAACTTAATGTACACACACTACATGCGTAGTGCCCCTGCCCACTGCACTCATTAACTGCGGCAGACAATCTTACTGAGACCCGTAAGAGTTCGGGCAATGAGTGTGCATCCCAACAGAAGAAAGTCGACGGCCGGTTAGCCTTAACTATATGTAGATGGTATCTGTTCTCTGGGACACGTCGGAAAGAACGGATACCATCGGTAACCATGCATCTCTCTGACTGGGACTCGAACCTGGGATGTCCTGTTTACATGGCAGACGCTCTATCCATCTGAGCCACCGTGGGCACAGAGTATAGTAGGACTGCAGGGATTTATCGTTTGCACGCTCCCTGTGAGACCCACATTCCCAATTTAATGTCCACAAACTACATGCTTAGTGCCCCTGCCCACTACATTAAGTTGGGTAGTGGGTCTCACGGGGAGCGTGCAAGGGATAAATCCCTGTAGTCGCACAATCCTCTGTGCCCTTAGTGGCTCAGATGGATAGAGCGCCTGCCATGTAAGCAGGAGGTCCCGCTTTCGAGTCCGGGTCGGGGAACACATTTTCAACTGTCCCCGATGATGTATATCAACGCCTGTCGATAGCTTAGGGTCTTGATTTAATTATCACTTCATTCTAGAGAGCTGCATGGTCACCAATGGTATTATTCTTTCGCCATGTCCGAAAGAACAGATACCATCTCCATATAGGTAAGGGTAACCGGGCGTAGACCTTCTTCTTCTGTGTGGATGCACACGCATTGCCCGATCTCTTACAGGACTCGGTAAGATTGTCTGCCGCAGTTAATGAGTGCAGTGGGCAGGGACACTACGCATGTAGTGTGTGGACATTAAGTTGGGAATGTGGGTCTCACGGGGATTGTGCAAGGGATAAATCCCTGCAGTCGTTCTATCCTCTGTGCCGTCGGTGGCGCAGATGGATAGAGCGTCTGCCATGTAAGCAGGAGACCCCGGGTTCGAGTCCTAGTCGGGGCACACATTTACAACTGTCGCCGTTGATGTGTATCAACGCCTATCGACAGCTTAGGGTCCTGATTTAACTATCACATAATAAAATGTCTACCTCGAAGAGTAACTACCGATCGAGAAAGTAACACATATCAAATACTGTTAATGGGCAGTTCGAGTTGACGATAATTTCTTATTTAAATATGGTAAAGAAAATGCTCCATTAACTGGTAACAACAAATTGCATTGCAGACTTATATATCCTTAACTGTTGTCTCTCTTGAAATTAGCTTTGATTCAGTCGCAGACTTCAGCACCAGCTGAGCAAGTACAATTATTCCAGTTATGAAGTTATGAAATATCATTCTGAAATGTCTTATAGTCTCCAAATGCCTACCGAGACTTACGTCGTAAGGGAGAGAAACGCCAGTTAATTTATATGTTAGTGAACAGCACAAAGAACAACGAACTGTAATGCGATGAGAACAACACTTTATCAAACAATTACAGCCTATGCACGGTGAACCCAATTAGAAGGATTTTCATAGTCGATCTAAACGATATTACCGCCAAAGCAGTAAATGCTCATCGTTTGTCCTGGTGTCTGCCAAATGAGCGCTGCATTCGATATTGAGAGTCATGGACAGCAGCTGAAAGAAGTCTCCAATGACACATTCCACAAGCCATGTCAATCGGAAACTTCTTTCCGCTGTGGTCCATTTTTCAGTTGTGAAGAGTAAATATTTCTTGATAGTAGTACCGCCATCCAAAGTTAATTGTTGTTAAAGAATAAAACGTTTGTGGGGCATACCTTTGTTATCTGAAACGGTAATTCCATTCTTATGAAACTGCTAATACCGCTCCAAAATCTTGTAGTCATCTGCCCATAGTGACAGATTACTGATTCATTACAAGAAAATTCATAAGTATTATTCTCTTCGCCCTCTGAACCTACTTCATATGTTACAGTTATCTGATTCTCGACGATGTCAGTTTTCAGAACTGTCGAATGGGTGGCAGTCCGTAATACAATACATTTAGTTTCTTCCTCGTAAGTTTTTGGTTTCAGTTCTTTACTGATCAGTAATTATTTCTTATTGTGAAGTTGATTTTCTTATCTTTTCTGTCAGCAAGTTAACTTAAGAGGTAGGATGAGACTGTGTACTATAATGTCTATTGCCTATTCTCTTATATGAGGGCATGCTGGAAAATAATGCCTCCTAATTTTTCATGTAAAAACGTGAAGATTTTCAAATCAAATAAACGTTATTAACGTACTACATCATTATTATTCATGTCTACATATTTGTTTCTCAACATAGTCACTCTAGCGAGGAACACGTTTCTCCCAGCTAGAGACCAGTTTATTGACACCGTCACTGCAAAGTGTAAGACTTTGATGACGGAGTGACCTCAATTCTGCTTGCACCGCTACATCGCTGTCAAAGTGAAGCTTTCGAAGGTATTCTTTCAGTTTTGGAAACAGATGAAAATCGGATGGAAGCAAGTGGGGACTGTATGGAGGATGAGCGATGACAGTGAACCCAAGGCGTCGAGTTGTCGCAGATGTCGTAGCGCTTGTGTGTGGACTGGCATTGTCTTGCTGAAGGAGAATGTTCTCCATGCATGGACGAACTATCCAAATTCGTGCTTTCAGTTACGTTACACTCTGCCACGTTTTACACTACAGTTCGGAGTCCTCTATCTACAACGGTTTGCGTCTTGCGTCAGGGAACCGGAAGAGTCCACCGAGTAAAATGCATGACATGTAACACCTCAACTGATATTGTGACCAGAATAAAAATTATGGGGGCATTTCTTTTCAGCACGCCCTCGTGGATTCTTCTGTTGACTTAATATTCATTTAGATCCATAATCCATGATAAACTGCTACTGTCGATCTACATATACTAGCAACCATGTCTACAATTTATCACACAGTATGATGTTTCCAAAGTCCTACTCCATTACGATCCTCTAGGCTGAGTTCTTACACAGTGTTTAGTTCAAATAAATACGTCCTATTTAATACCTCTAATACCAAGGTCTACAAACTACATTATATCAGGTTAGGGGTCGATGTTGTTTTTCAGAGAATGGACGCCATACCATAGCTATATTTTTGTTAGTCTAATCCTTGACTAGAGCAAAGATCATTTTTATCCTGTTAGTTATCCACACTTTGTATTTGTTTCAGCTGATATCTTTGACGACCACATACTGCTTGAGGTGGAAAAAGTCAAGGGATGCCTCCTAAACTCGTGTCGGAGCTCCTTTTGCCCAGAATAGTGCAGCAACGTGACGTGGCATGGACTCAACAGGTTGCTGGAAAAAACTTTCAGAAATATTGAGCCATGCTGCCACTATAGCAGCCCATAATTGCGAGAGTGTCACCGGCACAAGATTTTGTGCGCGAACTGACCTCTCGATTGTGTCCCATAAATGTTCGATTAGATTCATGTCGGGCGATCTGTGTGGCCAATTTTTCCGCTCGAATTGCCCAGACTGTTCTTCAAACCAGTCGCGAACAACTATGGCCCAGTTACATGAGATCGTTGTTTGGGAATATGACGTTTATGAATTAATGCAAATTGTCTCCAAGTAGTCGAACAGTACTTAGACCAGCGGGCCCAATCAAACCCATGTAAGCCGGCCAGAGTGGCCGAGCGCTTCTAGGTGCTACAGTATGGAGACGAGCGACCGTTACGGTCGCAGGTTCGAATCCTAAGTAGTTCTAAGTTCTAGGGGACTGATAACCTCAGAAGTTAAGTCCCATAGTGTTCAGAGCCATTTGAACCATTTTTTAAATCCATGTAAACACAGCCCACACCATTATGGAGCCACCACCAGCTTTGCACAGTATCTTTTGACCAATTGGGTCCATGGCTTACAAGGGGAGGTCACGACGTTTGGAACGCGGATTTACTTCAAACTTCGTACACTCGTAGTACTCCATGAGGACAACAAAATGAGTAAGCAGTAGCGCGTACTTCTCAATCGTTATTGAGAAAACCGCAAGATAATTTCGGTCGTCAAATATATACCTGTGCGTGGCCACTTTTACCTTTAAGCGGTGGCAGCCGAATGGAGCCGGCACGGCAGCCCAGCGTGTTCGGTTAGAGGGTTAACTGCTCTTTGTAATAAAAAACGAAGTCAACGGCTCAACACTGAACTTGGACGAGTGTTATGGTACATCCGCACCGAACGAATGCAACGAACAAAATCGAACAGAATGAGAACAACTAAAAAAGAAAAGTGGTTAGCGTCCAATCCCCGTAATCGCTGGATCGAGACCCGTTCGTGAGTTTCTTTTTATTTTTCAACACAGTCATTGCCTTTACTATATACATTACAATTGATATAAAGCAAAAAATACGTGTAATCGGATGAAATTTTATTAAATTCACAATGTTATTTGGCAGTCTAAAAATTTTTATTATCACAAATAATAATATTCATAACTATCGATTAGTAAACGATCAAACGCATAAAGTGATACTGAAAATGTATGCTTGTCCGTGATTTGAGAAATCCCTTATACCTGGAAGGAGCTCGAAATGACTTGTTACCTCCAAGTTTTGACCGACACAGACGGCTTTCGAAAGAAATCATCGCTTTCAACATTACGAGTACAAGTTGCAGGATGGTATTTTTCGTAAAAACATGGAAAACGCAGGAGAGCATCTGTAAAGTTTGGAAGGTAGGAGACGAGGTACTGGCAGAAGTAAAGCTGTGAGTACCGAGCGTGAGTCGTGCTTCGGTAGCTCAGATGGTAGAGCACTTGCCCGCGAAAAGCAAAGGTCCCGAGTTCGAGTCTCGGTTGGGCACACAGTTTTAATCCGCCGGGAAGTTTCATGGAAAACAAAGTTAAACGGCGCCAGCTGTATTGAATAAATGCTATGTTTCCGCATACGCAAGGTCTTTTGAGATTTTCTGTGGAAAAACAAACCTCTTCAACATTTTTAAAAACCTCTCTTTCAGCCGATAATTTGGAAGCAAACCGTGCATAACGCAGTATTTACTTAAATATCGCCGCTGATGATTTGTCATGGAGCATCGAATGTACCGGGTGATCAAAAAGTCAGTATAAATTTGAAAACTTAATAAACCACGGAATAATGTAAATTGGGAGGTAAAAATTGACACACATGCTTGGAATGACATGGGGTTTTATTAGAAGAAACAATAAAAAAACAAAGTTCACAAAATGTCCGACAGGTGGCGCTGGACAGCAAAACGTCAGTGACTGCGCGTGACAATCGTGTATAAAAGGAGCTGTAATGAGAGAGAGAATCAGATGCGCCAGCAGTCGCAGCATGGTGACGTTACCTGAAAAGGGGCTTTTAGTGAAGCTGTATTATCAGAATGGGGAATGTGCTAGTTCAGCGTTACGATACTATCGCAATAGGAAGGGGATTCGAACGGGTAAAAGTCCGTTGACAAATGCAGCTGTGGCGAGAATGATTTGGAAGTTCGAAGCCACGGGTTGTTTAGACGATAGACCCCGTAGTGGCCGACCGAGCACAAGGCGCAATGCTGCTGGGACAGTTCAGGAAGAAATGGAGACTGTAGCGGGTTCGTCTATGCACGGCGAAGTCACCGCTCGTGCAGTCGCACGTCGCAACGGCATTCCATACACTACTGTTTGGTTGGGACTTAGGCGCACCCTCCGATGCTATCCGTACAAAATCCATCGGCATCATGAACTGTTAACTGGCGATTTAGTGAAGCGGAGGGCATTTGTGGTGTAGGCGTTTCAAAAGATGGCGTAAGATGACGATTGGTTGAGTAACGTGTTGTGGAGCGACGAAGCTCATTTCACGTTCCGAGGGTCTGTCAACGCCCACAACGGCAGAATGTGGGCTACCGAAAATCCTAGAACTGTAGTGGAAACTCCAAGATACGACGAAAAAGTCACGGTATTGGTTGGATTTACACATCTGCCGTTGTTGTTGTTGTGGTCTTCAGTCCTGAGACTGGTTTGATGCAGCTCTCCATGCTACTCTATCCTGTGCAAGCTTCTTCATCTCCCAGTACCTACTGCAACTTACATCCTTCTGAATCTGCTTGGTGTTTTCATCTCTTAGTCTCCCTCTACGGTTTCCGTTATCGGGCCTTTTTTCTTCGAGGAAATGCGTGATTCTGGTTTTGTTCCTGTAAAGAACATCATCTTTGCTTTGTATTACTTTGTTATGCTAATTGTTGCTATTCTGATCAGATGAAGCGCCATCTGTCGGACATTTTTTGAACTTTCGTATTTTTTTTTTTTTTTTTGTTCTAATAAAACCCCATGTCATTCCAAGGATGTGTGTCAATTTGTACCTCTCTATCTACATTATTCCGTGATTTATTCAGTTTTCAAATTTATACTTACTTTTTGATCACCCTGTATTTTAATAGCGTCTTCACGAGAAGCAATTTCTCGTTATCCTTCGGTTAAATACGAACAATTCTGAGTATCACTTTATGCGTTTGGTCGTTTACTAGTCGATAGCTATGAATATTATATTATTTGTGATAACAAAAATTTGTAGATTGCCAAATAACATTGTAAATTTAATAAAACTTCATCGTATTACACGTATTTTTCCCATTATATTAACTGTGATATAAATAGTAAAGAAAATGACTGTGTTGAAAATAAAAAACCAACTGACGAACGGGACTCGATCCAGCGATCCAGCGGCTTGAACGCTAACCATATTTTTTAGTCTCATTTTTGTTCTACAATGTTCGTTGATTTCTTCGTTGCGGACTTCCGATGACAGCCGTTTACTGTGTTCGCTGATCCGTTCACTCCGTTTTTTTATTACAGAGGGTAGCTTACCCTCTAACCGAACAGTTTGCAGTCAATCCGGTTTCCAAACGTTGTGGCCTCCCCTTGTTAGTGGGGTCTGCGCCACAGCAACTGAAATCGGGACTCATCTAACCAGGTCACGGTTTTCCAGTTGCCTAGGGTCGAATCGATATGGTCACAAGCCCAGGGGAGGCATTGTGGTTCAAAGTTCAAATGGCTCTGAGCACTATGGGACTCAACTGCTGTGGTCATAAGTCCCCTAGAACTTAGAACTACTTAAACCTAACTAACCTAAGGACAGCACACACATCCATGCCCGAGGCAGGATTCGAACCTGTGACCGTATCAGCAGCGCGGCTCCGGACTGGAGCCCCTAGAACCGCACGGCCACCACGGCCGGCAGGCATTGTGGGCGACGTCGTGCTGTTAGAAAAGGCAATCGCATCGGTCGTCTTTTGTCATAGCACATTAACACCAGGTTTCTCCGCATCGTTTTAACGGATATGTTCGGCGTACGTCCCACACTGATTTCTGCGGTAATTTCACTCAGTGTTGCTGGTCTGTTAGCACTGACAGCGCTAGGCAAACGCCGCTGCTCTCGGTCGTTAAATGGCGGTCGCCCTCCATTGCGTTGTCCGTGGTGAGAAATAATGTCTGAAATTTGTTATTCTCGGCACACTCATGATAATATGATTTCTCGACATATTGAATTCCCCAACGATCTCCGAAATGGAATGTCCCATGCTTCTAGGTCCATCATTCGCGTTTAAAGTCTGTTAATTTCCGTCGTGAGGCTATAATCACGTCTGAAACCTTTTCACATGAATCACCTGACTACAAATGACAGATCCGTCAATGCGCTGCCGTTTCATACCTTGTGTAGCGATACCACTGCCATCTGTACACGAGCGTATAGCTATCCGATGACTTTTGTCACCTTAATGTACTTGTACCTTTGAAAATTACAACATGTCATTTATTAAGTGCGAAGTTCTCACCAAGTGTACATTACTGCAATTGTGCTAATGTACGGCACGTTTATATGGATTATATTCACAAAGACTCTTATGGCAGTTCTGTATGTTCTACATTTGGCTGTGTCGCATTTGACGGAAATATATTTTTCTACCATTGGTGTATATTGTGTGAGTACGAAGGTTTTTAAATACTTCTTTTTAATTCCTACAATTTTTATGTCGTTTGTGTACATTTTAAATTCGTCTCCATTTTGTACCGTAGAGTTCTTTTAATATAATAGGAACCGGTAGAGAATAAATGTATAACTGTGCAAGTGATGGCGCAAATACGCTTCTTTTAAAATACTTAACATAGACAGTCACCTAAGAAAAGATTTATTATCTAATTCAAAATACGCCATTTCTAATTCTTCTTGAAGGGCACAAATCTTTCTTCCCTGTTCCGTGATTTTCTTGTCTCGATTACATAATCTACAACTCCATGGAAGAACCTCATCTGACACTTAATTGGCTTCCCCGCTACAATTAGTCACGTGAAATACCAAGTAACACTACTGACAAGTACCTGCCACACTAAGTAAACTACTACAACATCTAAATTTGTCACAAATGACTCTACTTTTACAGTAAACTAAAAAGCACTACAATACGCTTAAAATAATGTAAAGCAATATTTACAGTAAACTAAAAAGCACTACAACACACTTAAAATATTATAAAGCAATAATCAGTAAAAACTTATCTTTCGGTGAGGTGTGCAGCTAATTTCTCAGTTGCAGGCGGGCGTAAGAAATACAAGAAAGAAAACAGCACGCAGGTGTTCACTGCACGTAAGTTTTATGTAGCAACTGACACGAAATGAAAGAAAACTAAAAACCACAATATTTTAATAACAATCTTAAACAGACGCTATAAAGCACTGTAATAAACCCAAAAAGCTCGTGACGAAGAGACGGAGGACAGACGTTAAGAGTAGGTTGTCAACACACCAACGATATTCACTGAGCATTAATTTTAAATCACAGAAAACACGAAACAAATGAAAATTCAAGAAATTACGACGTTTATAACAACAGTATTAAATAGTCAGTATCCAGAAATTGTGGAAAGCTCGGCAGTGCATCCAAACCGACACGTAGCGTTCCGCAGCTGCTGGTGTTCTGCCGTGGCGCACGGAGTGCGAACTTCCGCCGCGGTTGCCAATTGCCAACTGTGATTACTTCTGTTGTCCCGGGATTTTAAACCAGCCAACTGCGGTTGCTCATTCCAGTTGTTGCTCGGAAACGGAATAAAACTGCTACCAAAATGCCTTCAGACGCATAAATTTAAATGTCTGACACTTTGTCTTTCAGTGGCTCAGATGGATAGAGCGTCTGCCATGTAAGCAGGAGATCCCGCGTTCGAGTGCCGATCGGGGCACATATTTTCAACTGTCGCCGTTGATGTACATCAACGCCTGTCGACAGCGTAGGGTCTTGGTTTAATTATCATTTCAGAAGGGAATTGGGTTTGGACGCGAAGTGCGATCGCATAGCCAAAGCGTTAAGGCGACTGTCTACCTAAATCCGGGTTTGAGCCCTGGTCCGATACAAATTTTCACTTGTCGCCATGATATTTAATTCAATGTCTGATTGTGAATAAGGCCGGGTTTTCAATTTCCTCACGGTAACTTATCATTACAGGAATTACAATATTTGTCAAGCATCTGTTGTTATATTATTTTTAGTTCAGGAACTGGTTGTAGATTAAACTACAGTGAAGGTCGGAAGCGGTCACTGTTTGACTAGTAAAACTAATATAGGATTATAGCTGTAACATGCTTCTAACGTGCGAACAGTTAGATAGTTACTGTTTTTTTAACGTCCCGTCGACAACGAGGTCGTTAGAGACGGAGCACAAGCTCGGGTTAGGGAAGGATAGGGAAGGAAATCGGCCGTGCCCTTTCAAAGGAACCTTCCCGGCATTTGCCTGAAACGATTTAGGGAAATCACGGAAAACTTAAATCAGGATGGCTGGAGTCGGGATTGAACCGTCGTCCTCCCGAATGCGAGTCCAGTGTAACGTGCTAACAGATATTGTTTTTTCAGAAGAAAGCATGTGTTACACAAGATGTGCGGGAGACAAAGAATTAATGCCGCAGTTTTATGGCAGTGTTGGTCTCTACTGCCGACATGTGGAAAATTCTGTCAAGAGTTAATTGTAGTACCTACTTAGACCGTATAACATATTCACCCATCTACAAAATTACACTCCAGAGCTACTGTAGTAACAAAACGCATCTCCATGCGTGTGACACCTTTTTCAGCCTATACATGGTGGAGACGCAGTGTGACATGAAATCCACGACCATCGGAATCATTCGACATGTATTCTAACCCATTACTGCTCTGCAGCCGCTTACAAATCATATGGTTCATGGGACTTAACATCAGAGGTCATCAGTCGCCTAGAACTTAGAACTACTTAAACGTAACTAACCTAAGGACATCACACACATCCATGCCCGAGGCAGGATTCGAACCTGCGACCGTAGCAGTCGCACCTAGAACCGCTCGGCCACAGCAGTCGGCCAGCCGCTTACAATTCACTAAGTTTGTTTACTGGATATCGTGGCGTCCCATAACAAAATTAATGAGGACTGGCTACTTCATGGGACAAGACACGACCACCTACACGTCCGGTTCTTTTTTTTTTAACCTCCCTGAGAGGATTTTTCGAGCAGTTGCGTGTCTTTTGTTATTTGTAAATTTGGAGCCTCACGGCCGAGATTCCATTTGTAAAAAGGTTTTCTATACGTCATTTCAAAGCTCAAAAATATTATTGTTCTACAGCATAAACTAATTTGGTTAACCAGTTGCGACTTGCAAATCCATCATCAAACTGTAAAAGACCATCGTCTCTAAGGCAGAAATAGTACTGGTAAGGGTGAGAGGAAAAAAAAATGTTTCTGCCACTACTGTTTCCTCTTTGAAGATGAGAGCTATAGATTTGTCATAGCTTCTCAAGCCGAAAACCGATCAACTAAATAGATTAATACAGTACAACCACTTTGCAAAATCACCTTATCGACGTTGGCATGAGCCGCAATGAAAACAAAATCCCTGCTTCTTCTACTGTTATTATTGACATTACCGTCATCACATTAATTTTGAAAAAAAGATCTTGTATTTTTTGGACCAAATGGAGCAGTAGTTCAAAATGACATTAACATAGGTAATGACTTCATTACTTCCGGAAGTCAACATCAGCCTGTCTTCTTAACCTTAATTTCCTGTTTTGGAATGCATATATTCATTTCTGGGTGTTTTACTGAGATTGTTAAACCGATTGAGATCGTCACGGCCACTAGGAAAAGAAAAACCAGCTGTGAATATCGTTTGCAAACTAAGCTAACAAGCCAATTTTCTTTCGCTGGGAGCAATTATATTACCTCAAGATGTGGAGCACGCAATGTGGTGTAGTGGTCAGCGTCGCCGGCTGACGTTCTGTGACTCGACAGTTCATGTCCAACCAACGGCAATTATTTGGTATTGGAAAGATCTTGAAGTACTTAAAATACTTGAAATACTTAAACAATCGTCATTGTTCTCTACAACACGTAACAAGGGTGGTCGGAGTTTTATTCGTATAAATAACTTAATCATGTAAGGTGAAACATTTATTTTCAGATTTTTGTTGAGATATTTCTTTATCCTCTATGAAATTGGGAGGCCTCCTAAGTAGTTTACTTACGCAAAATTTTGTTTGATTTATTTTCATACGTCAGAAACAGTGGACTCTATGTCTCACGTACTGAAAACTTCAAATTCAGTATTTACTTATGGAAGTTTTTACACATGCCCTAAACTGAGCCCAACTTTACACCTTTTACGACGCTAACTCAGAACAAATTTACTTTCCTTTTTTTTTTTTTTTTTAATCAAGAAGAATATGAGAAAGTGGATTTTACACGCAATTCAATATTTGCAGGAAACCGCTGATAACGTTTCCTTGACTTTAAAACATCATAGACATCTCTTTTTTTCAAAAGTACCATGCTAATCTTGTGAAGAACTAAAATCCGACCAAGATGTTTGCAAATCAGTCACACACTTTTTACCTGATTCCGTGTTGACGACCCTGATGGTGTACTAGTGATACATGAAACTGTTTCTCGGTGGAATTTTGCAGTTAACTAACTTTTCCCCATAGTCTGGCGGTGCCCTCAATTACGAGGATTGCCCAGAAAGTAATGCACCACAGTCCCGTTCTATGGCCTGCCTCCAGCGTGAAACAAGGACGTGTATGCCCTGTCGGTATCAATCCTTGTCCTGGTGGCGGAGCCAGAACCTCACTGTGCGAATCACCTCCTCATCTTCCTCAAAATGTCTTCCAGGAATGGCATCTTTTAATGGCCAAAAAGAGTGGAAGTCTGAGGGGGCTAGGTCACGTGTGTCAGGTTAGCCGGCCGCGGATGATCTCCCCGACAGCTGCAAAACGCGGAGCTCCGCCGTACAGCCTTCTGATGACCTCCCATTGTTTGTTTTTTTTTCAGTCTTTTCATGGATGGCATGAAGTGCTCCCCCCGATCCCCCCACCCATCGTTGCTAATGGGAGTTACCGAAAATGCGTTGGTATTGCTAGTATTAAAGAGGACTGGTCTATCACAATATTGTTAAAAACTGGTGGATACCTTTTAAAACACAAATTCTGATGGTGTAGTGGTCAGCGTCGCCGCAGATTACGCTGATACAATAGCTCCCTACTTAGCAATCATATACACTCCTGGAAATGGAAAAAAGAACACATTGATACCGGTGTGTCAGACCCACCATACTTGCTCCGGACACTGCGAGAGGGCTGTACAAGCAATGATCACACGCACGGCACAGCGGACACACCAGGAACCGCGGTGTTGGCCGTCGAATGGCGCTAGCTGCGCAGCATTTGTGCACCGCCGCCGTCAGTGTCAGCCAGTTTGCCGTGGCATACGGAGCTCCATCGCAGTCTTTAACACTGGTAGCATGCCGCGACAGCGTGGACCTGAACCGTATGTGCAGTTGACGGACTTTGAGCGAGGGCGTATAGTGGGCATGCGGGAGGCCGGGTGGACGTACCGCCGAATTGCTCAACACGTGGGGCGTGAGGTCTCCACAGTACATCGATGTTGTCGCCAGTGGTCGGCGGAAGGTGCACGTGCCCGTCGACCTGGGACCGGACCGCAGCGACGCACGGATGCACGCCAAGACCGTAGGATCCTACGCAGTGCCGTAGGGGACCGCACCGCCACTTCCCAGCAAATTAGGGACACTGTTGCTCCTGGGGTATCGGCGAGGACCATTCGCAACCGTCTCCATGAAGCTGGGCTACGGTCCCGCACACCGTTAGGCCGTCTTCCGCTCACGCCCCAACATCGTGCAGCCCGCCTCCAGTGGTGTCGCGACAGGCGTGAATGGAGGGACGAATGGAGACGTGTCGTCTTCAGCGATGAGAGTCGCTTCTGCCTTGGTGCCAATGATGGTCGTATGCGTGTTTGGCGCCGTGCAGGTGAGCGCCACAATCAGGACTGCATACGACCGAGGCACACAGGGCCAACACCCGGCATCATGGTGTGGGGAGCGATCTCCTACACTGGCCGTACACCACTGGTGATCGTCGAGGGGACACTGAATAGTGCACGGTACATCCAAACCGTCATCGAACCCATCGTTCTACCATTCCTAGACCGGCAAGGGAACTTGCTGTTCCAACAGGACAATGCACGTCCGCATGTATCCCGTGCCACCCAACGTGCTCTAGAAGGTGTAAGTCAACTACCCTGGCCAGCAAGATCTCCGGATCTGTACCCCATTGAGCATGTTTGGGACTGGATGAAGCGTCGTCTCGCGCGGTCTGCACGTCCAGCACGAACGCTGGTCCAACTGAGGCGCCAGGTGGAAATGGCATGGCAAGCCGTTCCACAGGACTACATCCAGCATCTCTACGATCGTCTCCATGGGAGAATAGCAGCCTGCATTGCTGCGAAAGGTGGATATACACTGTACTAGTGCCGACATTGTGCATGCTCTGTTGCCTGTGTTTATGTACCTGTGGTTCTGTCAGTGTCATCATGTGTTGTATCTAACCCCAGGAATGTGTCATTAAAGTTTCCCCTTCCTGTGACAATGAATTCACGGTGTTCTTATTTCAATTTCCAGGAGTGTACAACCGCTCGCTCACCGATAGATCTGTACCTACAGATTGGAAAATTGCGCAGGTCGCACCAGTGTTTAAGAAGGGTAGTAGGAGTAATCCATCTAACTACAGACCTACACCATTAACGTCGGTTTGCAGTAGGGTCTTGGAGCATATACTGTATTCAAACATTATGGATCACCTCGAAGGGAACGATCTATTGATACGTAATCAGCATGGTTTCAGAAAACATCGTTCTTGTGCAACGCAGCTAGCTCTTTATTCGCACGAAGTAATAGCCGCTATCGACAGGGGATCTCAAGTTGATTCCGTATTTCTAGATTTCCGGAAAGCTTTTGACACCGTTCCTCACAAGCGACTTCTAATCAAGCTGCGAGCCTATGGGGTATCGTCTCAGTTGTACGACTGGGTTCGTGATTTCCTGTCAGGAAGGTCGCAGTTCGTAGTAATAGACGGCAAATCATCGAGTAAAACTGAAGTGATATCAGGTGTTCCCCAGGGAAGCGTCCTGGGTCCTCTGCTGTTCCTGATCTATATAAATGACCTGGGTGACAATCTGAGCAGTTCTCCTGGTTGTTCGCAGATGATGCTGTAATTTACCGTCTAGTAAGGTCATCCGAAGACCAGTATCAGTTGCAAAGCGATTTAGAAAAGATTGCAGTATGGTGTGGCAGGTGGCAGTTGACGCTAAATAACGAAAAGTGTGAGGTGATCCACATGAGTTCCAAAAGAAATCCGTTGGAATTCGATTACTTGATAAATAGTACAATTCTCAAGGCTGTCAATTCAACTAAGTACCTGGGTGTTGAAATTGCGAACAACTTCAGTTGAAAAGACCACATAGATAATATTGTGGGGAAGGCGAGCCAAAGGTTGCGTTTCATTGGCAGGACACTTAGTAGATGCAACACGTCCACTAAAGAAACGGCTTACACTACACTCGTTCGTCCTCTGTTAGAATATTGCTGCGCGGTGTGGGATCCTTACCAGGTGGGATTGACGGAGGACATCGAAAGGGTGCAAAAAAGGGTAGCTCGTTTTGTATTATCACGTAATAGGGGAGAGAGTGTGGCAGATATGATACGCGAGTTGGGATGGAAGTCATTACAGCAAAGACGTTTTTCGTCGCGGCGAGATCTATTTACGAAATTTCAGTCATCAGTTGATAGGTGGTATCATGGCGGCTGCAGTGTAACACGTGTTCAGTTCGGCTCGCGAAATTTAGTTGATTTCGAAGGTGTTCTCGCAGGTGGTGCTGTCTAGTACAAGTGGAAATCGTGTAAACAACAGTGTTCTGTGCAGTAGTGCTATTTTTTTTCTGTGCTCCGCCAATATCTTCGAGAAAATGGTAAACAGAAGAGTGAACAGCAGCGCATCCAGCAGCGGGGAAGCCGCAGGTGCGGCGGGTCTGCTCTTGGCGGAAGGTGCGGCCGCGGCTCCCGGTATAGCGGAGCTGGTCCGCTCTGAGGTAAACGCTGCGCTTCGCGATAAAAACAATCTCGATCTGATAGCAGGCACTATATCAGATACTGTGACGGCAGCAGTATTGGCCAAAATGCGTGAAACTGTTGAGGCCAATACTGCCGAAATTACAGCACTAAAAAAGTCGGTGTCTGAATACGAGAAAAAGACACGAGAATTAGAAGTGAAACTATCTGCCGCAACAGACGAGCTAGATCAGTACCAAAGGCGAAATAGTCTACGACTGTTTGGAGTAGCAGAAAATAAGGAAGAAGACACAGACAACCTGCTTATAGAGGTTGCGCGTGAAAAATTAAGTGTTGAAGTGACCAAGGCAGATATTGACAGGAGCCATCGGGTGGGACGAAAACTACCAGGTGCTACCAAACCTCGTCCAATAATAATTAAATTTCTCTCGTACCGGAAAAGGTCAGAGATCTTTACCCAGAAGAAGAAGTTAGCAAGGACAGGGCTTACAATAAGGGAAGATCTGACACACGAACGGCTAAAGATTTTAAACAATGCCATATCCCATTTCGGTCTTCAGAATGTGTGGACTCAGGATGGCAGAGTAATCATTAAGACAGCAGCTGGAAAGAAGACAGTCACAAACATGACAGAACTGAATAGTATTAAGTGAAGCTACTCGAGCCAAAAGTGCAAACTTAACACCATTTGCAAATTGTAACAGCCCTATACTCAGATATAGTCTTGTAACTGCATTAATTTTTCAATTATACCCATATTTGTACCTTCAACTAATTGTTTTTGTAACTGTATTAACTTTTCACTATTTTTTTTGTGTCTGTAGCTCTAACCATTACTTAATTTTAGTTACTGCTAATACTTTTTTTCATTTTCTCAGTTTATTCTCTTCCATTCTGTAATAGTTCTATTGCAATTATTAGTCTCTCCTTTAGTTCATTAATCACCCATCTCTTCGGTTTAAATTGTTCATAACAAAAATCACCATCAGTATCACTTTAGCAAATTTCAATCAAATTGTAGCTTCCTACGATAATCACTACCAGTATCACTTTAGTAAATTTCAATTTAATTCTAGCTTCCTACGATAATCTATTAATTATTAAGCTTACTTCTCTCTGCTGGCAGCATCGGCCTCTTAAATCACTCCCCTTTCCCTTATTTCCACCCTAACCTGTTTCAAATACGCTAATTACATTTCTCCTCTTACGACATAGGATACACAGTGACACACAGCCGTCACTATTATTGGTCATATTCTCCTTGCACCGAATACCACTAATCCATTTTCTATACTCCCGCAACCTCAGGAAATCTCTTGCAGTCGCCTTTCTTTCGGCACTCGCGGAGTCACAAACAGGGCGCGCAAAATCTCGGACACCCCTGTGTTATGTCACTTGGCGGAAGCATCGGCCAGTGCCCCTCACGGCAGGTAGTACCTAACAAAGGGACAAACCAGTCTGCCACCCTACTCCAGGCTGCTCAGCGGAACGCGTCAGAGCTTTTAGCAGCTCACTGCAACATCCAGTCTTTACCTGCACATTACGAAGAACTTAGCCTCCTCTTCAACCAACTAAACTACCACGTAATCCTCTTATCCGAAACGTGGTTGAAACCACACATATCCTCTGCGTCTATTCATCTCCCAGGGTACACATTTCTTAGGGCAGACAGATCAAAAAAGCGAGGTGGCGGGGTCGGCGCGTATATACGAACAGATCTCAAAGCGAAAGTCTTATGTACGTCAAATCCTGCTGAAGAAAAAGAGGCTGAATTCATGTTCATTGAAATAAATATACAAAGTCGGAAATTCTTGACTGGCGTCGTGTACAAGCCGCCAAAAATAAACTCAATGAGTTCCTTCCAGTCGGAATTACATTCACTCCAGTGTCAATACGAACATGTCATCGTAATGGGTGACTTGAACGTAGACCTGCTAAGAGACACTCCCTCCGCAATAAACCTAAGAAGATTGTTTAGTTGCAATAGCATGAACATTCTTCCATTACAACCTACACACCATACGGCGCACAGTCATACTCTTATAGACGTAATCGCAACGAAACAGACTGACAAAGTAAGAGATGTTGGTCAAACATCGGCCCCTGGCCTCTCAGCACATGATGTAATATTCCTGGCCTACTCTGTGCAGCCCCCAAGGATCAAATCGCGTTACATAACTTGTAGGAACATGAAACGTATTGACCTTGACGCTCTAACAGCCGATTGCTCAGAAATCTCATGGCATCAAATAATCAGAGAACCTACAATCGACGGTAAAATTAATGAACTTGGTGATAAACTCACTGCCCTCTATGACAAACATGCACCTGTGCGCACAATCCGTGTAAGAAAATCTCCTGCTCCATGGCTGACAGCTGAATTACGTCAAATGATGACTAATAGGGATGCTGCCCACAGGCGTTTCAAGGCAGATCCGAAACCCGAGCGTTTCGAAGAATACAGAAAGCTACGGAACAGAGTGAAACAATGCATTCGCAATGCTAAAATCAGGCACGCTCGCTCCCTTGTATGCAGCGATCTGACGCCCACGACTCTATGGAAGAATCTCCGTAGCTTGGGGGTCGGAAAGGCAATATCGGAAACTACTTTTCATGTGTCAGCTAACGAATTAAATGATTTCTTCTCTGCACCTCTGAATACCAGCACGGCTGATAATTACCGTCCACAAGAATCCCCAAACAGGATAACTAACAACGATAGCTTCCATCTAAAACATGTAACAACAAATACGGCAAGAAAAGCAATAATGAGAATCTCTTCTGATGCAATAGGCAACGACAGTATCGGTATAACCATGATTAAGAATGTTGCCGATATCTTAGTACCTGTCTTAACTGACATATTTAATTTTTCCCTCGTGAACGGAATATACCCCACTGCATGGAAAAGAAGCATAATTCGACCCATCCCTAAGATCGAAAACCCGCAACTGCCTAGTGATTACCGACCAATTAGCATACTGCCTGCTGTTTCCAAAGCACTCGAATATATTGTTCATGACCAAATCACTGAACACTTGCATGAATTCAGCCTATATGACAAATTTCAATCCGGTTTCCGTAAACATCACAGCACAAACACTGCTCTAATTAAAGTAACAGACGACCTGAAATGTGCCATCGACAATCGAAAGGCAACAATATTGACGCTACCGGACTTCAGCAAAGCTTTTGACACTGTTAACTTTGACATATTGCTCAGAAAAATGCAACAGCTTAATTTCTCTGATAGTGCAATGAGATGGTTTGAAAGCTACTTAAAAGACAGACAGCAATGTGTTGTCTGTGTAAATGAAAAATCTTCCTGGAAACATGTTTCCTCGGGAGTGCCACAAGGATCAGTCTTAGGACCACTTTTGTTTTCTTTATATGTCAACGATATTTCGTCGGTTCTGTCCTCCTGTAAATATCATTTCTATGCCGACGACCTCCAGCTCTACCTAAGCGTCAGACCTGAAGACGTAAACACTGCAATCGCTCAGATGAATGATGATCTGTCTTCGGTAGTGACATGGGCGAAATGCCTGGGGCTTAAACTAAATGCAAAAAAGACGCAAGTAATCTTAATAGCCCATCAGAAATTAATAAGTTCAGATTTCCGCGAACGGCTACCTCCTATTCTGCTCGACGGCACTCCAATACCATATCAGAAAACAGTGAAGAACTTGGGTGTAACTTTGGATGAGCATCTCAACTGGGCGGAGAATACAGTCGCAGTGTGCCGAAAGACGTCTGCTTGTCTCTATGCTCTCAAAAAGTTTCGGAACATATTTCCACAGGACTTGAAACGCCAGCTCGTGCAAGCACTCGTTCTACCGAACCTACACTATTGTGATGTGATTCAACAAGGTACGAGTAGTGAAAACAAAAGACGGCTGGAGCTAACCATGAATGCCTGTGTGCGTTACACCTGCAACATTCGCCGATATGATCATGTTAGTGCTTCATACTCCGAGCTAAAGTGGCTGCGGCCGGACAAATTGCGTGACTACCACACTCTATGTCTACTTCACAGACTCCTCGTCGCGCAAGCACCCCAGTACCTTGCTTCAGAGATTAAAAACCTGTCATGCCATCATAATAGAAACACTAGGTCACTCTTATTTGGTATCCTAACTGTGCCCACTCACAAAACAAAAACTTTTGCAAACTCCTTCTCAGTTGCCGCTGTCCGCCTCTGGAACAAACTGCCCCTTACCTTGCGCTAAATTCAATCTCCTGCTGCTTTTAAGAAGAGGTTGAAGCATTTCCTACTATCATCCTCATAAAGTTCTCCACAAAATTAATGTACCAGGCCAACCCTCTCATCTGTCAAATAGCAAAGCTAGCGTCTCTTATCTTGCTCCTGAGATGCCTACCCCTTCATCTATCTCTATTAGCCAGGGAATCTTCTTTTCCTTTATATTTCCTTAATTATGTTTCATCATGTCTATTCTTCTCCTCCCTTCACCATGAGTCTCCCTCATACTCCCTGCTGCCAGCACTCCTATCTAATATTTGTCTCTTCAATAATGTCTAATTATAACAGTACTTATGATCTACGAATATAAACTCTATATGTATGTATTTTTCCAGGTGTACCTTTCTAATTGTTTATTTCACTTTTTGTACTAGATGTAGTTTAACATGCCTAATAAAACGTATGAATGTAAAATAAGTAGAATGCCTGGTTAGATGTAAGAGAGGGCCTGATGGCCCTAATCTTGCAAGGTTAAATAAATAAATAAATAAATTTTCTCTTCCGAATGCGAAAATATTTTGTTGAGCCCTACCTACATAGGTAGGAATGATCATCAAAATAAAATAAGAGAAATCAGAGCTCGAACAGAAAGGTTTAAGTGTTCGTTTTTCCCGCGCGCTGTTCGGTAGTGGAATGGTAGAGAGATAGTATGATTGTGGTTCGATGAACCCTCTGCCAAGCACTTCAAAGTGAATTGCAGAGTAGTCATGTAGATGTAGATGTAGATAGTATTCCTTATAATAAAGACGGAATCCATCTGGCCGCCATCTTCAAGTAAGAACGCTGTTTGCTACCTTTTGCCGGAACTGACTAATACCGTAAACGGCAGCTCCTTTACATGCCGCGGAAAACAAACAACGTGTGGACCAGAAGCCGTCGCTGCTTCCCCCTATCCCCTGTGTAGATGGAGCCATTCGGTGATGCAACGAATCTTTGGAATATTTTACGAAATAAAATCACCGTAATCTAATCGAGACCTACAGTCAAAAATACGTTTTGTAAATTATGAAAATGGTAGTGTTTGATGTATGCTTTTACAGAAATGAACGAGAGGGATAGATCCATGTAAATATAAAATGCGGAAGTGCAGTTGTTTCCACGTGTAAATATATATGTTGCAAATGAGGTGAAGTGAATGTGATGGACTACAGCAAATGGAAAGACATTGAAATAACTGACTATGAGGATGATACACACCCTAATATTGATACGTCATCATTATTCCGATGGAGACATCAGGCACGAATAGAACGCATGGAAGAGGAAAAACTATAGAAGGAAGAAACTGAAAATGGTTGAACAACAAATGAATATAAAACAAAGAAAATAAAAAATTAACTAAAGTGAAAGGAATCGGACAGAAAATTTGGATAAGATGAAACTAGCTCTTCTATCCATGGAACGCTGATACCATAGGTAAATCTGGATTCGTCAGAACAGTAATAAACACAGCTCCAAAACCAAAACGAGAAGTTTTGTCTGAAGAGGAACAAGGAAAACGTTTGAAAGAAGATATAGCGAAATATGAAAACTTCATGAAGAATTCTGAAATGCTGCAACGGAATAATGACAGCAAGCGTTTCCTGAAGGACCATCCTTAACTTGTAAGTGAATACACAGCAAATTATTTCTTTATTTCGTGCATACATTTGGAGATGGAGGAGAAACATGGCCTAATGAAGCATTTGGCTCACCAACGTATTTGTATTCAGCACATACTAGAACGACACAAAAAAAGTCTATCTTTAGCTTGATATGTCTTACCTACAAAGCAGACAATGTTTGAGATATTAAAATCAAAACCTAAAAAAAAATACTGAAACAAAGTTAAAAGTGAGAAAGTGCCAGACTACAGATGTATATGAGGGGGTTCGATCACTGGTCGGTCTCAGGAGTTTTATCTGACACTTATCACTTCCTTCACGAATGACTAGATGTTGAAGCAAGAGAATGTACTGGATCCTGCGTTAGCAAATTGAGATTACTGAAGGGAATGTAAAACACCATTTGATCATTAGTTCTATTCATTCATTCAGGGAAGAGCAACTGCGAAGCTGAAGGCCACTCTGGCTAAAGCCGAAGAAGAAGAACGTACAGCAAGACTTGCCTCAGGAGGATTTGATCTACTGGAAGTATCAGAAACCCCCTCAAGACAATTGAAAAAGTGTTTTGAAAATCAGGATGTAACTTCAACAAAGAAATCTGAACATTCCTGAACAAGAAGCACAGTACCACATGAAACGCTGCATAGGTTCTGGATTTGTGGGTTCCAGATGCAAAAAAGAAAGAATCTACAGAAAAAGAAAATACAGCTTTGATGACCAATAAGTTGTTTTGAAATAGTGTTGACCTTAAAATATTTCACGTTTTTTCATGAATGTATGTAATATTAAAGTACTTATACAAATATTATAAGGTAAATATTGAATATCAGCCAATAGCATGTAGTTGCAGAAATGAAGAAATTTATGATTTCATACAGTTAATTTTCGAAGATAAAGCTAAATGTAAATGTCTCTTCGTGACTTATTTGTCTTACTACAAAGGTAGAAAATGTTTGAAAAACTGAAATCAGAGCTTAAAAAATACTAAAACAAAATGAAATTAAAAGTGGAAAAGTGACAGCTTCCAAATGCAGATGTCTCGCGTTCTATCTCCGGTCAGTCGTAGGGGTTTTATCTGCCACTTACTACTTCTTTCACATCTGACAATGTTTGTTTATGTGAAAATTGACGAGTCGCGGCGTCTTTCGAAATCCACGCTTAACTGTAGGTTCCCCTGTAGCTGCCTGGGTAAGACGATTCAAAAGTCGGAGGAAGGGAACGGCATACAACCGCCAATAGGACCACGTCTAGTAAAGCACTATGGGGTTCAAAGGTAACTTCGGAAAAATGACTGCTTGACATCGATAGAGCATCAGCCTAACCTTGGATGGCGGATAAAACACAAGTCTAACATTTTACGCTTTGCAAATCATTCTTGTCTTTGAAGACACGCTCCCAGGATACATTGATGTAACAGGATTCATGGGCCAGCTCCTAACATCATGTCGTACCCTCCATTCGCACGGTGTAGTGCAGCAACTCGACATAGCATGGACTCAACTAGTCGTTGAAAGTCCCCTGCAGAAATATTGGGTCATGCTGCCTCTATAACCGTCCATAATTGCCAACGGGTCCCCGATGCAGGAACTTGTTCATGAAATGACCTCTCGATTACTTCGCATACATATAGCATGGGCAATCTGGGTGTCAAATCATTCGCTCGAATAGTCCTGGATGTTCTTCAAACCAATCGCGAACAATCGCGAGGATATGGCCATTGTCATCCATAAATATTCCATCTTTTTTGGGAACACGAGGATTATAAATAGCAACAAATGGTCTCCAAAGAGCCGAACATGACCGTTTCCAGTCAATGATCGATTCATTCCATGTAAATAGAGCTCACACTATTCTCGAACCACCATCACCTTGCACAGTGCCTTGTTGACCACTTTCGTCCACGGTCTCGGGGGTCTGCACCATACTCGAAACCCACTCAGCTCTCACCAAAAGAAATCGGGACTCATCTGAACGGCCCACGGTTTACCAGATGTCTAAGGTCAAACCTACATGGTCACGAAGCCAGGACAGGCGCTGCATGCGATATGGTGCTGTCATCTTCTGCCATAGCCCACCAACACGAAATGCCGCCGAACTGTCGAAACGGATACGTTCGTCGTAGTCTCCGATTGATTTCTGCTTGTCTGTCAACACTGACAAATTTACGCAAAAGCCGTTGCTCTCGGTCGTTAAGTGAAGGCCGTCGGCCACTGCTCTGTCCAATGTGAGACATAATGCCTGAATTTTGGTATTCTCGACACATTCTTGACCCTGTTGATGTCGGAATACCGAAGTCCATAACGATTTACTGAATGTCCCATGCATTTAGCTCCAGTTGTCATTGCGCGTTCAAAGCCCGTTTATTCACGTCGTACGGCCACAATCACATCGAAAACCTTATCGCATGAATCAGCTGTGTACATATGACAGCTAAGCCAATATATTGCCCTTTTGTAGCGTGTGTGTGCGATACGACAGCCGTCTGTATATGTGTATATGGCTATTCCATGACTTTTTTCACCACAGCTTCTGACAGGAAAGCAAACGTTCTGCATTCGTCTTCTACAGGTTCCGACGAAGGTCCAAACTCCAAAGCACAACTCATCTATTTCTCAGTGTACTTAGTCCGCTTGAATACAGACTTACGGTGATCCAGTTCTTGTGCCAAGGTTTCTGCGTCCGAAATAGTGTAAGCCCTTCTTGTGGAAGTTGGTGTCATCGGAAGAGGTCCATCGCCCCAAGTTTAGTCTGGCGTGAAACAGCAGAGAGTCTTTACGTGAAACATACACAACTTGATTTCTTCCATTTATAACTAAGAATTTTCCATGGCGTCGAGAGTGGCGATATTGGACGATGAAAAGAGTGCTAATAGGGTGGTTGTAAGCCTAATAATATGAATAAAAACTAAAAGAAGAACAAAAACCAGTTCCATTTTCGCCACTAAATGAAGTACATGTTAGTGAAATAAATCCTGAAATTACACTCCTGGAAATGGAAAAAAGAACACATTGACACCGGTGTGTCAGACCCACCATACTTGCTCCGGACACTGCGAGATTGCTGTACAAGCAATGATCACACGCACGGCACAGCGGACACACCAGGAACCGTGGTGGTGGCCGTCGAATGGCGCTAGCTGCGCAGCATTTGTGCACCGCGGCCGTCAGTGTCAGCCAGTTTGCCGTGGCATACGGAGCTCCATCGCAGTCTTTAACACTGGTAGCATGCCGCGACAGCGTGGACGTGAACCGTATGTGCAGTTGACGGACTTTGAGCGAGGGCGTATAGTGGGCATGCGGGAGGCCGGGTGGACGTACCGCCGAATTGCTCAACACGTGGGGCGTGAGGTCTCCACAGTACATCGATGTTGTCGCCAGTGGTCGGCGGAAGGTGCACGTGCCCGTCGACCTGGGACCGGACCGCAGCGACGCACGGATGCACGCCAAGACCGTAGGATCCTACGCAGTGCCGTAGGGGACCGCACCGCCACTTCCCAGCAAATTAGGGACACTCTTGCTCCTGGGGTATCGGCGAGGACCATTCGAAACCGTCTCCATGAAGCTGGGCTACGGTCCCGCACACCGTTAGGCCGTCTTCCGCTCACGCCCCAACATCGTGCAGCCCGCCTCCAGTGGTGTCGCGACAGGCGTGAATGGAGGGACGAATGGAGACGTGTCGTCTTCAGCGATGAGAGTCGCTTCTGCCTTGGTGCCAATGATGGTCGTATGCGTGTTTGGCGCCGTGCAGGTGAGCGCCACAATCAGGACTGCATACGACCGAGGCACACAGGGCCAACACCCGGCATCATGGTGTGGGGAGCGATCTCCTACACTGGCCGTACACCACTGGTGATCGTCGAGGGGACACTGAATAGTGCACGGTACATCCAAACCGTCATCGAACCCATCGTTCTACCATTCCTAGACCGGCAAGGGAACTTGCTGTTCCAACAGGACAATGCACGTCCGTATGTATCCCGCGCCACCCAACGTGCTCTAGAAGGTGTAAGTCAACTACCCCGGCCAGCAAGATCTCCGGATCTGTCCCCCATTGAGTATGTTTGGGACTGGATGAAGCGTCGTCTCACGCGGTCTGCACGTCCAGCACGAACGCTGGTCCAACTGAGGCGCCAGGTGGAAATGGCATGGCAAGCCGTTCCACAGGACTACATCCAGCATCTCTACGATCGTCTCCATGGGAGAATAGCAGCCTGCATTGCTGCGAAAGGTGGATATACACTATACTAGTGCCGACATTGTGCATGCTCTGTTGCCTGTGTCTATGTGCCTGTGGTTCTGTCAGTGTGATCATGTGATGTATCTGACCCCAGGAATATGTCAATAAAGTTTCCCCTTCCTGGGACAATGAATTCACGGTGTTCTTATTTCAATTTCCAGGAGTGTATTTTAAGAGCAACTGATATCGATGAAATAATTTTATAAAATTTTTGCGATTTAAGATATTTTTTTTTTAATACTGAGGATGAGTTTCCTTATAAACACAGAAGAAGTTGAAGACAATATCCTCTAATGGCGGACGAAGCCGACACCAAGAATGACGTTTTTTGAGACTGAAAGGAAGGCTATAAAGAAAGGTGGGAGGCTTAAAAGGAAGTTAGAAAAATAGAGCTGCCGCAGGCCTAGCTGTTGTTGGCGAAAGGACGTTATAAAAGAAGGAATTCTATTTCATCTTACTCAACACACGTTTACCTTTAATCCTGGTGTAAATAAGGGTTATGCGTTTGCATTTTTGACTAACAAAATTTTTGCGACACAAACATTTTAAATTTCTTACAACAATTAATCACTGATGGAGATAGCGAAATTCGGAAAGATATACGTTTCTGAACTGAAACACGGTGTAAACGTGGAACTACCTGTTTCATTTAGATAGACTGGAGAATAAGTAATCAGGCAGTTTCGTCTGGTTACTGTGCATTTAGATCGACTGCAAAATAAGTAATCAAACAGTTTCCTCTGGTTGCTGTATATTTATTGCAGAATAAGAGTTAGTTTTCATCTAGTACACACAAAGATAAGAGCCACCCTTTACTCCATTGAAGTTAATGTGAAATAAACGCCGTTTAAAGTCCCTAGGTTTGTGTCATCGTATATAATATGCATTTAAATACTTTTTCCTATCGAAATATACTTCTTGTTATTTCGAGAGTTTTTTTACCACAAACTGTTAACACAGAAACGATTATTTGTATATTTACTATTATGTATCTGTCAAACGTGTTATAATACGTAGAGACTATGAGATACATTGCTCAGCTGCGCAGTTGAAGCAGTAACAGATTTATGAAAAGTCGATTACTGACGTCCGTTAATTCAGAATATAATAAATTACTCTATTGCATCAGTCTGGGTGAACGATGAACTGCTCCTGACAGGAATCTTAATGTGAGCATCATTTTCCCTGTTTCAAGTCGCTGTTATCACATAACTGCCATAAGCGACCAGTTGGAAAGCTGCTGTTCTTCCAAAACATTAGTTTACTTAATGTTTACTTTATTAAATTTTTTAAATGAAATAGCTTTGATTTGTCTCTATCATTACGTCATAAGTGGTATGCAATAGAGTATCTTGAGACTGTAGGAAACGTAAATGCAAAAGTCCAATTTGAAGTAATAGCAATTACTCAGCTTCATCTGTGGATGGTGGACGTCAAATCATGGAATATGGATACCGGTCCCAAAAACGCGTGTCTCATTATACATCATTCCATGTCTCGGTTAGTGATCAGTGTTGACACGAAACGAATACGTAGAAAGCGAATGCAGATCGTTTGTATTTCTACCATATTCTGGGAGTGTAACTTCAACCACACGAAGAGTTTCGAAACGATTGAATATTAAAAGAAAGTTTTGTCTGCCGGTCAAGGTCAGGTACGGTTAAAGATGACTAAGTAAGTAAAGCAGTAATCATTCCGAAGATTCCTTTGAACGCCACAGTGTTTTATTAGACATGGCCGTTTGTCTTCCTCCAGCCTTTGAACAAACTTAACAGCCAGCTATAGGAGGCCATACAGTCGTGGATTTCGAACCACGCTCTGACTCGGCGTATTTCACAACAACAAACTGCCATTCATGAAAGAAGTGATGAGTAACAGATAAAATTCCTGAGACTGACCGGTGATCGAATGCGACACATTTAGATTCGTAGCCTGGCACTTTCCCACTTTTAATTTTATTTTGTTTTAGTATTATTTTGAGTTCTGATTTTAATATGTCAAACAATCTCTGCCTTTGTAGTAAGACATATGAAGCAAAAAAGAGAAAATTTATTTATAGCTTCATCTTCGAAAAATGTCAAAAAGAAATTTCGCAAACTACAAAAGCTTTTTCAGATATTACTAACTGATTTTCAATACGTAACTTATACAATTTGGATCAATGATGTCATATTAAATAAATAGATGAAAATGCATGAAACATTTTAAGTTCAACACTGTTACTATACACCTTCTTGGTCATCAGAAGCTGTAGTATCCTTTTTTGTAGATTCTTTCTTTTTTGCATCTGGAACCCACACATCCTGAAACTATGCAGCGTTTCATGTGGTACCGTGCGTATCGTTCAGGCATCTTCAGATATATTTGTTGAAGTAGTCCTACATCCTGATCTTCAAAACACTTTTTCAGCTGTGGTTGGAGGCTTTCTAGGACTTGCAGTACATGAAAGCCTCCTCAGAGAAGTCTTGCTTTACCTTCTTCTTCTTTGGCTACAGCCAGAGCGGCCATAGTATTCGCAGTTGCTCTTGCCTGAATCCTTTCTATGAATGAGTGGAGCTCCTTTCTATGAGTGAGTAGAGCTCATCATAAAATGGTGTTTTATATTTCTTACAGTAAAGTCAATTGTGCTGAAGAAGGATCCAGCACATTCTCGTGCCTGAATATAAAGTTTTTGTGTCCATTCTAGCCTATACTAAATGAAAGTACATTGATGACCCACACGCTTCATTAGGTCATGTTTCTCGTCCATATCCAAATTAATGTATCAAGTAACCAAAACATTTGCTGTATATTCACTTACAAATTCTGAATGGTCCTTCAGGAAACGCTTGCTGTCATTATACCATCGTAGCATTCCAGAATTCTTCATGAACTTTTCATATTTCGCAATATGTTCTTTCAAACGTTTTCCTTGTTCCTCTTCAGACAAAACTTCTCGTTATGGTTTTGGAGCTGTGTTCATTACGGTTTTACCGAATCATCGTTTTCCTATGGTATCAACGTTCCATCGATAGAAGAACTGGTTTCAGCTTATCCATATTTTCTGCCCAATTCCTATTACGTTCGTTTGTTCATTTGTTGTTCTGGGTTTTTCAGTTTCTTCCCTGTATCGTCTTTTCTCTTGCAAGTGTTCTATTCGTCCCTGATGTCTCCAACGGAATAATGATGTCGTATCAATACTGGGATGTGCATCATTCTCATCATCGGAAGTCTGCTACAGAGGGCAGCAGCGACGGCTTTTGGTCCACACAGTGTTGATTTTCCGCAGCATACAAAAGAGCTGCCATTTGCGGTAGGAATCAGTTCCGGCGAGATGCAGCAAATAGTGATCTCACTTGAAAATTGTTTGTATTCTCTTTTTAATTTTATTTTATTATTGTTTTTAAATTCTTCCTTTAATATGTCCTACACTGTCTGCCTTTGTAATAAGACATTTGAATCAGAAACAGACGTAACTGATGTTTAACTATATCTTTGAAAATTGTCTACACAACATAACGGATGTCTTCGGATTCTTACATTGATCATCTCTAACCGAGTCTAACGATGACTCACGAACGAAACCTCTTTTAATATTTTACCTTTTCAAAATAATTCCTGTCTTTGAAGATATCTCCCAGTAAATGATAGGAAAGCAAACAATCTAAAGTAGATTTCTACTGGCTCCGACTAATGGCCAGTCACCAAAGCATAGCATATCTGTTCTCAGTGTAGATAGTCTGCTTGAATACACATTTCAGACGTTCTGGTTTTTGTATCAATGATTCCGCGTCCGAAGTAATGTAAGCGCTTCTACATCAACTCCTCAGGATCACCGTGCGTTGGTACTCACCACATGTGGATACACGTCACCATGCGTTGGTTTTCTGTAAAAACAGATTACTTACAACCTGAGAAGACTGTAGTGGCAGAGCACTGTTTAACCGACGCACCCAGACTGGTGTAAAATGAGACAAAAATGAGTGGGACCGGTCTCTCCAACCAATGCGTTGTTATGCACCATCCACAGATGCAGCTGAGTAATTACTGTTACTCCAAGTCGGAATTTTGCATTCACATTTCATACAGTCGCCAGGTATTCTACTAAACGATTTACTGCGTAAAGATAGAGACAAAAATTTTAATAAAATAACAACAATGTCGAATAAAGTAAAGTTTTGGAAGAACAGCAGCTTTCTTACTGGTGGCGCACGGCAGATGTTTGATAACAACGACGTAGTGATAAAAGGTATGGTAATACTCTTGTCGGTGGAGTGTATGTACATCGCATATCATGACTGGTGCTACGGAACGTTATATTTTATACTACTAGTAATAAAAATCAGCAGAAAACTCGTAAAGGTAGCTGGTGACATATTTTACCCTCTATGCCAACAGGCACTCCGTTCAGCTGCGCACCATTCATCATTCAGGAGGTTTACATCCTCTTTCGTGATATTGCTTTCAAACAATATTGATTGTTGAAAATTGAAACCAGTTCCGTAAGAAAATGAACACATGTTTCATCACATCTTTGTCGCTGACGCATCTCATGAACAGCAATTACTACGCCTGATTTTTGTAGACTTCTATTGTGTAACAGGGTTCATATAAACGATTCGTTGAGCAAAACATGTAGCTGTTAATCATAGCTTCCTACTACTGAGATCTTTGACATAGTTCTGGAAACCACTAAGACTGACCTCGGTAGCAAAAGTTATAGGGAAACTCCTTACCAAGAGTCGAATACTTGAAGTTTCGTAATTTATTGATTCCAAATCATTTATAGAATACTATTTATCTCTTGTTATGAACCTAAAATAGCTCAAAACCAGCTGTTTAAGAACAGCTTTCTTGTCTTTAGCGTTTGTCATTCAAAATGAAACCTGAGGCAATTTTTTACCTCTTTATACTAAGTTAGAGGTAAAAACTGATAATCAGTTGCTACCAATTTTATGTTGTATTTGTTCACTGCCTGTAGGAATATTCTTGCCTGAGGAACTGAGATACAGTGTTGGTGTATGCAATTGATCTTACACTGCAGATGCTTTTGAGTGCAGGCAGATGTAACTTAGTTGGCCGAATATAAAACAGAAAACTAAAGCTATGTTGGAAGTAACTCTCCTTATTATATTTTTCGCTCGTCTGTAAAATGGAACACCGTTTTCCACAGAAAATTTCTTTTGCATCTGAAACGATCGTATCTAATTATAAGGCTCAAATGGTTCAGATGGCTCTAAAGACTATGGGACTTAACATCTGAGGTCATCAGTCCCCTAGACTTAGAACTACTTAAACCAAACTAACCTAAGGACATCACAAACACCCATGCCCGAGGTAGGATCCAAACCTGGGACCGTAGCAGCAGCGCGGCTCCGGATTGAAGCGCCTAGAACCGCTCGGCCTCAGCGGCCAGCTAATTATAAGGAAATACCCGAAATTCTCAGCTATTTTAAAACTTAGTATGAACATATTTCGTTGAATTAGGTGCTACACTCAGTTTGTTAATTTGTTTAGCACGTTATAGTCCTGTACCAGCTATAGAACGGCTTCGTCAAAAAAGTTTATCTTTAGAACAAGACTATTAATGGAAGACGCGAGCTGAAAATATATCATATCAGTTCCTCATGAAAGTAGAAATTATTCGGTGATGGGAAGGAAATAAATAGCATTACAGGCTTAAATCTATGGAAGCAATTGCCGATTCTGAGAAACGCTACGAGTCAGCAGAAGTAAATCATCGATTTATCAAAAAGCAACTGCTTCTCCATCTGGGAAATTACCGTTACCCATAGCAGGAGCCTCGTACTTCAATCTGTTATGTACACAATCTGTTATGTACACATTTATAATGTGTACTAAACATAGCATAAGATAACAAAGGAAGAAATCGACGGTATATAATGTCTGAGCCCCCCGTTGACAAATTTAAGAGAAACTCTGGATTAACAGAAGTCAGAAATCGACTTTTCATAAAATTGTTACTGGTTCAGCGTAAGCTAGAACAGAGTGTCAATATTACTCATACTCTCTACGTATTATAATACGTTTTGACATCTATATAATAGAAAATAATAAAACAATATCTTTGGAATTTTCGAATTGTGATAAGGAAATAACCCAAATCAGATGAAGTGCAGTTATAAAAGAAAAACTATTTACAAAGTAACTGCACGTTAAATATGATGACACAAATCTACGGACTTCAGACGGCGGATATTTCACATTAGCTTCAGTGGAGTAAAGACTCGTTTTTATCGTCATGTGTACTAGATGAGTACTAACACTGACTGTGCTATTAATACAGCAGCTGACTGATTACTTATTCTGCAGTTCCGCGTGTATACCATGTTTCACCTGAGAAACGCATAACGTTTCGCATGAGGCTACACTCCAATATTAATTATCGTAAAAAATGCCAAATATTGAGCCACATAAACTTCGTCAGTTAAAAAACCAAACGCCTAACCTTCAATATCTTCGGGATTAGATGGAGACATTTCTTGAGTTAAAAAGAAAAACGAAAACACACACACACACACCCAGATCCTGCTTTTATAACATCCTGGCTTCTTACGTAATTCACTTCCATGAATTCTTTTTTTCATTATGATATAGACCAGAGGGACTATATGGTACTTCTAATCCGTTAAAACGAAATACGAGCGTTAAGCTGATCTTTTGCCTGTCAATAACAAATGCAAGATATCTTTTTTTTATTTTTCTTCGCATTTTATTCCTCTAACCTTCACATATATCCTACCTTTTACTCTTCCAAACCGTCATTATTGGCGTCGGCTTCAGCCCCCTTTCACGCATGTTGTCTTCATCTAGTTCTGTGTTTGTAAGAAAACCCATTACCTTCAATTTTAAAACAAAAATTCTTCAATCAGAAAAATTTTATAAAAACATTTCCTCGATATCAGTTACTCTTAAGTTAAATTCTTCATTTCTTTTTAGTAACATATACCGCATACTCCTTCAGTGGTGGCAGTGCAACTGCGTTTGGTTCTTCTTTTCGTTTTTAATGATGTTATTCGGCATCCGGTCTCCGTTTATAGCATTGTTTTTACTGTCTAGTATCGCCACTCCTGATGGCGTCTTCATTCAGCATGAAGAATGCCTAATTATAAATGAAGCACACTAAATTGTGTATTTTCTACAGTATTAATTTATATCGTTAACTGGTGCTCGACTTAGAAGACTATTTTGTCAATCATATAATGGCCTTGCAAGCTGACAACCGGTTAATGAACTACACCGATGGCGTAGACCGCATTCAGTTTTGTTCGTTTCACTTATATTTATGAAGTTGCTTCACCAAGAAGAGACGGAAGTAACAGATGACAAAACATGTCTTCATTTCTGTTAGTTTTTTAGTGTTGAAAGAAAACATTTCTTCATTAGTACACAATGAGTTGATAACGTACTTTTGTCGACAAACAGTCTTCAAAATAATTTAGGAAACTAACTTCGTGATTCGTTTCACTTTCACGTATGCTTTATTCATTTCTCTATATCACCCAAAGACTGTTGTGACTTCGTTAGAGTCGCTAAAAATAATTAAAAATGACGTTATTTTATCGATTTTGGTTAGAGAACACCGCATTTCGTTTTACAACCCATGCTGATCAGTATACATATTCTACGACGTGGGCTCAATTTTCTTTTACAATCCATGCTGATCATTGAACTGAATTAAATACACGACTGTAAAAGAAAATTAAACCTATGTATCACAATGCGTAAAAGAGGACTTTTTATGAAGTAAGTACAATGTACAGATCATATAAGCGCAGAACTACATAATCACAAAAACTTCATTATACTTTAGGACGCAGATATAAAACCTTTTTTAAACTATACAATTACAAAAATTTTGTTATGTTTTAGGACACAAATGCAAAACTTGCAAAGAAGTCAATGCTACCATTTGAAAATGGGCTCAAGCGGGAAATAATTATTGTACAATAAAACCATTTCAAATAAACTTGTGGCCGACTGCAGTATTTCCTGCTGTGTAAATAAAAATGAGCCTCAACCTGGCCTATTAGCATTCACTAGCACACTTGCAACTGTCCTTTCTTTTTGAACTGTTCTTTACTTTATTTCCTACATTTAGACTTCAATTCTGCCCTTACAGCCTTTCTTTCACTCTCCAAAATGTCACTAGTAACGTCGCTATCATTTAACACGAACACATGTTGACTTCGCGTTCTGTTATGTTTGTAAGGAAAAAAATAAATACGTATGTCCTTGATTGGCTGTGAGTCCCTCAAGAGGTATGTTCAGCTGGCTCTTTGCAAGTTTCCTCGGTTGGACTCTACTTCTGAGACTTGTGCGCCCTCAACCTACCCCAGTAATGCCACTGGATAAAGACTACAGTTTAATTTGGAATCTAAACCACGTGTTGTTCCTGCTGCAAGTTCACATTATGAGACCTGAAGGCTAACGTAAACGCAAAATGGAAAATTCCAGTGTCTGATCTTGCTTCAGTTCCGCGACCTCACGGTCTCCACCTTCGCACAATATCACTTTATTTCTTCATTTACTTTTTTTTCGGGTCTCCATCCACCCCTACAGCCCATCCTTTCCCTCTCCAGATTATGTCTTCATCAGCTAGCTTCCTTCAGCTATATCTGTATTTTCCTTAATTAAATTGAGTCTTCTTATTAAGTGCATGTTATTAATTCATTTGTGGAGTCTACAAAGATTTACAAGTATTACAAGTATGTTCTTATTTTATTCGAAATTATGGAATTCAATTGTACTTGAACATAAACTCGAAACTTCTTCCTCTGAAACGTAAGTTTTGGGTTTTACTGTTAAATATTTTTAATATTCTTGGTATTTACAAAAATTGTATGAACGAGCCAATTTCTTTCTTTTTCCAGATGCTGTTGACTATGTTGTCCCTTCCTTGGTTTAAGTACTGTTTGAATTCAGTTACAGATTCACTTCCGTAGCTGATGAAGTAGTTTCTATAGGAATATATAAGCCACGTGACTGTTCTCGTGTACTCGTCTTTGAAGCGGGGACATTTTGAGATCTGCATACATTGTTTTTCTGGCGTTAATTTAAGCCGTGTTGTTGTTAATAACATCGTACATTTCATTTTAATCCACTTCCATTAGCTTAGGATTCTTGAAAAGCCTATTCTTCGGAGAAGCACTGTGTCAGTCAAACCACAGTGTTCGGAATGCGAATTTAACATGAATCTCACTTGGTGTCGCCGCCAGAAACAGATCCTTTAAGGAGGAGTGCAGCATTGAACTTACAGATGCATCCGAAACTTTAGACTACGCTATCTTTCAGTTAATATAATTGTGTTTGATTTGGGCAAGTGGTGTGTGTACTGTTTCATTCTGCAGTTCTCCCGTAATTCTTTTCGTAATGGAGTTCTTTTCATTTAGGAGTTTTTACAGAATTCTCGTTGGGATTTTGAGAGTGTGAGTTATATATTTTGGTATCCGTCGATAAGCTCTACATCTTCTGGTAATTCGTCATGCGAATTCCAATACATACGATTGTCTCGGTGGTCGTTTCAAGGGGCTTTCGAGATTTGTAACTAAGAGAGCCGTGCTTTTTTCCTCACAGTCTATTCAGCCTAATCCACCCTCATTTGATTGTTTAGTTAACTGGTATGTGGTTATACGGAGTAGTACCCCTTTCCCCCTGGACCATTCTAAGTATTTCTTTATTTGAGCATTACATTTTCGCTCTGTGCGTATTATTTAGCTGTATAACATATTTTTAGAGCGCCCGCGCATTAACGTATTGATTTTTTTGAATAAATATTACCTTTCTACTGCTGTTCACTATTAAGGCGCCTCTTACTTCCTAAGCTATTGATTCTGATTTATTATGTAAGAGTTAGCCGTGTTCTTTCACAGTTTAACGCCAAACACTTCCACTTAGTCGTATTCTGTAAATGAATGTGGTATGAGTTATAAAACTTCGGTTAACCGCAGGTTTCCAGTGGGATACCGTGATGACTGCTCGATCTATGACATCGGTCAGATTTAGTCCTCTAATTATGTTGTGTAGGGAATGATCCTGTTGTGCCTGCTTACTTTACAAGACAACTGAATTGTTCCCCCATTCTAACATCACCCTTTGTATGCCTCAGAAAGTTCGGGATTGTTTCACTAAGAAACTTTCATCTGCTGAATCTGTTATCTGATATTGATGGGACATAAAAGTACAATATTTTGGTTTCGTATGGTTTGGCTTTGACGACACGTCCATCCTGCTGCTTTTCTAAGTTCTCTGATTCTAGTCCCATTTTGGTTAAGATTCGGCAGCCCCAGACGCTAGAGACGAATTTTGTTCTATAGATTGCGGCAGATTGCGGCAGGTGAAGGAAAGCAACGTCCACGTCATTGGCTTTTAAGAAATTACCCAAAATCCTCATCCTCGTTTCATTTGTTATTCCACAGACATGACGCATGAGTAGAGTCAGCATTGTCATATCGCCCATTGCAAGCTATTTGGATGTTTTCCTGTTCCTTCTTATTCCCACATTTAATTGTCTTGTTGGGATTCGCTTCAAATAGATTCATTTTCCGTTTCTCCCATCTCGTCGCCCTGATACTTTCTTACGGCACCTTTCTTGCATTATATTGACGAGGAACAGAAATTTGATGCACTCTGTTAGCTTCTTTCCTGGTAAGTATTTTTAAACTGATTTTTAACCGTTTCATTCTTTTCAGCGTTGTCCTATTTCTCGTCTAGTGCGAATTTTTTTTCATCCTAAATAAGGGATTGTCCAGTGGACTCATTGGCAGTGTTCTCGGTGTTACTCGTTGCGTTACAGGAGGGGGCCATTCCCTGCCACTCTAGTCTTATCCGCTATTGCAGAATATTTCATAGAATGAAAACTCGATTTAGGTAGTTTTCTCAAAAATGCTCTGCTCATTGCACACATGAAATGTAGGTATTTAGAAGGATTACGTAAACTCCCACAAGAATGTAATATCGGACGCAGCAAACATTCGAACAGACCCAGTCCCTTTGTACCACAATCTTCTGTCAATTAAACCACTTTTCGAATTCAGTACCCTTTCCAGAATGAGATTTTCACTCTGCAGCGGAGTGTGCGCTGGTATGAAACTTCCTGGCAGATTAAAACTGTGTGCCCGACCGAGACTCAGTACCTTTTATTTGCCACATTTAATAATTACCCAATGAAGTTCTTGCTGTTTAATTCTGCAGGAATATTTAGCGTCCTGACAGTTCTAAGTTCGCTGTTTGCGATACTTATAGCAATAGTAATGACAGAGCCATCATGATCATGGAATTCGCTTTTGTCTTGGGTTTTCGGTTTGAATAAACTCAGCATTTTCACCAGAAATAAGTAAATTATCATGCAGCCTATCATAAATTTCCAACGTTGTAGATTGCAGATGCCATTTTTCTTGTCGAAGGAGAACTTCTGTGTATTTATCCCGAACTAATACGCAACATGATTTACGGGTTCGAAGAGGAATCTCTGTTTCACAAACGACATACAAAAGGAGATGAACAATTAGGGTTAACTAAATGGTTCAAATGGCTCTGAGCACTATGGGACTCAACTGCTGTGGTCATCAGTCTCCTAGAACTTAGAACTACTTAAACCTAACTAACCTAAGGACATCACACACACCCATGCCCGAGGCAAGATTCGAACTTGCGACCGTAGCAGCAGCGCGGCTCCGGACTGGAGCGCCTAGAACCGCACGGCCACCGCGGCCGGCCAGGGTTAACTACTTACAAGTTCGGCGGCTTCACAAGGAACATGATACCTTTATCTACATCTACATACATACTCCGCGGTGCGAACTGGAGGTTACCATGTACCGCAACTTATCGTTTCTTTTTCTATTCTTATACAGCGATGGAAACGACTGTCTATGGGCCTCAGTATGACCCTTAATTTCTTGTATCTTATCTTCGTGGTCGTACGCGAATTATATGTTGGCAACTGTAGGATCGTTCTGCAGTCAGCTTTAAATGCCCGTTCTTCTAGGACGCTGGCTGGTGTCTCAGAGGGAAGCACGCAGTTTGACTGCTAAAAATGTGCCAGGGAAGGATGGTAAGTGTATGGGCTAGGCATGTAATGTATGACGGTAGAGGCCGGTGGGAAGCGATGCTCACTGAAGGTGATGTGGGGACGTGAGCTGGGACGGGGGTGACAGGAAGGACGAAGGAAGAAGTTTTGGATGGAGGGTGTGGGGACAGTGGGTTACCAGAGACTGAGGCCAGGAAAATAACGGGAACAGAAGTTGTGTTGAAGGATAGCTCCCATCTGCACGATTTATAGAAGCTGGTGGCGAAGGGAAATATCCTAGTGGCCAGAGTTGTGAAGCAGCCATTGAAATTCATCACGCTGTGCTCATCAGCATGTTGTGCCACCAGGTGTTCAACTCTGTTCTAAGCAACAGTTTAGCAGTGGCCATTCGTCCTGGTGGGCAGCTAGCTCGTAGTCATACCGACCTTAAAAGTTGTGCAGTGTTTGCAGCAGAGTCGGTATATGACACAGCTGCTGTCACAGGTGGCATATACTATGATCAGGAAGGATAAGCGTGTGGCAGGACTGGAGTAGGAGGTGCTGGATCTATGGAATAGGCAAGTCTTGTACCTTGGTATGCCACAGGGACATGTGAGTTTTCTATGTGCATTTCACTCTATCTTGTCAAAGCATAACTCCAGAATCTAGTAATTTTTCTTTCTTTCAAGAACTCAACGCTTCTGTTCTTCAGTAAGTAGTCTCCATTAATCAAAAAGATTTACTTGTTCATTCAACTAACCCTCAGATAACCAAGTGGTCGGGGTACTTTATGCCTTACTTATATATGAATATCTATTCATGGAGTATGTTGCAAGACGAAGACAGTAACAATTAAAGAAATTTGTGTTTCCTAAATTTTTTACTGTGGGCGTAAAGTAACCCCGCATCGGTAGTAGATTGAAAGAGAGTTGATATAGCTAAGAGCGTGCTGAAAGTTGCTTTCAGTTTCTGTACCCTACTTACAAACCATTATGTCTTTAAAAAATACGTTGTCCACGTAAGTAAACAACAAATAACTAATTATATTTTTTCAAACCTTTGATGGTTGCTATAAAGTACTCCCTCCGATCGTCCACCCACCATTGGCAATGGGCGTTACCGAAAATTCGTTGGTATTGCTAGTATTAAAGAGGACTGTTCTATCACAATAACGTTAAAAACCGATAGGTATCTTTTAAAACACAAATCCTGATGGCATTCCTTCTAATAAAGACGGAATCCCTCATTTTATTCTATAAACTCTGAACACTGTATCAGGAAAGACTAAACTGCTGCCGGCCGCGGTGGTCTCGCGGTTCTAGGCGCGCAGTCTGGAACCGTGCGACTGCTACGGTCGCAGATTCGAATCCTGCCTCGGGCATGGATGTGTGTGATGTCCTTAGGTTAGTTAGGTTTAAGTAGTTCTAAGTTCTAGGGGACTGATGACCACAGCAGTTAAGTCCCATAGTGCTCAGAGCCATTTGAACCATTTTTGAACTAAACTGCTGTTAAGAGGGTTAAGTGCTGCTGAGAGGAGTATGACAAGCTCGAGGATTGGTATGTGGAGATGTGTAATGTTGGAGGGTTGGTGGTAGGAGAGAATATATTTGGAATAGATGTGACTTGCATAAGAGCCAGGTCGAGATTATGGAAAGAAAAGAAGAGTCTACTGTGGGAAGAGAGCTGTGATGTGAGAAAAGATAGGGACGAATGGATTGTACCTGTCAGGAGGGACATATCTCAGGGCGAATTCAGTTGTCTAGGAGGTGGGGGAGGAAGGGCGAAGGGCTGTGGAAGCTTTGTTGGGAGATTATGTGGAGCACTGGAAACACGGAACTGCCTTATATGAAATGAGCGTTGATAAAATCTTATATAACGTGTAAGTAAGAATGATATCAGTCCCTTAATTTTTTTGTGCAGTACACACCGCAACGTATTCTGATTAGTTCTTTACAACTTAATGTGGACGTACCTTTCCTTAGCCTACAGCTTCATTTCGACACAGGAAGCATAATATATCGCACTATAAAATATTTTGAAAGACTGATCGCGTCAAAAGTGAAAATAAGTGATACTATTTGTTTCAATGTGTCTTTACGAAAATGTTTATAATGCTGTAATAAGCAGCAAGAATAATAATGACTCGTTACTCTGCTGCTATGGTACGTTCCTGTGATATTTTCTGACGTATCAGTACTTTATACTTTTCATCTGTCTCCCCTTTTTTAAACATCCATCCTGAAACTACAGTTTTCCTTTCACTCTCCAATATCACGACGCTTGACGTCGGGCATGAACATAACATATCTTCTTGTTCTGTTAATATTCTTGTCGGTTATGCTGCCTTATTATGCAATCATCTTGACACGATATTTCATGGATCCCCCTGGCCGCCATCTTCAAGTCAGAAAACTGCTACGTCTCGCCAGAACTGATTAATACCGTAAGCGGCAGCTCCTTTATATGCCGCGGAAAACCAAAAGTGTGTGGGCCAGAAGCCATCGCTGCAGCCCCCTATCCCCTGTGTAGATGGAGCCATTTGTTGAAGCAAACAATCTTTGGGATATTTTAAGGGATAAAATTACCGTAATCTAGTCGAGACCTACAGACAAAAATGCGTTTTGTAAAATATGGAAATGGCACTGTTTGATGCATGCTTTCACAGAAATGAGCGAGAGGTATAGATCCCATGGAAATATAAAATGCTGAAGTGCAGTTGTTTTCAGGTGTATCCATATGTTGCTTATCAGCTGAAGTGAACATGGTGGACTACAGTAAATGGAAAGACATTGAAATATCTGACTTTGAGGATGATACACATATTAATATTGACACGTCATCGTTATTCCGATGGAGATATCAGGCACGAATAGAACGCATGGAAGAGCAAAGACGATAGAAGGAATAAACTGGATATGGTAGAACAACAAATGAAAATAAAACACAGAAAATAAAAAAATAACTAAAGTGAAAGGAATGAGACAGAAAATTTGGATAAGCTGAAACTAGCTCTTCTATCCATGGAGCGTTGATGCCATAGGTAAACCAGGATTCGTCAGAACCGTAATAAACACAGCTCCAAAACCAAAACGAGATGTTTTGTCTGAAGAGGAACAAGGAAAACGTTTGAAAGAACAATTTGCGAAATATGAAAAGTTCATGAAGAATTCTGAAATGCTGTGTTTCCTGAAGGACCATCCAGAACATGTAAGTGAACATACAGCAAATTATTTGGTTACTTGGTGCTTTCGTTTGGAGATGGAGGAGAAACATGACCTAATGTATCACGTGGCTCACCTACGTATCTGTATTTAGCACATACAGGAATGGCACAAAAACTAGATATTAAGGCACGAGAATGTACTGGATCCTGCTTTATTGAGATAACTGATAGGAATGTAAAACGCCATTTGATGATTAATTCTACTCATTCAGAGAAATGATTCAGCCAAGAGCAACTATGAAACGGAAGACCGCTCTGGCTGAAGCCGAAGAAGAGGAACGTAAAGCAAGACTTGCCTCAGGAGGATTTAATATACTGAAAATATTAGAAACCCTCTCAAGACAATTGGAAAAGTGTTTTGAAGGTCAAGATGTAAGACCACTTCAACAAATAAATCTGAACGTGCCTGAACAAGAAGCACAGTACCACATGAAACGCTGCATAGGTTCTGGATTTGTGGGTTCCAGATACAAAAAAAAGAATCTACAGAAAGAGAAATTACAGCTTCTGATGACCATTAAGTTGTTTTGAAATAGTGTTAAACTTAAAATATTTCATGTGTTTTCATGAATGTAAGTAATATTAAAGTACTTACGCAAATATTATAAGGCAAATATTGAATATCAGTCAATAACATTTAGTTGCAGAGATGAAGATATTTCTGATTTAAAGATAAATGTCTGTTTGTGATTTATTTGTCTTACTACAAAAGCAGACAATGTTTGGCATACTGTAATCAGAGCTAAATACATACTAAAACAAAATTAAATTAAAAGTGGAAAAGTGCCATATTCCAAATCCACATGTCTCGTGTTCTATCTCCAGTCATTCACAGTAGTTCTATCTATCACTTATCACTTCTTTCTCGAATGGAATCTTTGTTGCTGTGAAAAGTGACGGTTCGCGACGTGTTTCGAAATCCACGTTTAACTTTAGATTTCCCTGTAGCTGGCTGGGTAAGACAATTCAAAAGTCAGAGGAGGCAATTGCATACCACCTCCAACAAGACCACGACTAGTCAAGTACTGTGGGGTTCAAAGGTATCTTTGGAATGATGATTGCTTGACTTCAATAGAGCATCAGCCTAACCTTGGATTTCGCACGAAATTCTAGTCTAACGTTTTACTCTTTGAAAACCCTTCTTGTCTTTGAAGACACGCTCACATCATACACTGTGGTGACAGGACTCATGGGATAACTCCTAATATCGTGTCGGACCCTCCTTTCGCCGGGCGTATTTCCGTACCTTGACGTGGCATAGCCTGAACTAGTCGTTCGAAGTCCCCTGCAAAACTATTGGGACATGCTGCCTCTATAGTCGTTCATAACTGTTAAGGCGGTTCCGATGCAGGATTTTCTTCACAAATGACTTTTCAGTTACGTCCAATTCATACTGGATGGACGATCTGGCTGCAAAATCATTAGCTCGAATTGTCCTGAATTTTTTTCAAACTAATCGCAAAAAATTGTGGCCGGTGATGTAACCTTTGTCGTCCATAAAATTTCCATCGTTTTTCATGAACATGAAATTCATAAATGGGTGCAAATGGTCTGCAAGAAGCCGAACGTAATGATTTTCAATCAATTGTCGGTTCATTCCATGTAAACATAACCCATACCAATACAGAACCACCATCACCTTGCTCAGTGCCTTGTTGACCAATTAGGTCCATACTCTGGTGTCTGAAAGACACTTAAACCCTACCATCAGCTCTTACCAAATGAAATCGGGACTTATATGAACAGGCTACTGTGTACCAGTCGTCTAAGATCCAACCCATATGGTCACGGGGCCAGGAGAGGCGCTGCAGGCGATATCGTGCAGTTAGCAAAGGCATTCGTGCCGGTCATCTGATGACAGAGCCCATTAACGCCTAATGTCACCACACTGTTATATGTTCGTCGAACGTCCCAGATTGATTTCTGAGGTTATTTGACGCTGTGTTGCTTGTCTGCCAACACGGACAAAACTACGCAAAAGCCGCTACTCTGTCCATGGTGAGACGTAATGCCTGAAATTTGGTTTTCTCTGCACATTCCAGATACTGCTGATGTAGGAATACTGAATTCCGTAACGATTTCCAAAATGAAATTCCCATGAGTCCAGCTCCAATTACAGTTCCACGTTCAAAGCCCGTTAACTCCGGTCGCACGGCCACAGCCACCTCGGAAACTTTTTCACATGAATCACCTGAGGAATACTCAGTTCCATAACGACTTGAGAAATGGAATGTCCCAAGCGTCTAGCTCTAGTTACCATTCCACATTCAAAGCCTGTCGTACCGTCCCAGACACGTCGGTAACATTATTACACGAAATATCTGAGTACAGATGACAGCGCCGCCAATATACTTCCCTTTTATACGTTGTGTAGGCGATACGACCGCCTTCTGTATGTGTGTATATGGCTATCCCATAACTTGTGTCACCATAGTTTATGATAGGAAGGCAAACGTTATGCATTCATCTTCTATAGGTTCCGTGGAAGGTCCAAACACCAAAGCACAACGGATCTGTTTCGCTGTGCAGCTAGTCTGCTAGAACAGACATATGGCATTCTAGTTCTTGTTTCAAGGTTTTCGCGTCCGAAATAGCGTAAGCCATTCTTGCGGACGTTGGTGTCAGCGGAAAAAGTCCGACGCCCGTAATTTAGTCTGGAGTGAAACAGCAGAGAGCCTTTACATTGAACATACACAACTTGATCTCTTCCATTTATAATTAGAAATTTTTCATGGCGTCAAGAGTGGCGATATTGGACTGTGAAAAGCATGCTAATACGGACATTGTAAGCCTAATAATATGAATAAAAACAAAAAGCAGGTCCATTTTCACCACTGAATGAACATGAAGTACATGTTACTGAAAAGAAATCGTGAAATTAATTTAGGAGTAACTGACATCGATGAAATAATTTTATAAAATTTTTGTGATTTAAGATATTTTTGTTTTAATACTGAGGATGAGTGTCGTTATAAACACGGAAGAAGATGAAGACAACATGCTCTAATGCAGTAAGCTCAAAAGAGATAACACTTAATAACAGATGTTAACAGCCGCTGCGGAAAATAGCAAGGCAAACAAACGTATTATGAAAAGTTGATTACTGACTTCTGTTATTCCGGAGGTTCTCGTAGTTTGCTTAACGACGGGCTGTGCCATCATGTACTTTCGATCTGTTCCGCTATTACAACATGTTTAGTTAACGTTATAAATCGTGGATACTATAATATACTGAAGCATGAACCCCCAACCAGGTGTGATGGTAGCTGCTCAGAAGCAGCAGCAATTGGTGTCTGTTAAATCACTCAATTACTTCTGCTGACTCATAGTGTTATCCAGAACAGGAAAAGTCTTAAATGAAGTGAAGGGTTCCAAGTGCTTTCTTTCAATTAGCTACAAAATAGCTTCAGATCCAAAAGAAATCTTACGTGAAAAACGGTATTTCACTTTAAGGAAGAGCAAAAAATATAAAACGGTGAGCTACATCCAACATACCTTTAGCGTTTCGTTTTCCATTCGGCCAATTACGTTACGTTTCTCTGTATAAGTGGCTTGCAAAATAATTTGCAATGTAAGATCAATAAAACACCACCAACAATGTAACTCATTTATTCAGGTAAGAATTTTCTTACACACAAAGAACAACTGCAATATAAAATTGTAGCTACTGATTAACAATTTTTAGCACGAAATTAGTAGAAGGAAGCAAAAAACTGCCTCAAATTTCATTTTTAATTACAAACAGTAAAGACGATAAAGTTGTTCTGAAGCAACTGGTTACTGAGCTATTTCAGAATCGTAACAAAAGATAAATAGTGATTTCATAATGACCTGTAACCACTAAAATGCGAAACTTCGAGTTTTCAACACTTACGCAGGTATTTCCTACAACAGTTTTCGGTACCGAACACAAGTTTGATTGTTTATGTAACTGTGAAACAGAATTCAGTATATCTAGCATACGAAAAAGTACGAAGCTTTTTTCCCTTACGAATCATTAATGCCGGCCGGTGTGGCCGTGCGGTTCTAGGCGCTTCAGTCTGGAACCGTGTGACCGCTACGGTCGCAGGTTCGAATCCTGCCCCGGGCATGGATGTGTGTGATGTCCTTAGGTTAGTTAGGTTTAAGTAGTTCTAAGTTCTAGGGGACTGATGTCCACAGATGTTAAGTCCCATAGTGCTCAGACCCATTTGAATCATTTTTTTAATCATTAATACAAATCTTGTTACACAATAGAAGTATACAAAAATCAAGAGTACTAATTACTGTTCACGTAAAGAGTCGGTTACAAAAATGTGAAGAACTACTATGTGTGTATTTATTTTGTAGAACTGGTTTCTATTTTTCGGGGCAAAGAACCCTAAGCGTTGTCTATTTACAATAATCAACGCTGCTTGAAAATAATGGAAAAGGTTGTAGACTACCTAAATGAAATGGTGCACAGTTGAACGGATTGCCTGTTAACATATAGAGTAGAATCTGTCACCAGCTCTACGAGTATTCTCCTCTTGTCTATTACTAGCAGAATGAAATACTATGCGCCATTCATTAGTCAGGGTAAACGATGATACGTTATTTCTGTTACAGGAATCTTAATGTGAGTATCGTTTAGTGTGTTTCAAGTCGCTGTTATCATAGATCTGCCATAAGCAACCAGTTAGAAAGCTGCTGTTCTTCCAAAACATTAGTTTACTTGATATTTGTTGTTATTTTATTAACATTTTTAAATGAAAAGGGCTTTGATTTGTCTCTATAATTACGTCGTAAGTTATATGCAATACAATACCTGGAAACTGTGGGAAACATAAATAAGGAATTCCAGTTTCAAGTAATAGCAATTACTCAACTTAATCTGAGGATGGTGGATGTCAAGTCAATGAATGTGCCATATCTGATCCCAAGATCCCAAATATCTGTGTCACATTATACATTATTCCATGCCTCGGTTAGGCAGTGCTGCGCCACCGCAGACTTCTTAGGTAAAAGTGATGAGTGTTTACAGAAAACCAATGGGTGGAAAGCGGATGTAGATCGTTTGCGTTTCTACCATTTGCTGGGAGTGTAACTTCAATCACACGAACGGTTTCGAAAGGATAAAATATTAGAAGAGAGTTTCGTCCGCCTGTCAAGGTCGGGTACGGTTAAAGATGATCTAAGTAAGTAAAGCAGAAATCATTCCGAAGACTCCTTTGAACGCTCCAGTGTTTTATTAAACATGGTCCTGTTCGAGACGGCATGCCGTTGCCTTCCTCTATCCTTTGAACTAACTTACCCAGCCAGCTATAGGAGGCCCTACAGTCATGGATTCGAAACCACGCTCTGACTCGGCATTTTTCACACCAACAAACATTGTCATTCGTGAAAGAAGTGATAAGTGACAGAAAAACTTCTGAGACTGACCGGTGATAGAACCCCATACATTTAGATTAGTAGTCGGACACTTCCCCACTTTTAATTTCATTTTGTTTCAGTATTTTTTTAAGTTCTGATTTTAGTATCTTGAACATTGTCTCCCTTTGTAGGTAAGACATATGAAGCAAAAAAGATAGACTTTTTGTGCCGTTCCTGTATGTACTGAATACAAATACGTAGGTGAGACACATGATTCATTAGGTCATGTTTCTCCTCCATCTCCAAATGTATGCACCAAATAACCAAATAATTTGCTGTATGTTCAGTTTCATGTTCTGGTTGACGCGCCAGGAAACGCCTGCTGTTATTATACCGTCGTAGCATTTCAGAATTCTTTACGAACTTTTCATATTTCACAATATGTTCTTCCTAACGTATTCCTTGTACCTCTTGGGGTTTTGGAGCTGTGTGTATTACGGTTCTGACGCATCCAGTTTTACCTATGCTATCAACGGTCCATGGAGTTGTATTTTCTTTCTTCTCGAATTTCTCTTCTCCTTTCTTTCTTTCTTTAGATTCTTTCTCAAGTTATAGAAGAGCTAGTTGTCCCATTCCTGTCACAATAGTTAATTTTTTAGTTTCTTTGTTTTCTTATCATTTGTTATTCTACCTTTTTCAGTTTCTTTCTTGCACCGTCTTTGCTCATCCATGCGTTCTATTCGTGCCTGATGTCTCCATCGAAATAATGATGACGTGTCGAAATAAGGATGTGTATCATCTTCAGCGTCAGATATTTCAGTGTCTTTCCATTTACCGTAGTCCACCACGTTCACTTCAGCTCATTGGCAACATATGAATAAACCGGAAAACATCTGCACTTCAGCATTTTATATTTCCATGGTATCCATCCGTCTAACCGACAAGAATATTATCAGAATAAAAAGAAGTCGAATCCGAGACATCTTGATGTTTAGTTCGTAACTTTCCCACTTTTAATTTTGTATTTGTGTTTTTTTTAAATTTAATTTTATAGTTTTTAAAAATCCTGATTTTAGTATGTCGAAAACTGTCTGCCTTCCTAATAACATATTTCAGTCAGAAACATCGTTTCTGCAGAAGTACTTTCCCAACAATATTGACTTATAGAATTTATCTAAGTAATGTAATATTACGCACATACATAAAAGTAAATTAAATATTTGAAGACCAATGCTGATTCTGACACGAATGTGAGTCTTGTTCAATTATATTCAGAATTGGTTCTTGAAAATGTTTTACATCAAATCACGTTTTGTGCTTTGGGTTGGGGGAGGCTGTCTAGGACTTCCAGTTGATCACTTCCTCCTGGGCAAAGTCTTACTTAACATTCTTCTTCGTCGGCTTCAGCCAGAACAACCTTCAACTTTACAGCTGCTCTTGAATGAATCTCGTCTATGGATGAGTGAGGTTCATTATCAAATGCATTTTTATCTTCACCTTCAGCAATCTGAATTTGCAAACAAGATTACAATATTAAAATAACTTATGGGATTGCAACCGGGTGACGTCGCCGACAATCGCCGATATTTCGACAGGAGCACACGCTGTCATTTTCAAAGCACAACATTCAATACGACGGGAGAAATTCACGTGTCCCAAGAAAAACATATGAGATCTTCGGATTGATAACTGCTTTACTTACATAGATCATCTCTAACCGAGCCTAACGTTGACTGATGAACGAATTCTCTTATAATATTTTTTCTTTTCATAACCCTTCCTGTCTTTGAAGATACGCTTCCAGCAAATGGCAGGAAAGCAAACAATCTACATTAGTTATACTTGAATACACATGTAAGACATTCTAGTTCTTGTATCAAGTGTTCCGCGTCCGAAGTAATGTAAGCGCTCCTAGATGAAGTCCTCAGGATTACCGTGCGTCGGTACAGTGGATGACAATTCACCGCACCATTCAACATTTAGGAAGTTTACATTCTCTTTCATGGCAGTGCTTACAAACAGTATAGACTGTTGAGAATGGAAAATCAACTCCGTAAGAAATTAAACACATATTTCATCACATCTTTGTCGCTGACTCTTTACATGAACAATAATTACTGCCCCTGATTTTTGTAGACATATATTGTGTAACAGGGTTCACATCAACGATTCGTTAACGAAAACATGTAGCTGTTAATCACAGCTTCCTACTACTCCGATGTTACAGATACTCAATTCTTTGACATACTTATGGGAACTAGTTAAACTGCCGTCGGTAGGAAAATTGTAAGGAAATACCTTAACAAGTGTCGAATACTTTAAGTTTCGTAATTTAATGGTCCCATATAATTTTTAGAATATTATTTATCTCTTGTTATGAACCTAAAATAGCTCAAAAACCAGCTGTTTAAGAACAGCTTTCTTGTCTTTAGCGTTTGTCACTCAAAATGAAATCTAAGGCAATTTGTTACCTCCTTACACTAAGTTCGTTGTAAGAATTGATAATCAGTTGCTACAGATTTTATATTGTATTTCTTCACTGCATGTAGGAATATTCTTACCTGAGTAACTGAGATACACTGCTGGTGTTTGCAGTTGATCTTACACTGCAGATGCTTTTGAGAGCACAGATACAGGAAGTTGTAACTTAGTTGGCCGAACATAAAACAGAACACTAAAGCTATGTTGGAAGTAGCTCTCCTAATTATATTTTCCGCTCGTCTCTAAAATGGAATACCGTTTTCCACAGAAAATTTTTTTTTGGATCTGAAACGATCGTATAGCTAATTATAAGGAAATACCCGAAACTTTTCACTTACTTTAGAACTTAGTCTGAACAATTTCTTTAAATTAGATGTTACACTCAGTTTGTTATTTTTTTTAGCACGTTATAGTCCTGTACCAGCTATATAACGGCTTCTTCGATAAAAAATCTGCATTTAGAACGAGAGGCTTTACCCTTTACGTTAATGGAAGACTCGAGCTGAAAATATATCATCTTAATTCCCCATGAAAATGGAAATTGTTCGGTGATGGGAAGGAAACAAATAGCATTACAGGCTTTTTCTATGGAAGCAGTTGCCAATTCTGAGAAATACTATGAATCAACAGACGTAAATCATCAATTTATCAAAAACCAACTGCTGCTCCATCTGAGAAATTACCGTTATCCACAGCAGGAGCTTCGTACTTCAATCTATTACAGTATTCACGATTTATAATGTGTACTAAACATAGCATAGGATAACAATGGCAGAAATGGAAAGTATATAATGTCTGAGCCCGCGGTTGACAAATCTAAGAGAAACTCTGGATTGGCAGAAGTCAATAATCGACTTTTTATAAAACTGTTACTGCTTCAACTTAAGCTACAACAGAGTGCCAATATGACACATAGTCTCTATGTATTATAATGCGTTTCGACAGCTACATAACAGTAAAGAAACAAAACATTGTTTTTCGTATTATCGAATTGTGATAAAGAACTGACCGAAATAATATGAACTGCAGTTATATAGAAAAAAACGATTTAGAAAAAAATTGCATGTTAAATACGATGACACAAATCTAGGGACTTCAGACGGTGGATACTTCACATAAGCTTCAGTTGAGTAAAGGCTCGTTTTTATCTTCATGTGTACTGGATGAGAACTAACACTGACTCTACAATTAATATAGCAGCCAGAGGAAACTGACTGGTTGTTTACGTATTCTGCAGTCGATCTAAATGAAACAGATAGTTCCGCGTGTATATCATGTTTCCGTTGATAAACGCATATCATTCCGCATGGCACTACCCTCAATATTAATTGATGTAAAAAAATGCAAAATATTTGTGCCACAAAACTTCGTTAGTTAAAAAACCAAATGCTTAACCTGAGTATCTTCAGGATTATAGGGAAGCATTTCTTGAATAAGGAAAATAAAACCATAGATCCTGCCATTAAAACATCCTAGCTTCTTACGTAATTTTCGAAATTAACTTTGTGATTCGCTTCACTTGCACGAATTCTATGTTCATTACTCTACAGATCAGGGGGACTATATGATATTTTCTAATTCGATGAAACAAAATCTGAGCTTTAAGTTGGGCTTTTGCTTGTCAATATCAAATCGAAGATAGCTCTTTCATCGATTTTTTTCACATTTCATTCCTCCAACTTCACTTATAGTCTGCCTTTTACTCTTCAAAACCGTCATTATTGGCACTTTAAAGCATGTTGCCTTCATCTTCTTCTGTGTTTGTAAGAAAACACGTTATCTTCTATGTTAAAACAAAAATTCTTCAATCGCAAAAATTTTATAAAACCATTTCCTCGATATCAGTTACACTTAAGTAAAATTCGGCATTTACTTTCACTAACATGTACTGCATCTTAATTCGGTGGTGACAGTGCTACTTATTTTTATTGTTCTTTTGGTTTTTATTCATATTATTTCGCTTCAAATCTCCGTTCACAGCATTGATTTTACTGTTCAATATCGCCACCCCTGACACCGTCTTCTTTCGGCACGAAAAATTCCTAACTATAAATGATACACACTAAATTGTGTATGTCCTACAGTATTAATTTATTTCGTTATCCGGTTTTCGATTTAGAAGGCTATCATCAGTCAGTCTTGTAGGCTGATAACCGGTTAATGAACTATACCGATAGTGTAGACCAAATATAATTCTGTGCCTTTCACTTATATTTATGAAGTTGCTCTACCAAGAAGAGACGGAAGTAACAGTCAACAAAACATGTCTTCATCTTCTGTTAGTTTTTCAGTGTTGAAAGAAAATATTTCTTCATTAGGAAGCAATGAGTTGATAACATCCCTTCTGCATGTTTTTTCGTTTCTTAATACCCTGTAATATTGTAATGTTATCAGACTTATGTTTCCTTGATATCTGTGCTACTTTTTCTTTTGCGTCTTCTTCGAAATTTGTTCTTTCATTTTCTGATGGCCTTTTCTTCAATTGTGATCTGGATTAGAACTGGAAGCACTATAATTTATCATTTCTAGTTCATTGTATTGATGATGAACTGAAATTTGATGCACTCTGTAAGCTTTATTCCTGGAAAGTATTTTCAGACTGATCTTTATTCGTTTCATTCGTTTCAGCGTTGTCTGGTATCTCGCCTAGTCCGAAGTTCTTTTCATCCTAAATAAGGGATTGTCCAGTGGATCATTGGCAGTGTTCTCGGTGTCACCTATTGCATTACAGGAGGGGGCCATTTCCTGCCACTCTAGTCTTATCCGCTATTGCAGAATATTTCATAGAATGAACACTAGATTTAGGCAGTTTTATCAAAAATGCTCTGCCTCATTGCACACGTGACATGTGAATGTTTACGTAATCCTTGTAACCGCCTACAAGAATGTAATACCGGAAGTAGCAAACAATCGCACAGAACTAACCCCGTTGTAGCACAATCTTGTATCTATTAGACCACTTTTCGAATTCAATACCTTTTATGTGTCCACATTTAGAAAGTACCCGTATGAAGTTCTTGCTGATTAATTCTAGAGGAAGATTTAGCGTCGTCACAGTTCTAAGTTCACTATTTGCGTTACTTGTTTCAACAGTAATGACCGAGGCATGGAATTCGCTTTTGCCTGGATTTTCGGTAACATTCAAAGCAACAGAATTATACAATTTAGCAAAAACGCAGTATGTCTCACTACCCGTTTGAATAAACTCAGCATTATCACCAGAAATACCGAAATTATCATACAACCTATCATAAACTTCCGACGTTGTACACTGAACATGCCTTGTTTATTGTCAAAGGCGAACCTCAATGTATTTATTCTGATCGAATACATAAGATGATTTACGGGTTCTAAGCGGAACCTCTGTTTCACCAACGACACAAAAAAGGGAATGAACAAGTAGGATTAAGTACTTTCAAGTTCGGTGGCTTCACAAGGAACATGATATGTATGTCTACATCTACATCTACATACGTACTCCGCAAGCCACCGTACGTTGTGTGGTAGAGGGTGGCCTGTACCACAACTTGTTTCGTTTCCAGTTCCACTCGCAGATAGAGCGAGGAAAAACCAGTGTCTATGTGCCTCCGTATGAACCCTAATTTCTCGTATCTTATCTTCGTGGTCCTGGGCTAACTATATGTTGGCAGCAGTAGGATCGTTCTGCAGTCAGCTTCAAATACCGGTTCTCTAAAATTTCTCAGTAGTGTTCTTCGGAATGAATGTCTTCTTCCCTCCAGGGATTACCACTTGAGCTCCCAAAGCATAACCGCAACTCTTGCATGCTGATCGAACCTGGCAGTAACAAATTTAGCAGGTCGCCTCTGAATTGGTTCGATGCGTTCTTTCATTCCGACCCGATGCGGGTCCCAGACACTCGAGCATTACTGAAGAATACGTCGCACTCGTGTTCTATATTCGGTCTCCTTTTCAGATGAACCACACTTCCCTAAAATTCTCCCAATTAACCGATGTCGACCATTCGTATTCCATACTACAATCCTCACACGCTCGTTCCATTTCATATCGGTTTGCAACGTTGCGCCCAGATACTTAAAAGACGTGACTGTGTCAAGCAGGACAATCTTTGACCCCTTACTGTGCACCACAGCATTATCAGCTCACGACCGCAGAGTGTTACCCACCCTGTCTGCCAGATCATTTTTGTATGTAGAAGATAGCACCGCTCATATCAAACATCCCTGGGACACTCCTGATGTTACCTCTAACACGTACAATAACACTTGCTTACATGTCCTGTCTGCTACACCACGAAGCGCTGCACACCAGACTGAGCCTCGCAGGCTGAGTAAGCGCCCGTGATTGCTTTATAACATCATTTCGTCGTCATCAGGCAGTCTTCTTCAACAATTTAGGAGGTAAATATGGTGGATTCCTTTTATTGCCACGCGTTTTATGTTCAGTATACTAATGAGTCCGTCATAGGTAACGTTGTGTTGGCAGAAGAGCCAACACCGTGATACTAGTGGAGGCCGAAATGCACGCGTTTTAGCTCACGCAGGCTGACGAGAGGAGGGAAGAACTATACTGACGTGAGGTCTGGAACATGACAAGGAATTAGAATCCAGAAAGCGGGCGGAATTAGTTTGAGACTTAACTTTAATCCATTAATGATGAACGTCGCTCTTGACGGTACGTGATTCACAATATTATCTGTTCAGAATACTTTCATAGAAACTGAATATGGCGCCTTGCTAGGTCGTAGCAAATGACGAAGCTGAAGGCTATGCTAAACTGTCGTCTCTGCAAATGAGAGCGTATGTAGACAGTGAACTATCGCTAGCAAAGTCGGCTGTACAACTGGGCGAGTGCTAGGGAGTCTCTCTAGACTAGACCTGCCGTGTGGCGGCGCCTGGTCTGCAATCACTGACAGTGGCGACACGCGGGTCCGACGTATACTAAGGGACCGTGGCCGATTTAAAGGCTACCACCTAGCAAGTGTGGTGTCTGGCGGTGACACCACAGGTAACGTATGGGCTGTAAGGTATTCCCGCTATAATCAACCCCAGCAAACGATTTCTCCATTAGCGCACAGTAACATCATTATCTACGACTTTCCTAATTCTAGCTCATACCCTGCTTCCGTTATAGGACTGTATTGCAGAAATTATGATCATGAGTATTAGTTCTAACACAATTTATTACGTTCTCCTTATTCATTTTTTTTTCACGATTGAACGAATACTTCATTGTTTATGACATCATTTACACGCTTTTTGGTTCACAGTGATGCATCGTCCCCTAACTCAAGGATGTTTATGTTTATTCTTCTACTGTCCTTACATTTGATTCTTAACACGTTCCTTTTTTTAATTCCCATTCATATAAACTTATATCTTAAATCCATAATTCAGTGGATTGTGGTTTCAATAAAGTCGCAATTCATGTGTGTGATCCCTCACCAATCATAAACCTTTCCACAGATTAAGCGAATCTGTATTCCACTAATGTTATGAGCGTATTCTATTTGTTCATGACTAATCTCACTCCATTAAATAATCCTTCTAGACATTTTTTTCGTTAACAGTTTTGATGGGCTCGGATTAGCCCTCAATAAGTTCCGTTTGATCCTCTGCATTCTAAGATCCTTACGATGTTGATTGGTCTCATTGCGAGCTGTTCCGGTGTTAAAGTTCTCTCAGATGAGCCAATGCTGAAAGTCACAATGAGGATGCACGAAGAAATAGCCGAAGTCAGTATTTTGTTCTTCTTCAGTAACTCGGCAGTATTGACGGCATCTTCGTCCACCCCACATAGCGCGCAAGGAACCGCCCATAGTTACACGGGAGAAGGCACTTTTAAATCCCCCGCCAGCGCGTCGTTGGCCCATCTCGCTCTAAAAGAACGTTACTCTGTACCAAAACTATGATTCAGTAATTTTGGTACGGCACATAAATGACGTAGTAAGTGTTAAGCTCACCAACAGTTTTGGTGGCACTGGAAACATAGGTGAATGAGAGAAACTGAGAGCCAACGACTTCTTTTTGTTTTTTGTTTGTTTGTTTTCCATATTATGACAACCACATGTCATTCGATGATAGTCCATTGTGTATTTCATATCCTTACAAAATTCAAACTGCATTTTATATAAAGCAAAAATTAGTCGGCCACGTAATTTCTGCGCTCATACGTAACTAAAGCATTTATTTTTTATGCAAATACAGTTTACATTGACAGCTATAAAAAGCTATATAATTATTGTTGTTATTTTGTACTTAATGGAATATTCTTTATTATGATCACAAGCAAGACAGCCTCTGCGTGCTCGCTTTTAATGTATTTCTCTCTCACAGATGTTACCTGTTTTACATGTTACAGTGAAGCAGTGGAGTATAGGTGGCCGCTACACTTGACGAATAGCAGTCTTTCATTGTATGACTAGACCTTGTTAGCGTTTTACTGGAGGCGCAATCGACTCAGAACTGACGGGATTGATAAGTCGTTCAAATCTGAGCGTTTTTCATCATCATATACAAATCTAAAAACCAGTATTTTCTTAGAAATTGGGGAAAGAAACGTTTTTGCTTTCTGGTTATGTGGCCATAAAATAAACGTTGTGAATGCCACCAAAGTATGTGGCTGGTGAGCAGAGAAACTATGTTCGACACCATTGTGTATTTCACATCCTTACAATTTTCGAACTCCGTTTTATAGGTAGTAAACATTAGTCGGCCACGTAATTTCTGCGCTCATCGTAACTAAAGCATTTATTTTTTATGCAACTTCAGTTCACATGGACAGCTATAAAAAAGCTATAAAATTATTGTTGTTAATTCGTACTCAGTAGAATATTCCTTATCATGATCACAAGCAAGAGTTTTCTGTTGTTATTTCTAAGTTCAAAAGTCGTTAACAATAACACAAACATGTTTCATATAAGATCGACGAAGTATTGAGGTGATGTTTGATACGTTTGTTTTGCACTTTCTTTAAGTTTACCTTTTTGAAAAAATAGCGTTTTCTTGCGCTATATGGTAAATCCGCATTTTTGTTTTCATTTTTACTACAACGTCCCGCTTTTTCATGTTACAAACCAACAGTTTTAGAACAAAACAACAATTAAATACTGACTGTTTCAATATTGCTATAAACGTCGTTTATTTCTAAGTAACAGACTGGAGGATATCTACGTACAACAAAACCGTTCCATGGGTTACGTGTCCATATATACAGGGTGTTTCAATAATGACCGGTATATTTGAAACGGCAATAAAAACTAAACGAGCAGCGATAGAAATACACCGTTTGTTGCAATATGCTTGGGACAACAGTACATTTTCAGGCGGACAAACTTTCAAAATTACAGTAGTTACAATTTTCAACAACAGATGGCGCTGCAAGTGATGTGAAAGATATAGAAGACAACGCAGTCTGTGGGTGCGCCATTCTGTACGTCGTCTTTCTGCTGTAAGCGTGTGCTGTTCGCAACGTGCAAGTGTGCTGTAGACAACATGGTTTATTCCTTAGAACAGAGGATTTTTCTGGTGTTGGAATTCCACCGCCTAGAACACAGTGTTGTTGCAACAAGACGAAGTTTTCAACGGAGGTTTAATGTAACCAAAGGACCGAAAAGCGATACAATAAAGGATCTGTTTGAAAAATTTCAACCGACTGGGAACGTGACGGATGAACGTGCTGGAAAGGTAGGGCGACCGCGTACGGCAACCATAGAGGGCAACGCGCAGCTAGTGCAGCAGGTGATCCAACAGCGGCCTTGGGTTTCCGTTCGCCGTGTTGCAGCTGCGGTCCAAATGACGCCAACGTCCACGTATCGTCTCATGCGCCAGAGTTTACACCTCTAGCCATACAAAATTCAAATGCGGCAACCCCTCAGCGCCGCTACCATTGCTGCACGAGAGACATTCGCTAACGATGTAGTGCACAGGATTGATGACAGCGATATGCATGTGGGCAGCATTTGGTTTACTGACGAAGCTTATTTTTACCTGGACGGCTTCGTCAATAAACAGAACTGGCGCATATGGGAAACCGAAAAGCCCCATGTTGCAGACCCATCGTCCCTGCATCCTCAAAAAGTACTGGTCTGGGCCGCCATTTCTTCCAAAGGAATCATTGGCACATTTTTCAGATCCGAAACGATTACTGCATCACGCTATCTGGACATTCTTCGTGAGTTTGTGGCGGTACAAACTGCTTTAGACCACACTGCGAACACCTCGTGGTTTATGCAAGATGGTGCCCGGCCACATCGCACGGCCGACGTCTTTAATTTCCTGAATGAATATTTCGATGATCGTGTGATTGCTTTGGGCTATCCGAAACATACAGGAGGCGGCGTGGATTGGCCTCCCTATTCGCCAGACATGAACCCCTGTGACTTATTTCTGTGGGGACACTTGAAAGACCAGGTGTACCGCCAGAATCCAGAAACAATTGAACAGCTGAAGCAGTACATCTCATCTGCATGTGAAGCCATTCCGCCAGACACGTTGTCAAAGGTTTCGGGTAATTTCATTCAGAGACTACGCCATATTATTGCTACGCATGGTGGATATGTGGAAAATATCGTACTATAGAGTTTCCCAGACCAAAGCGCCATCTGTTGTTGAAAATTGTAACTACTGTAATTTCGAAAGTTTGTCTGCCTGAAAATGTACTGTTGTCCCAAGCATATTGCAACAAACGGTGTATTTCTATCGCTGCTCGTTTAGTTTTTGTTGCCGTTTCAAATATACCGGTCATTTTTGAAACACCCTGTATATACATCCGCACTTACTTGTTCCCATATAGAACTTTACTCTGACTGGTTATAGCTCAGCACGTCAAAGTACATTAAGTGTACAGACTGTAAATAAACCTATTAATGCGTTATCTTTTTGTAGATGTCTGATTGTATTTATTGCCCACCTGAAAACTACCAGTGCATCAAACACCCTTGGACTGGAATCAATACCTATCAAGATCACTTGGACTGGAATTAATCCCTATAAAATATGAAGCTATTTTACTAACATGGTGGCCAGTTTTAGACCCGTCATCTTGGATGCAGCTCATTACAATCAAATGGAAAGGAGGTCATGAGACACATCATACAGACAAAGAATTGCACTATAAAAGCAATAGTATCTTCCATTTGAGCATACTATCATTCCTGTGTTATGTTGCTTTGTGTATAGTCAAAATTCTCGTTATAGATGGTACAGGGCCAAAGGAAATTCGCTTGTGGATTCCAACAAATACCTGAAGACTGAGCAAAATTAACGGAAGGTAGGTAGGTAGATGGTAATAGAAAATAGTCAGGACAGTATCGCTCAAAATCGCAGTGCATGGAATATTTAGTGGAGGCTTTTATTCAGCAGTGGATGCCAAATGGCAGATGATGATGCTCTCATGTATATTAGAGTATGAAATAATATTGATTACTTTCAAAAACTTATTTTGAGAGGTCACTATATCATAAATGAATCCATTTTCCTTTTACAAATCCGAAAGCTTCATTTTACCCCTGCGGGATGCAGCAAATAATGCGTTATTTCCTCTTACTCAACGACGGCAGAACAGCAATTGATGTTGTTTCATTCGTAGCTACTTTCGATCGTCCAGTCTCCTTTCTGTTCGCGACGGAGCAAGTTGCCAGTTTCCTGGGAGGGGCGTGGGCGGGAGGGGTGGGGGGAATTTCACGAGAAATTTCACTATCCGCTTTGTTGGTATCGGGTTGTGTCCAGTGTGGTGTTGGCTTAAACTCTCTGTGACAACACAACTGCTCCTCCCTCCTAATATCTGGACGATCTCCATACGTCCTTCTTGTGTTAACACCATCAGTTATCATTTAGCCTGTAAGAAAGAAACATCAGTCATAACTCTAGAATGAATTGCTCATATGGAAGACACCATTATTCTTCTAGTGTAGTCGCCCACCTGTTACATGTCTCACATGACCCTATTTCTAGTTGAATATTAGGACCTGTACACGAGATGACGGCTTCAGAAATAGACACCATGTTATTAACAGAAGCTCATAAGTTTTTCCGCTCTTCCATCTCTATTTATTCCACTAAAAATATCTGGTTATCCACCTGCTTTTGCTTTATAAGGGTAGTTCCACACCTGCGGACCACCCTGAGTGACGACTGCTCAACCGTCGCCCAAAATCGATAGGCAGTAATTGGAGTTGGGCCCTGGGCGAGCTAATCTCATTCTATGGCATCCTAGATGTGCTAAATTTACCTCACGTGAAGTAGTCTGAGGTACGTGGTAGAGGAGGGAGGGGCTACGCACATAACAACCATTAGGTCCAATCAGATTTCCTCAAACCATTTTGACACAATTGAGGAAGTATTGGTTTTGCATTGTATAGATAAGCGTACAAGTCACTTGGGGTGTGCAGAAGGTGTAAAAAAAATGTATATCTGAGCGGACACTACCTTCATTCATTATTCGATGGTGAGAGCAGATGTGAGATAATCAACACAACAATACTCTCACCACCTATATGGCGTCCTGTTAGTAGATGAAATATTCGAAGTCGCCAACAGCTTTTGCAGGCTACGCAATCGTATACTTCTTCTTCGTCTTTTCCTTATTATTCTTCAATTCGACATGAAGAGTAAATACTTGGGAACTGTTGCTTAGACTTAAGATAAAGAAACGAGTCACATTCAGACCTACCTTCTCTAAAATTCTAGATCATTCTGAGAAAAACTGTTGTTCAGCGTTTACTATTAATCGATTAATCACTTATACAGCGCTGGTGTATACGAACAAGATATATTACATAAAGCTGGAAATTAGCGTTTCCACATATTTAACTATGCAGCAAAAATTACAGAAAATCCAATCGAAATTAAACCTTGGGCTATATGGTATAAATAAAAGCGCCAAGCAATAATTTACTGCAGTTCTATCCGACCATGATGAATCCATCGTTTTCCCTGGTGTAAGCTACTGATCTGAATTTGCATTTTATGGACAACAGCTGAAAAGAAGTAGCGGACAACACTGTCTAAATACCATGTTAGTCAGCTGCTTCCTTCAGCTGTTAACCACTTTTTGTTATTACAAAAACTAAAATGGTAGGATGTCTTGTGATTTAAATAGCCTGTACTATGAACAAATTACAATATTTTCTTACCAGTCGTTGCTCGATTGTTAAAAAATACTACGAACGCAACTCCTGCGTTCTACAGTCACATATTCATACGTATGGTCGCATTAACAATTCCTTCAAGGGAACTGACATAAATTTCACAACTGAAGCTCAAATAGCAACTTTGTTAAACAGCGAAATTTGATAGAGCGAGATGTTTACAAACGATAGGAAAACAGAAGTACCATGTCCAGTCTGGATCTGTAGCATTACATTACACAACCTGTAACTGCCTGTCCACAACATTTATTTCTTTAGTACTCCACAGTATACAGTTAATGTGTATATACATTTCCCGTCCATTTGTGCCGTGATACGGCAGCCTCATGTGCAAGAGAAGCTATTTACCATTCGTACATTACGATTTTGGAAATTCCTTGCCGGCGAAATTGTCTGTGGTTGTTACTCATGCCAGTAGCGGCCACATTACAGATGAAACCAAGTATTAGCAGAAGGACAAGAAAAGTGCTGTTCGGGTGAGAGCGCTGAACGGCTATCAAAATTAGCAAACATCAAATAATCTTTCGCTTATCTTAAGACTCAATGCACGTTTCCTATCAAAGAAATATAATTATTCTGAAAAAGCAGTTATTATGTCATCGAAAATGCTGGAAATGTATGTCTGCTATTCAAACTGCATACATTGTACCATTGTTAGAAGAATTAGCAGACGCTATTTTTATTGTTGTCATTAAATAACTGATGTTAGTTATAGGCCTCCGCTCTTCTTAATCTATATAAATGATGTAGGAGACAACCTGAGTCGCTTTCTTAGACTGTTTGCAGATGATGTTGTCCTTTACCGTCCACCACAGTCATCAGGAAATCAAAACCAATTGTGAAATGATTTAGAGACGATAATCATGGGGTGCAAAAAGGAGCAATTGACTCTAAGCTATAAAAAGTGTTAGGTTATCCACATGAATACTAAAAGGAATCCTTTAACTTTCGGTTACGCGATTATTTCACAATAATTTAAATGTTATAAATTCAGCTAAATAGCTAGCAAATACAATTATGAACAAATTAAAGTCTTTTGACTCGGTTTCGATACTTCTATGAGCGCCTTCATCAGAAAATTAAATATTCAAATTGGCCTATGACGTAAGTACAAAGATTATGGGAATTTTTTTTTTATAAATGTGTAAGTACTGTCTAACAGCACAAGGAAGAAACAGTACTTACACGTCACGTATAAAATACATATCGTGTGGTAGGGTTTTAGTCACAAAATTTTTAAAAAATAATCCGTGGAAGGCAAGCCACTATTGGCTGCTCACATATTTCAAGCCACAGATAGCAACAGACTTACGAACAACTTAAATTGGAACCACCACACAGGAAACGCAGTGAGGAAGGCTATTCAAGGACTGCGTTTTACTGGCAAAACACTTGGAAGATGCAACAAATATACTTAAGCAACTTCTTACATTATGCTTTTGCGTTATTGTCTGGAGTATTGCTACTCTGTATGGAATCCATACCACATATGATTGACGGAGGACATAGAAAAAGTTGTAATACGAGTAGCTAGTATTGTATCATTGCGTAAAAGGTGAGAAATTGTCGGAGATATGGTACGTGAATTGGGGTAGCACACATCGAAGCAGAAGAGTTTGTCATTGCGGTGACAACTTTCCGCGAAATTTCAGTCACGAACTTTCACCCCCGATAGCTGAGTGGTCAGCGTGAAGGATTAACGTCATACGTGCCCGGGTTCGATTCCCGGCTGGGTCGGGGATTTTCTCCGCTCAGGGACTGTGTGTTGTGCTGTCTTCATCATCATTTCATTCCCATGCGGCGCGCACGGCGCCCAGTGTGGCGTCGAATGTAATAAGACCTGCACCAAGGCGGTCGGACCTACCACGCAAGGGGCCTCCCGTCCAATGATGCCAAACGCTCAATTCCATTTTCCTCCGAATGCGAAAATATTTCGTTTACACTCATCTACATAGAGATGAAATGTACATTGCAATAAGATAAGAGAAATTAGAGCTGGCACAGGAAGATTTAAGTATTCGTTTTTCCCACAAGCCATTCAAGAGTGAAATGGCAGGGCAGTGACTTGAAAGCGATTCGATGAACCCTCTTCCAAACAGTGTTAATTTCAGAGTTTCCACGTAGATATAGAGCAGTGTAAAATCAGTAATTTGAATATTTGCCTTCCCTGATATTGCTCTGCGTTTCCTAATAGTGGTTCAAACACAACTCACAAGGGAATGTTCCAGTCCGACATATGGAAACCTACCCTGAAAAATTTCACGCAGGATGAATATATGGGAAGAAATGCACTATCACAATTGCAGCTGCTAAGGCGCACTGAAAGTATTTTTTAAAATGTTAAATCCTCTCATCTTTGCAGCACGACAAACTGCTTATAACAGAGGTTTGTTCAGCCCTTCCTTCCTAGCGTGTATATTGGCGAAGAAGTTGACGCAGCCATGACAAGAGGACGTAGCGCAGCGTAGTGCGAGGACCGGGCTCCACACAAGTGTGTTTCAAACATTTAAATCCAACCTAAAAATGTCTGAGATCATTAATTTCTTAGGTAACTTGTAGTTCACATCGACAGCAAAATTGCTGCGAATGTACTTTTTAAAAAAATGTGTAGCAGAGGAAAGGAAACAAGGTAGTGTATGACTTTACATTACAGACGACTTTCCTCAATGGGGAAATTAATTCGTTGCCGTTAAATATTTTGAAAGAGTTCCTGTAATATAGTTCTTACGACAATTTTGATCCCCTTGTAGTACGTAGCATATCATGTCGAAGGGCCGTCCCCTACGTACGTTAGATACAACGCATTTATTTACTTATTTATTTGTAAATAGGCTAAATAAAGAGAATGTAAACCAATCTATGGATAAAATTTTCCATCAGGGTTTTGAGTGTATTCCAATCACAAGATACCGATCTCAGATTCACGCCGACATAGGCAGCCTCTGCGTGCTCGCTTTTAATGTATTTCTCTCTCACAGATGTTACCTGTTTTGCATGTTACAGTGAAGCAGTGGAGTATAGGTGGCAGCTACACTTGACGAATAGCATTCTTTCATAGTATGACTAGACCTTGTCAGCGTTTTACTGTGTGTTGACATGATCATAATATGGATACACGAACAAGGGGAAGGTCTCAGACACGGCCAACCGATTCGGCTTCTATTTGGCAGGTCGCTAGTGAACAACCTGAAATTAAAGTCCCTAAGATATCTATTTTCAACACCCCCACTACCGCCCCGTTTTTGAGAAAGCCACGTCTAAAGTTCATGAGGTGCAATCGACTCAGAACTGACGGGAATGATAAGTAGTTCAAATCTGATTGCTTTTCATCGTCATATACAGAATCTACAAACCAGTATTTTCTTAGAAATTGAGGAAAGAAACGTTTTTGCCTTCTGGTTTTGTAGCCATAAAATAAACGTTGTGAATGCCACCAAAGTATCTGACTGGTGAGCAGAGAAATTATGTTCGACTCCCAAGAGCATACAATTTTCAATTTTTTTTTATTTCGAGGTTGGTAGTAAGGTTGACAAATAAATTTCTCAAATGACTTGGATTAGCAAAGAATTAAAAATTACAATTTAGAAGCCTCGAAATGAAGTTTTTAACTTGACTATAAAAATAAAAATCATGCGGGCAATTTGGCGGTATTACTCGTGCTGTGCAAGTTAGTTGACCATCATCATCTATAAACATGCAATCAAACATTATGGTATTGGTTTGTCCATCCCAGGATTCCAGAGGCAAACAGAACTTGTTATTAGAAACATACGGTTTCAAAACGTTCTCTAGATACGTTTTGGAAGTTTAGTTTGTCAATTTACTGAATTTGGAGCAAGTGTTGTAAACATGTTAATCATTCGTTCTGTATAAGAACCAGTTAAACGTCTCCAAGAGATACTAAAATATTTTTTTTAAAAAAAGACAATCATCAAAATTTCACTATTAAGAGACCATATCTTATATAATTCTTAAGGACAATTGCATTCACGGCTGAAGGCCTTATTGGCAAGAAATTCAAATTATTTGTTGGCTGAAGACCCCAATAGTAATAACTCAAGAGACAGTTTCACAGCTGAAGGTCTGGATAGCAAATTCTTAAGAAACAGTTAAATTTCTCCAAGAGAAACTAAAATATTTTTAAAATGACAATCATCAAAATTTCATTATTAAGAGACAATATCTGATTAAAATTTCTAAAGACCAATTGCATTTATAGCTGAAGGCCTTACTGACAAGAAATTCAAATTATTTGTCAGCTGAAGTCCCCAACAGTAATAACTCAAAAAACAATTTGATGGCTGAAGGACTGGATAGCAAAATTTTGAGAAGCAGTTAAACTTCTTCGAGAGATAGTTAAAGAACAATCATCAACATTTCAATGTCAGGATATTTTGTCTAATTAAAATTTCTTAAGACAAGTTACACTCACGGCAGAAGGCCTTATTAACAAGAAATTCAAACTTTTTGTCGGGTGAAGGCCCAAACAGTAATAATTCAAAATTAAATTTTTAAAAAAATCATCACAATCTGACCAAATCAAGAGAGAAGTGGGCCTCAGGCAGCGCTCTAAGGATCGACCTGGGAAAGTCACTCAACTTCGTAAACGATGAGACAGGTAGCCAAGCGTTTTATTCATTTAACCGGATGGCATCTCAAGCTAGTGACAGTTTAAACGAAGGCCACCACTCTTGCAAAATCTAACTAACGTCTGATAACCAATGCAACAATGCAATAACCCAGACAAGGCTCAACTGGCGGACAGCACTGCGTCTTCAGAATCCGGTGTTCTGAACATCCATAATCAGAAAGAACCACAACGACCAAAAGAAACAAAATATCTGAACCACAATCAAGGAGGCTGTCCAATTACACGCCCTACCGGACAGCAGCGGCAAGGCGAGGAAAGGTACACTGCCGCAAAAATACGCTAACCTCCAGGGCAGGTAACCGGGGCGTTAGAGGCCACTAGGCAGAAAAATACCGCTGGTTGAACTTCACCAATAATAACACAAGGGCCGGCCGTGGTGCCGAGCGGTTCTAGGTGCTTCAGTCCGAAACCACGAGGCTGCTACGGTCGCAGGTTCGAATCCTACCTCAGGTATGAATGTGTGTAATGTCCTTAGGTTAGTTAGGTTTAAGTAGTTCTAAGTCTATGGGACTAATGACCTCAGGTGTTAAGTCCCATAGTGCTTAGAGTCATTTGAACCATTTGAATAACACAAGGAATTCAATGATTAATAATAAGATGTGGAGGATGGTTAATTAATTTCACCGGCTGCAAACATTCACTCGTTGCTCTTCGTCTCAGCGACCCTGCGAGCAGCAACGCTTGAACAACTGATGTGATCTCAAAATAGTAGAGGTTTCAGAACTGGGTTAATGTTCACTCAACTGAAACGTCCAGGGTCCAGTGGACAACGAGGCTGCGGCCCTTGCAACTACAGTCTCTCGCTCCGGCAGTGTCTGTGTGCCGCCAGCGGTCCCGGTATGTCCTCGCGCTGCCGGACCTCACTGCTGCTCGGTATCAGCCGAACTCCCGCAACACACTCCAACCCAGAAAACACCTGATATCTCTCCAAGGATAGTACCACAGTGCTAGATATCGATAACCGCCGCTGCTGCGACTCGTGGACAGACAACGTTAGCAAACACAGTGGCGCCCGTAAACTCAAGAAGGAAACGAGACGCCACTATCCCTATTACGTGATGACAACCTAGCAACAGCACTAATGCGAGCTGCAACACGTCTCACAAGGGTTCGTTTATTCCCCTCATGCGATAAAATGTGGTGAATGATCGTATTTGCATCACTGTTACTCATAACTGTTCATACAATGAGGCTTAAAAATTTAATTCTTTATTAATCCAAGTCATTCGAGAAATTTGTCTACCTTGTTATTATTTGTTATTGATTTATTTAACTTACTTACAGTCCTGTTCCTACCAATTTCGAAATGGAGAAAATGCACAAGTAAAGAAATAAATTTGGGATCCCAACACAGGTTCTTTGCTCGCCAGCCCTATGCGTTGGTCAGTACTCCAGCGGTGCTTTTGTTGGACAGCGTTTGCTTTGTGGATATATAACAAGCAGCCAAAAACGTTCTTTTCTCGATTTCTAGGAAACCATGCTTTTGCGGACCCCATGTATGATGATGAAAAATGCCCGGTTTTTAATTATCTATTGATCCTGACAATTTTGAGTCGATTGAGCGACATGAAGGCTAAATTTATTAAACAGGCCTTCCCCTTGTAAGACTGCAATTGTTAACCATCTTCAATAATGCCATAACTGTTGTTTCATATGAACCATGAGGTAAAACGAAAAATAAGTAAGTTATGAATTGTGGGAATATAGTCGATTTCAAGACTTATGGTCTGCATTCAGTCGTTTGGTTCGTGACTTCCTTATATGACCGCACAATTACCGTCGTCGCGATTGCACAGATATCGCTTCGCCCTTTCCCCCCTGGCATGGGAGCTGATCTTAAAAGTTTGTGTATATATTGCCCCGGCTAGTTAAGAACCATTCCCTGCCGCGTGGTTCGGGCATAAAACATCTCTTAAACACGTTGGGAATCTCGTCGTGTGAACTAGCAGTTGAAAATTGATCGCGTTTTTTCCAGAGATTTTTCATACACTTTCAACCACGAAGGATCCAAAAACAGTTTTTTTTTATTACTCTGGAGTAAGATATCAATTGAGTTCCACTCTATTTTTAATAATTTCTTTCCCTCAGTAATTTGATTTAGTTACTTTAGCAGTCTGTATGAGTTCATTGAATCCTATTAAATCTGTTTGTAAAAAGGTTAATCAGCTTCATTCAATTACCCTTGTACGTTCACCGATATTACTGTCTATGTACTAGCTGATTATGGAATTTGGTAAACACTGGGAATGTCTCGTATATTTTTGTTTTATTGACACAATTAAATTCTTAAATTAATGAGAGTTGGTACTAGGGGATCAATGAAAGGAGAGTTGATCTTTTTCACTTCTCGTTTATTAGCGGAATCACCTTGACAACGAGCGGCAAAGATACTAGTGTGATAAGGTCCAAACTATTTTCGGTCCCAATACTCTTTAATAATTCGCATACAGTGAATAAAGTCCTAATTCAACATAAAAATTCCCTTATTGTCAATAAATCTCTTCACAATCGTAAGTATACGATCGTAGCGTTTCGTTTAACACGTACAATCACCATTCACTTGAATATCAATGTTCGTACACACAATCACCTCTAATTGACGCCGTCTCTGAATTTGTCCCAAAATAATCTATTCTCCACCACTCCAATGTCTAATCCAGTTCTAAGAACGCAATTTAATTAGGATTCTAATCCCAAAATTCCGACTACCACGGAAGAACTGCGAACAACCTCGCCACAGCTGAAAACAAAAACTCAAGAGAGCTAACAATGTTGCGCATTGGTTTATATATGACATTCAAAACAAAACGCAGCTCTGTTATGTATTCCTTGGATTCCCTTTGTACTACTTTGCGTTACGCTATTTCGAATATCTACTCTTTGTAAAATTTTAACTAATTATTACTTCGAAATACTACTACCGTTTTTTGGCTGTTAGGTAATTTCGTATTACAGAACTTAATCTAATACTCGTTTCTGTATAACCACTCTCTAAAGGGCGGTTACACTTACTAAAAATAAGTCAATCAATTAAGCTAAACTAGGTTGAACGACAAATTAATTTAAATTAACAAAGGAGTTGTGGCTATTCTATATAGAACTCTTCTTGTACCAAGCAGTGTCGGTGAAGAAAAAATTAAATGTGTTTTTGCATGCACAACAAAACTGCAGCAATTTCCTGAAGCTCACTGATGTTAATTTAGAAATTATTAAAGTGTAATTACTTCCTTCGGTATAGCATTGCGGTGATGCGATGATGTACTGAATGCCACGGTAAATGCAAAAAATAAAAGTGAAACATTACGCTACAGCTCCGGCAGACTGTTATGACATTTCGTCACACATGAAGATGAAATATCGAATTTAAGTTTGAACACGTACTTTCTCCACTGAAGAACGAAGTTGGGACTGTCTGTTTCCTCCTTTTCGCTCCGCTTTTCATCTGTTTTCTCCTTCTTTACAAAACATCCCATTATACTGGTTCAAATGGCTCTGAGCACTATGGGACTTAACTTCTGAGGTCATCAGTCCCCTAGAACTTAGAAGTATTTAAACCTAACTAACCTAAGGACATCACACACATCCATGCCCGAGGCAGGATTCGAACCTGCGACCGTAGCGGTCGCGTGGCTCCAGACTGTAGCGCCTAGAACCGCTCGGCCACTCCGGCCGGCATCCCCTTGCACTTTCCATCTTCTCTCGAACATTGCCTTCTGTGGTACTAACTTCATCCAACATGAAATTAATGATCTTCTTTGAGTTATATTTTTAATTGTAGTCATTATTCTCAGCTTCAAGACGAGACGACTTCTATTCTCAGGCAACGAAAATAGTTTTGAAGCAGACACTGTCACAAGTGTTGGCTGTATAACATTCTTAAGTCGACATCTACCTGCGTTCATAGAAATTTTAGAAACACGTATTTTCCAGAATAGGATTCAATATGATCTGTTCTTTTGTTGTGTGCTCTTGAGATCACTCACAGCTAACGTAGATTCTCTTGTCTAGAATACCTTGCAGAAGTTCCTCAGACAGAGTATAAATCTATATTTAACTTGCTTGCGATCTACAGATAATTTCTTTTGTGTTTGGTATGATACCTTTTCCTGTAAGACACCACTATTTTCGTTTACGTCTCCCTCGGCATTTATTTTGTGTTATGATTGTATTTCTTCAGAATTTCTGTGTTTCTGTTACAATTTCAACTTATTTTACTGCATAGAAATTGATGACTGAAGCAAAGCTGCACTAAAGGTTAGTTTTCGTATTCTCAGATTCTAGTAAACACATTGTCACGTTAGTATCAGACTCCAGGTCCACAACACGTTATGAAAGCGTCTAAAACGACAGTCAATGTTTTAACTTTGTCCACAAGTGGATAAGTAGTTCATGATTAGTGTCGAAATACGTCAAAAGATCGTTGAAACTCTTGAAGGTCGTTATGGCCACCAGGGGAGCAAAAGAAGTGGTGCACATCGTCTATATGCCATGTCCACCAGCTCCTTTTGTTCTCCTGGGAGCTATGCTTTTAGTCGAAACACATGGTTCCTTTGCTGTGATGCATATAAAGAACCCTTATTAATGTTTCCTAAATGAAAGGTTTCTGGCGAAAACATTCTGTGAGTTGATAACTCAAACGATAATCAAATACGGTACACGATTTTCGATTCACCTGTCTCCTTTCGAATTTTATGTAACTTCAGCATTCCGCCCACTTATTAAGTTGTGAGGCCATCTTAATCGCACATGCGATGGATAAATGGAACTATTAATATTCTCTGGGTTATTTGCAAGGGTAAGGGCTCAGTGTATTCTATGTATAGTTACTTAAACACCTACAGCCTATGTTCACTAATGAAAGATATTTAATTTGAATCTAAAATAACGCACTACGTCTCATTTGGACACACCACTGTATATTTAATTGAATCTTAAGCAAGTCATTCACTAGTTGGTAATTCACTCTGTTCTTGTCCCCAGTGTTTGTGACAACGTATGTTTCCCATACAATTTGACTTGGCATATTTGGGTGTCAGCGTGGAAACTTCAAAATTCTTAGGGATCCATATTGATGAGAATTTAAAATGGAAAAAACACATTCTGGAGCTCCTATGACAACTTAGGCCTAGTTCAGCCACATTTGCTCTCAGAATCATTGCAAATCTTGGGGAGAGACAAATCAGTAAGTTGACGTACTTTGCATATTTCCATTTAATAATGTCATATGGAATAATATCCTAGGGTAACTCATCTTTGAGAAAGAAAGTCTTCACTGCACAAAACCGTGGCGTTAGAATAATATGTGGTGACCATCCACAATCACCTTGTAGACATTCTGACTACTGCTCCACACTATATTTATTTCCTCATGAAGTTAGTCGTAAATAATCCACTGCAGTTCAAAAGCAACAATGAGCTACATAATTACAGTACTAGAAGAAAAAAGGATATTCGTTACTACACATTAAGGTTGTCCTTAGCACAAAATGGAGGGCACAATGCTGCAACACAAAATTTTTGATCACTTATGTAGTGGTATAAAATGTCTGCAAAGAAAAATTTCATAACAGACTGGGAAAGTTTCACATTGACAATTCCTTCTATTCCGTAGAAGAATTTCTATTGCTGTAACGTGTAAAAGGTAGTGGGCAGGAATTACTAACTCACATCTGTATACTTTCTTTTCTTTTTCTAAAAGGAAAAAAATCGTTTCGGAATATAAAGGTGTATACAAGTCAATTTGCGATGTGAATGTAAAATGGGTCGTTCCACATCATTACGATCTATAGCGCAAAATGATCCGTGCCACGTGTAACTAACAAACTATTTAACGTACTTGAAGCTTAACATAGCATTATGATTAAGGTATCTTTCAATTTGTTGAACGTTTTCTGATCTTTTGATCATGCCACTGATTTCACATTGTGGATCAAGCCAACTGCCGACGAAAGCAGAGAAATGCCGCAGTTTCTGTTCCATATTTGCTGAACAGTAAGGAATTTAAGGTGCTATAAATACTCATCAATGATATTTTTCAGTCATAATAAGAGAGAAGACAATATGTCTTCAACTGACAAGTTCCTGTGAGTTTCATTATATGTATGTGAGGCACCGTTCAAAAAGTTTCCTTGTCTATAAAGCTTCACAAATTTATTCATTGTGAAGCATTACTTTATTAATAGCCTTAGAATACGTAGATTTACTGTCAGTGATACACTTTTTATCAGATTTGATATCGGATGGTCTAATTACTGGAGTTCGGCCAGCTACGGTGTTTTCATGTCTGTTATCGGATCGTGCATTGTAGTTAAACCGGCTTAACATATTATATAAAGGGAACAACCACAAATCTGCTTCTTTACGTCACACCTCTCTCCTGCGTCTACTGCTATTGTCAGTAGGTACGTGGTGATAATTGCAACAACAATTAATTTCATAGCTATAAAATATCATGCCATGTTCGCTGTACAGTCTGAAAGAAACCATGTCAGTCATATTTCACTGAAGATGATCTTATCTATTATCGACGCCGTTACAGAAACTTGATTTTCAAAAACCTTTACAATTGGCCTCATCTTATTAATATTAATGTCGAACTTTATGTTCCCAGACCAAAGATAAAATATCCAGTCAGATACTACATACCGTTATAGAAAGTGATACGTTAACAGACAAATCGAATCGACAACATACTCTCGCACAGCCTCATGGATACAGAAAATGCTCAATGGCAATCTTAAAACGCTCAAAAAGTCGTATAATCTAAATTAAGTTTTCCGTTCGTAGAAGTCGGTCGGTAATAGATTGCAGCACTAGCTAAACAGTTACAATTACTCCAAATTGTAATTTCATATTTACATTACTTATATCTCCAGGTACTATACTGCATACTAATAATAACATTATGAATACCAAAATCAGAAGTTAGTTTTTTTTTAATCGAACGCACCTAAGCGTATCGAACTCCAAACCGAAAAAAAATTCTTCAGCCACTAACAAAAATTATGTTTCATGTACATAATTCAAAGGATGTAAACGATGATCATCTTCATGTTACCATAAATACAGTAACTGTCATCAGGTTTTTTATTTATTTATTTTTTTTCTTTTTCTTACACAAGAGAATCGAATTTAGTGCTCCAATTCACGGGCAGCAGGTGGATGGACGTACGTGAACACATCATGTACAGTCCACTCACATCAACACTCTCACCCGCTCTGGTGTACTTTTATACTTGGAAATATAAAAATTTCTTCAAGATATTAGTTACTAACTTAACGTTAACTGTTGTTAATAATAGGCAGCATTAATGGTGGCGAACGACCGTGAATTAAAATGCAATTACGTAAGAACCTAAACATGCGTTAGTTCACAAGTTCCAGGCTGAGTTTTGAATAATAAGGCGCTGATTAACTGCATAATTAGGAAAATGTGTTTCCGTCACATTCTTTCTAACTCTGAATTAGCTACAGATGGTAGAGATGTTGATTAAATGTCATAGTTAGAGGAACAAACTAAAATTCTTCTCTCTACTGGAATTTGTCGAAGAACACACACAACCATCAGTTTCAAACTGCAGATCAGTAACTAATCCGATACAATACGGTGTCACAAGGGGATGAAGAGATAGATCATGGTTAGTCTTTAGGTACCTCAAAAGTTCGTAGAGTCTGTCTAAAATCGTCATGGCTACCAGTAGCATAAAAGAAGCTGTAAACGTCATCTATACCCCATGTTAAGCAACTAATTTCCTCCTGCTGGGAACGATGTTTTTAATGGGAAACATAGATCCTTCCCCATGATGTGTGGAAACAACCGTCATTATTGTTTACGGAATGAGATGTTCGTGGTAAAAGGTTCCGTGAATGAATAACTCACAAGTGTAACGACATACAGAGTATATTTTTTAAATTTAACTTGCGAAACTATCGTTGGAAATATCTCCAGATTAACTGTAGAGTTTCATCATCATCAGATAAATTTTGAGAGCATCTTAATATCGCAGGTAAGCGATACAGCTAATTGTTAATATTATCTGAGTTACTTTCAAGGGGTTAGAGAGTTTGGATTCAGAGTAACAGTTATTCAAATATCGAGACCCCGTCTTCGCCAGTGAAAGTGATACGAGCGAGGTACGTACAGTTGTTACTTTAAGTAACGCACCACGTCCGTTTTTTGGCTCTACAGGTGTATATTTCATTGAATTCTTAATAACTCGTCAACTAGGTGGTAATTCACAATATCTTTACCATTAATTTTTGTCAGAATGTATGCCTTGTGCACTATTTAATTTAGGTTATTTAGGTTATTTGGGAATTACTTATGGGAAGTTTAACACGTTGCATTACGGTTACGGGGGTAAAGCCAGCTCTACACGCAAAGAAACAAACACGTCTTAATTGAGCCACATTTATTAAACAGTAATACACTTCAGGCAGTATTACGACTCACCAGTGACATCTTCCACTCGTCATATGAGAGAATGCTCAATTTCCTTAATAAATTACAAGTGCATGTCGCAGAGAAATTCATTCTATACATGTGGGGAGCAATTGAAAAGATTTCCTATCTTTAAAACTTCATCAGTTTCTCCTCTGTGAGCAATTAATTCATTACTGCACTTTCAGTAAGTAGATTCAATCTCAGTGACCCACTTTTTATCAGTTTTGATATCGGATACTCTGACTACAAATATAAATACATAATACTACGATACAGTAAACATTTCGTGGATGAAATTCGACCAGTTACTGTTTTTGTGCTTCAGTTATCGAATCATGCGCGACAGTTAAATTTGCTTCGCACCCTTTATGAATGCAACAATCACACATATGTTATCTTACTCCCGACTTCATTCTAAAGCTTACGTCAAAGAGTCAGCAGTTGTGTAGTGATAATTCAAACTAAAGTTACTCACGTTGCTGTCAGTGGAAACAGAAGTAAATTTACAGATCATCCAGGGTTCGCTGTTAGTTTTGAAAGATACTGACTATGCTCCCTAAACCATGGCAGTCATAGTTCGACAGAAATTATCTTATCTGTTATTGATGCCATTAAGTAATCCCGAGTTTCAGAAACTATTAGACATTATTCTGAACCTATTAATTAGGGCTGTACTTACGTCCATAGACCAGAAATAAAATGCGAATGGAGGCCTTCTCAGCAAATTTCATGGATGAAATCCTCTCGGTTATCATTAAAGTTGTGACGTCTTGTGCTCTCAACATATCGACGAGTTTCCTACCCGTCAGCTGATGACGGAGATGACGAGTAGGAATCTCGTTGAAAGTTGTAACAACATGACGCCACGAGTCGACTGACAACGCGAAACGATTTCATCAACAGGAATAAAATGTTTAAATTGAAACCGGGTACTGGTAGTGGAGCCGGCCGGTGTGGCCGTGCGGTTAAAGTCGCTTCAGTCTGGAACCGCGTGACCGCTACGGTCGCAGGTTCGAATCCTGCCTCGGGCATGGATGTGTGTGATGTCCTTAGGTTAGTTAGGTTTAATTAGTTCTAAGTTCTAGGCGACTGATGACCTCAGAAGTTAAGTCGCATAGTGCTCAGAACCATTTGAACTGGTAGTGGAGGTGATACACCAATGGAGAAATACATAGAATCTAGGAGAAACACAAATACCCTGTCGCATACTTAAACTCCTCAAATCATTTTTCTATTCGGAAATAAGCCGCGCAGTTGCATGTCAGTCGGTAACGGATTCATCACTACTCGACTGCAGATCCATTTAATCAAATGAAATTACTTCAGATTGCAATTTCGTATTGACATGTCAGAAAGTCACTAGTCATTATACGCATGCTATAAGTTTCAGAATGGAGACTATAAATCCTCATTTTTTTGTTGCAATTTTACACATTTTAAGAATGAAAAATACACAAAATTAAATCAAATATCAACCAGAAAAGAACGACACTTTATCAACTAACGGCAGATTAAACACAGTTCACAGGCCACCTTCATTTTACTATGATTTTAGTAATTAGAGCTAATACAGAGGCTGACCGAGAATAATTCTACTCACGTGCCAACCGTGAATGGAACAGGGGTGGAGCTCTGTTAGTGACACCAAAAGTGCCCTTTGCCACACACCGTCAGGGGACTTGCGGATTACTGATGCAGATGTAGATGTAATTTTTACGGCTGAGAGCCCAACTTGATGCTGGGCAGTAGGTGGATAGACGTACGGTAGCCGACCACATATTCTACAGTCCGTGGACATGAGACACTCCACTCCCATCCGCTGCGCTCCACTTTTAAATTCGAAACATAAACGCATCTTCATGATAATTATTTCTAACATACGTCAATCTTTAATAATAATGGGAGACATCTAGCACGACGAAAACCTGCACAGGAACTTAAACACACGTTATATAAGAAGTCCTAGGGTGTTTCCTCAAATATTACGGGTTTGATTAATAATGTACTTAGGAAAACACTGTTCCCTTTCCTGAATTACTTACATGTGTTAGAGATGCTAGATCAGTAACACGGTTCCCAAAGTAAGTAAAAGCTGCTCCTCTTGTGATAGTTGTTGGGAAGAGAACATTATAAAAGTGCTGAATGTTCGACAAGTCAGAAAAATATTTATCCTGATTCGGTATTTATCTCATTGTGTTATCCTTGAGTGCCTCAGCCACAAGTTTCTCATTGACAGCTTTTGAATATAGTGGTTGTGGATATAAAAACAATGTAATAAATTGCACAAGTCCCCTAAAACAAAGCGAGATGCGGGTGATAGAAATTTGGTGTTCGTTCATTTTGTGTGCGGCGTATTCTGGGTTGAAAGAGTACCGTACCTATTTCTCGACATGCCACAAGATGCAATATTGCTTATGTTCATTGCAGGTTGGGGCAGGTGAAGAAATCGGCCGTGGCAGAGCACGCACTGAGTGAGACCGACCACATAATAAAATTCACCGACACGGATTTCAGGCTGTAGAGAAGCACTATCACACGCGCTTGTTCAGAGAAGCTGTAGAAATACAAAAACACGTGAACAGCTTCAACAAGAAAGAGGAAAGCCTGAAGGTAAACGGATCCTGGCTTCCCGTACTGCAGCGAACGACCGTCTCAGGTGCAAGAGCAGAAGCGCACCGGAAATGACCGCGGAGAAGCCCTCGGTCGTTGGCGCGCCAGGTACATATTGTCTGCGGCCGCGAGCTCGGGTCCAGTTCACCACCGGCAATGGAGGGTGAAGCTTTGACAATGTCACCCACTCGTGCTGGCGAAACGTCAGTAAAATCATTAGATGAACGTCGGCCGAAGAACCCGAGACAGAAGCCAATAGGCAGTTTGTCATCCTGGAGACTGCCACCATGATACTGTCGAATGAGAGTAACACATGAACGGGCAGGATGTTTGTGACGTACCGTTGTGTTGTCGGAGTTCCCTCAATCACTACCAGCCGTGACGAAAATATCAACGAAAAATTACTGTGTCATTGTAAAAGGTTCAACTACGGTCAGCCTAAAGCGTGATTTGAACACCACAGTGCTCCAGTATGTATAGTTTGTTGGAGACGGGGTACCATTTCCATTGTCCAGTTCCATTTATGGTAGTATCTACAGTTTAATGACGACTCCAGTGTTAAGTCAGTGCTTTTCACATCCACAAATTATTGCCAGAATTAAAATAATTAAAAGAGGTCGGGAAAAATTAAACAACCGGTCGGAGAATGAACTCCGGAACTTCAGATTTGCAGTCAGCCTGCTTCTTCTCTTTTTTTTTTTTATTTGGGCCTCCATCCACCCCTTTAGCCCATCCTTACGCTCGCCACATTCATGCCTCCAACGGCGGACGTTATCAGGACTGGTTTTATGCCTTCTAAGACTTTCTCCCTTGAAAACAGAGAAGTTCTTTCCTGTTTTTTTTCTTATTTTTTTATTTGGCCTCCAATTTACCTTATATCTTTCATTTCGCTCTCCGAAGGCGCCTTATTAGGAGCCGGCATCACATGCCGTGATCTTCTTCTTCTGTTTCTAATGAGAACTCATAATATCCTCACGGCAACACAAGCTTGTCCTTCTATACATTTTTGAAGGAATAAGATTCTGATAGAATTTCATTTTCGCATGTTTTAAGTCTCTCGTATAACTGAGGCCTTCCCAGCTATTTCATATCTTAGGAGGACGGAAAAGCTTACGCTTCATTTCATCTCCACCCAACACTAGATAGCATTTGCGTGCATTTACGTTACTGCCTAACAGCTAATCAGTTTCCGATATCGGATTATGAATGTTTTAATAATCCATGTTTTTTCTTAGTTTTTCCTCTTGAGTACTGTATTATGTCCTACAATTTCATATACTCTGTATTATTGTATTTATTCATTCATTTTACTCTTAACGACGTAGCCGTCTTCTGATAACAAATAATTATTGCTGATTTGTATCCTAAATTCTCAATCCTTTAACTTAATGTGCCGACAAAATAACATTTCACTTTTCTCACTCTTTATCGACTGTTGACATTTCTGTCGACAAAGCGACTAACATCACTACAGGACTGTGACAGTACTCGAAGATATATTAATTAATCACCTGTGCGTATCTGTTATAGTCTAAGTGTTTTGGAGATATTGCCATGTCCTGATGGGGTTGGATCGTTTTATATCAGTGCTAGGAAACCAGAGAGTGGGGAGGGAGTTTTTGCCAGTAGATAATGCGGCCTTCAAGAGTGCTTGTTAAGAATGGGCTTAGATGGCGTTACCCTACGTGCAAGACGTACGGAATATGTCTACAGTAACCTGGTAGTACAATGGATAAAAATAAATGGTAGTTTGTTAGATCTTGTACTTGAACGGTACATTTAAAGACATTATTTTTAGAGGCTTATCGTCGAATTACAATAGACGGTTAATGAATTATGTCCCGAAGATAAGTCAATCTATTCTCTTATAATTATTTAAAATTCACTTTTCAAGGCATCCCAGATATACACAATAATGTTCATGTCTGGGGAGTTTGGTGGCAGCGTAAGCGTTTAAACTCAGAAGACTGTTCCTGGAGCCACTCTGTAGCAATTCTGGACGTGTGGGGTGCCGCATTGTCCTGCTGGAATTGCCCATGTCCGTCGGAATGCATAATGTACATGAATGGATGCAGGGGATCACACAGGATGCTTACGTACGTGTCATGTGTCAGAGTCGTATCTAGACGTATCAGGGGCTCAATATCATTCTAACTGCACGCGCCCCACCCCATTACAGAGCCTCCACCAGCTTGAACAGTCCCCGCTGATATGCAGGGTCCATGGATTCATGAGGTGGTCTCCATACCCGTACATGTCCATCCGCTCGATAAAATTTGAAACGAGACTCATCCGACCAGGCAACATGTTTCTATTCATCAAGAGTCCAAAGTCAATGTTGACGGGCCCAGATGAAGCGTAAATCTTTGTGTGGTGCTGTCATCAAGGGTACGCGAGTGGCCCTTCGGCACCGAAAGCCCATATCGATGGTGTTTCACTTGTTGATAGCCCAGAAGTGAAACATGCAGCAATCTGTGGAAGGGTTGCACTTCTGTCACGTTGAAAGATTCTCTTCAGTCGTCGTTCGTCCCGTTCTTGGAGGATGTTTTTCCGCCCGCAGTGATGTCGGAGATTTGTTTTACCGGATTTCCGATATTCACGGCACACTCCTGAAAAGGTCATACGGGAAAATACCCATTTCATCACTACCTCGGAGATGCTGGGACCCATCGCTCGTGCGCCGACTGTAACACCACGTTCAAACTCACTTAAATCTTAATAACCTGCCATTGTAGCAGCAGTAACCGATCTAACAACTGTGTCAGACACTTGTTGTCTCATATAGGCGTTGCCGGCTGCAGCGCCGTAATCTGCCTGTTTATATATCTCTATACTTGAATGCACATGCCTATACCAGTTTCTTTGTCGCTTCAGTGTATATATAGAGAGAGACACTTTCACCTTGTTAATAACGTCATTAGCATATACGAAGGTTGGAACTTAAATAGTGGCAACTATTTATTCATAACCGATACAAAAGAGTTACATGTTTGCGCCTGTTACTGTCCTTCAAAGTAGTCACCAGTGTTGTGTAGAACCCGTTGCCAGCGATGTGGAAGGCGTAGTATACCGTTAGCAGAGCCTGTTCTGTTGATGATGCGAATGGAGCGGTCTATTGCCTATGGAATCTCTGGAAAAGTTCTGAAGCGAATGCCACGAAGTGGTTCCTTCATCTTCGTAATCAAACCAAAGTCACAAGGACTCAAGTCGTATTACTGTTCGTGTTTGGAGCATCTCCTGCGACCAGCTTTGCGAAAGAAGCGGCGACACTTTCTGCGCAACCTACCCATCATTTTGCACGACAATGCGCGGGCGCATATAGCGCAAGCTGTGGCTGCTCTGTTCGGCCGATGTGACTGAGAACTACTATACCATCTACCATACTCCCCGGACTTGACTCCTTGTGACTTTGATTTGATTCTCAAGATGAAGGAACCACTTCGTGGCATTCGCTTCAGAACTGTTCTAGGAATTCGACCGGTAGTAGACCGCTCCATTCGCACCATCAAGAGAACAGGCTCTGCTAACAGTATACTACGCGTTCCACATCGCTGGCAACGGGTTCTACACAACGCTGGTGACTATTTTGAAGGACAGTAGCAGGTGCAAACATGTAACTCTTCTGTATCAGTTGTGAATAAATAGCTGCCACTATTTAAGTTCCAACCCTCGTATATTCCTAAAAATGACTTGCGTAATTCTACCCTGTACCTGGTATCGATACAATATTGTCATAATTTATCCCAACACCTATCATTTACTTTATGTTTCTGCATCTTTTATTGCGTTCTCT